>NC_142044.1:9419685-9739060 GCF_982192425.1 Myodes glareolus
GATTCCTTACCATATCAAAGGAGCACAAATGCCAAGCTACAATCAGAAATTCATAGGACTCCTATTCGGCTGTTCTCCCAGTGAGAAACACACAGATTTTCATAGTTCAAAGTGAAAGGGTTTACTCTGATCACTGCAACATCTCTTCTGACAGGGGAGAGCAAATCTGATCGGCCAATAAAACATCTATAAACATCACTTTTAATGACATTGTGAAAGTATCCAATTTTCTTTGCATTTACTTTTGAAATTGATTTTCACAAATTTACCCAGCTGAGAACAGTTCCGTGCTTTGTAGTTTACTTTCCTTGACCGAGGGCCCAAGTTAACATGTGATTAACAAACTCAAGATGTCTAAATAACGAAAGTGCCAAGATGATACTAGATAAAGGCCTAACAGTGGGATGGAAATCAAACTTCATGCATGCAATATGTTTGGGGAGTGAAGAGCGTGTATCAATTTGTTTCTGTTGATAACAAATCGATATCTGTTTTAGTGTATAATGAAAGAGTTAAAATGTAACTAAGAAAAATTGTTGAGCCAATAAGAGGTTAAAAGAGAGAACTGCAAAGGAGCTAGCTCAGCAAGCAAAGCACTTGCTATCAAAGTGTGAGGACCCAAGTTCACATCCTCAGAACTCTTGAAAATCTTGGCTGGGAGTTTCCCTGGCACCAGGTTTCTCCCTAACCCCAAATGCCCTTCTCTACCTAGATATCTCTTTCGTTATCCTCCCCCTCTGTCCTGCTCTTAATTTGACCAGCATGACCCTCATGCTCCCATCTCCCCATCCTTTACCTGCTCCCCACCCCATGGTTACCTAGGAGATCTCATCTAGTTTACAGGAAACCACAAGGACCCCAGCTAAGACGCCTAGCAATCGTTGAGAGGGTGCCTGAACTGGCCTTCCTGTGTAATCAGATCGTTGTCTACCCTAATTGCCAACAGAGAACGTTCATCCAGCTACTAATGTAAGCAGATGCAAAGGTCCACAGGCAAACACCAGACCAAGTTCCAGGAGTCTAGTTGAGAAGAAGGAGGAGGGATTGTATGAGCAAGGGGGGGGGGGGGTAAACATCATGAAGGGGAAATCCACATAGGCAGCTGACCCAAGCTAATGGGAGCTCAGGGACTCTGGAATGATAGCTAGGGACCCTGAAGGGGACCAACCGAGGCCCTCTGCATGTGAATGACAGTTGTGTAACTTGGTCTGTTTGTGAGGCTCCTGGCAGAGGGATCAGGGCCTGTCTCTGGAGCATGGCCGTTTGGAACCTATTCCCCATGCGGGAATGCCTCGCCCAGCCTTGATGCAGGGAAAATTGCTTGGTCCTGCATCAGTGTGATATGACATGCTTTGTTTACTCCCATGAGAGGCCTGCTCCTTTCGAAATGGAGGAGTGGATGGGGGAGATAAATTGGAGAAGGAGTTCACAGGAAGAGGGGAGGGAGGGGAAACTGTTGTTGGTATGCACACTAAATTAAAAAGAAAAAGGAAATCCTGGCTGGGTGATGTGGTCCATTCCTAATTCCAGGATTCTGAAAGCAGAAATGAAGGAATTCCTGGAGTAATCTGGCTGCCTAGGCAGTCTAGTCCAGTCATTAGTTCTGGGTCCAACTGAGACAGCCTGACTCAAAGAATAAGTGGAGAGCAAACCAAAAAGACTCTTACAATCTTGAGCCTCCACATATGACACATGCATACGCATACACACACACACACACACACACACACACACACAGAGAGAGAGAGAGAGAGAGAGAGAGAGAGAGAGAGAGAGAGAAAGAGCTAGACAAAATGGTGCAAAACTAATCCTGCCTTTCAGTCGGCTGAGGTGGAGTGAGTTTTATAATGAGCTTCAGGATAACCCTCAGCTACAAAGATTGCATCAAGAAATTCAGGAGAGAGAGGGAAGGAGAGTGAGAGGAGAGATGAGGGGATGATGGATAGGAGGGAGAGGTGATGTGGGAGGTGATATATGCTGTGAATATGTTTTATTGCCATTGGTTAATGAATAAAGAATCTGCCTTGGCCTGTGATAGGGTAGAGTAGAGCTAAATGGGAGGAGGGGGCATAAACTGAATGCTAGGAGAAAGAAGGCATCTTTCCAGAGGGGAAAGGCGCAGGAACCTTGCTGGTAGGCCACAGGCCTTGTAGTAAAATGTAAAATCATAGAAATGGGTTAATTCTAGATGTAAGAGCTAGCTAGCAATACGCTTAAGCTAATAGCCAAGCAGTGATTTAAATAATACAGTTTCTGTGTGCTTATTTCAGGGCTGAGCAGTTGGGAACAAACAAGCGGGCTCCTACAACAGAGAGGGAAAGAGGGGGAGGGAAAGGGAGAGAGGGGCAGGAAGAGGGAAGAAGAGAGGGAGAGAGAGAGAGAGAGAGAGAGAGAGAGAGAGAGAGAGATTACTGGAGTTGTCATTTTCTTTGGGCCTCCAATCAGCTCCCAAATAAAGATGTAGAGACTTGTTATTAATTATGAATGCTCGGCCTTAGCATAGGCTTGTTTCATTAGCTCTTTTAACTTAATTTAACCTGTTTCTATTCATCTACATTTTGCTTTGGGCCTTTTTACCTTTTTTTTATCCTGCATGTCCTACTTTTCTGATTCCTCCATGTCTATCTGTCTGGTCCCTGGCATCTCCCTGTTGTCTCCTTTTCTTTCTTCTTTGAGCCTAAATCCCTCCTCCTACTTACTCTCCCTGCCCGAAAGTCTCACCTGTAGCTCTGCCCTCACTATCGACCATTCGGCTTTTTATTAGTCCTGTCAGCTGCCTTAGGCAGGCAAAGTAAAACAGCAACTCGTCTTTACATAATTAAACAAATGCAACACACCTTTTCGTAGCTGAACAAATATTCCACAACAGATTATTTCTATATAGATGCAGATTTTAGATATATCTTTAAATACCCAATCTCAGATACAGGGCTACTTCTGGCTCATAGAGAAAGAAGTGTGTTTTCTCTAGTGTAGTTATGGACAGGCAGAGTGCACAGGCATTTGACTTGGTGAGTGGAGTGAAAATTGTACCTCAGCTTCTCTTGTACCTTAGTCTGGTCTCTTTATATACTGACTAACCTGCCAGCTCTACACAAACACCCTGTTCAGATACTATAACGGTAAAATGCCATTCATGTCCGTTCTATATACTTCACAAGGTAGATGAAGAGATTTCATGGAAACTGCTACATACATACACACATGCATTCATGAGCATTTAATATAATATATGATAATATATTAAATCCAATGCTAAGTGTTTGAAAAGGGGATGGCTCAGAGAGCTGAGGGGGTATTATAGCAATAATCACAGATTCTCTCAAAAGCGAGTCTACTGAGAGCAGAACTTGCAGTTGTTAATTAGACACCTGTTATGAATGCTACTCAGAATGGCCTCAGGATGTTCCTGCTCCGTGAAGCATAGCAACACTGATTTCTTGGAAGCCTTTTCTTAATTTCCCAGATTTACAAATAGCAAACACACAGCCTGTTCAGAGGGTTGGAAGCCCTGTTTCCTAAGCTCACAGGTGGCTGTGAGATGAGGATTCTGCTGGCAGGGGCTGGTGGCAGATGCAGGGAGCCATCACTGTTCTATTAAACACACCAGAAACACACACTGAGCCAGGGCTCTTTTCTCCCTTTGAATAGATTCACTCCCCAAGTATTTGCTATTTCATTTTTAAAAATTAGCTCAATGTGTGTCTGTTTCAAATATGTCTAATGACTACATTTTAAGTTTCATGGTTCAATTTAATTTAAAAAGATTCAAATTGCTGAAGTAGAGTGATTCAATTTTGTTCTCGCAGAAAACGCCAGTGGGTGTACTTTAATATACACTACAAACTCAAGCATGGGAGGCGTGTGCCTACATCAGGTTCTTTGCATTTACAGAGCTTCTACCTGGATACTTTCCTGGGCATAGCCACATGAATATATTATTCGTCTCCTTTAAGTCATTGTGGTTTGTTTTAAGGATGGTGATTTGTATGGTTTTATTCTAAGAGATGTAGGGAAGGTTTGCGGGTTTCTGATGCTGTGGTCAGACTTTGTTTTTGAAGACTTCTTCTTGAGACTGCACTATGCCTGGTCAGAAAGCAGCAGCTGGGAATAATGCACAACAGATCAATACTGCATATCGAGACAGCAGGTGATTATACACTACAAACACATACGTGGGCATGTGCTCAAATGTCAGAGCTACTGTGTGTAAATGACTGAAAACCATCCTTTTCGGTAGCAGGAAAGCCACTAAGTGAGTGGTATTACTTGGGAAGAAAGTAGACTCCCTGGTACTCCATTTCAAGAAGACAATTATGGGTACCATCTGCTAGAGTCAAAACAGGTGTGAGATGCTAGGAGCTCTATCATATTTACAGGTGGGAGAAATGCGGGTGGGACTGACTGAGTCCTTAATCATTCAGGATGCTCAGTATAAAGACCTGGAGCTTAAATGTGAGCTTGTGCCCAATTATGTCAGCGGTATTTATTTATTTTTGTTCCATTTGACACGGTATCATGTAGTCTCAGCTGTTCTGAAACTTGCTATGTAGCTGCAGATGAATACGAACATCAGATCTTTTGCTTCTAGGTTCTGAGTACTGGGATTGCAGGCGTGCATGGTAAATATGACACTAGCTGTCAAATCCAGGACTTCCCGCCTGCCAGGCAAATGCTCTACCAATTGAACAACAAGCCCTGCTCTGACTTCCTTTACTTAATATAGATGTTCTCAACCTGTGGGGTTGAGACCCCTTTGGGAGTCAAACCACCCACTGGGGTCCCCTAAGACAATGAGAAACACAGATATGTGCATTACAATTCATAACAGTAACAAAATTAGAGTTATGAAGTAGCAACGAAAATTATTTTATGGCTGGAGGTCACCACAACTTGAGGACCTGTATTAAAGGATCACAGCATTAGATAGGTTGAGAACCATTGCTCTAATGAATCTTGAAAACAACACTGAGGTGATCAGCATTTAATGTGTATGATGCTCAAAATGTGGTATCAATATGAAGATGATACTATTTCTTTTCTTTCTTGTGATTTCACATAGTTTATATTCATATTTTAAAAAATCAAACAATAAACAAAATGAGATATGATAAAATATATTTATATATATATAATATAATATAAAATATATGCACTCGAAATGCATATATGAAATAATACAAAGATGCTGACCCATAACATTTGTGTATATATATTCTATTTATATATGCAAAGTGTCCCAATAAAATTACATCAGTCACTAGGGTGTATTTTGAAAATATATTAGGTTATAGATATGAAGGTTCTTAGTCTATATTTTCTGTCTTCATATGAAGAAAGGACATTAGCTTTGAAGTACTTCTACCCTGATCCCCTCAGTACAGTTTCTAAAGATTTATTCTAGTGGGAATAAACATATTTTCAAATTAGAGATCTAAACATTTATATAAATGAATTATATTTTTATGTAGTTTTATTAATTTTTATTCATTTATAATACTTGTTATATATACATATTCATTGATTGATTAAGTTTTTGAGGCAAAGTCTTGTGTATTTCAAGCTGGTCTTGAACTCCTTACCCTCCTGCCTCTACCTCCCAAGTGCTAGGATTAAAGGAACGAGTCTCCTCGACATCCTGATTTTACTTATAAATTAACAAATAGTTGTATACATTTATGAAGTACAATGTGATCTTTTAATACTTGTATATATTTTGAAATTTTCCAATCAGGTTTATTAATGTCTCTACATATCAAACCCTTTTCTTTGTGGTGAGATAATTTGAAATCCAGTCTTTTGATTGTTTAGAAATACAAGTTTCCATTTACTGCATCCTCCAGTTGTACAACAGATGCCAGAGCCTTCTCTTGCCTGAGACTTTGTTACCACTGACTGACATTGTTGATGAGCCCCCCCTCCACCTCATCAGTTTTGGTCACCAATCTACTCCCAACTTCCATGGGTTAGGGTCCTTTAAAGATAAATACATAAATAAGATAGCATACGTAAGTGAACCACAAAAGTAAGTAAATATTTATCTCTGGGTGATCGGTTTATTTCATTTTGCATATTTTAAATTTAAGAAGTCTGGTAATTTGAATATAATTGGCTCCCATAATCTCATAGGGAGTGGCACTATTAGGAAGAGTGGCTTAGCTGGAGAGGGTATAGCTTTACTGGAGGAAGTGTGTAACTGTGGGGGCGGGCTTTAAGGTTTCCTATGTGCAGGATAGTTCCTGTTGCTTGCAAGATGTAGCACTCTCAGTTCTAGTACCATGTCTGCTTGCACAACACCATGTTCCCTGGCATCATGATAATGGACTGAACTTCTGAAGCTGTAAGATGCCCACCCCAACTAAAGGTTTTACTTTATAAGAGTTGCCATGGTCAAAGTGCCTCTTCACAGCCATAGAAACTCAAACTAAGACAGGTAGTAAATGTTTTCTAAGTTTTGGTAATTGCTATTTTAATCAATATTTTTTATATTATCACAGTTAATATACATTCTTACAAATATTTTGAATGTCAAATACATAAGAGATTAATGTATTGGACATATTGTTCATGTTGGCAGTGAGGATTTGTCTCCATTTTAAAGACTACATCTACTGCTGTCATTGTTGGAAAATTTTATGGTGAGCCAGTGTACACAGTAATGGAATAGGATGCATGCTGTATACACTTTCAAATAGAAATCTGGGGTCTCTGAAACACTAGGGGGCATCAGCAGACCTGAAGAATAAGGAAGTTTACCAACACTAGTTTATAAAGGCACATAAGAAATTATGCTTCTTTATATTAAAATTTCGATTTCAGTAGTTTTAGGATTTATTTCTAACGAGAGAATTTCCACAGCAAATACTAGGCACATCGCAAAAATTTTCCACTAGAAATTTTATATCACTTTTCTTGATAACTATAAAACCATTTCAGTGTCTTAGTGACTGGTGTAATCTTCCATTGACTAGACTATTTGGAACTATGTGTTAAAAAGAAAAACATGCGCACAAATGTTTATTTAAGTTTCTATTTTTCTTTCTCATGATATTTATGTCATGATCCTGAGATTTTGGTCACATAAACAGCCCTTTTAGGATCTGAGATCATTTTCAACACACATAATTTTGTTCTTCATTCTCTGACTTCCAAAAATACACAAAAGTTAAACTGAATTTCAAAAGCACTCTACAAGGGTGGTCAAACCAGCTGTGCCCACATTTTGTAAAATGTGTTTATAAGCATCTAAATCTATTTTAACTGAAATCATCACATTCTGCATTGACTTTGATTAAGAAGAAGAAGAAAATATCCCCAGCTCTTACAGCTCTTCAGACAGCTGCCAGCCCAGCTCCAGAGAAGTGAGCACTGCCTCGTGAGCCTTGCTGGGGACTGTTGAGTGGGCAAATCTGTGGGGAGTCATTAAATAGTAGCTCAGATTTAGTCCTTGATTAGAAAACACAAGGGCATGATATATGTCATGAGACCTTCTTGTGAAGTCAAAGCTCTGAAACCAGGTAAGAGGAGAGTCATGGGAACATAGGCTTGAAGAGAACTGAGAAGTTGTAGGCAGATAAGACTCAGTTTGTTGGGGCTGGAGAGATGGCTTAGAGGTTAAGAGCATTGCCTGCTCTTCCAAAGGTCCTGAGTTCAATTCCCAGCAGCCACCCCAGCAGCCACATGGTGGCTCACAACCATCTATAATGGGGTCTGGTGCTCTCTTCTGGAGTGCAGGCACACACACAGACAGAACATTGCATACATAATAAATAAATAAATAAATAAATATTTAAAAAGACTCAGTTTGTTGACTGTCACAGAGGTCACTGAGCAAGGATCCAGGCACACCTTGGTACACACAAGCTACACATACAAAGATCGCTGTGCATACACAGGCTTCTGTTAGGCACACATAGACCTATACAGAAAGGTTGACAAAGGCAAAAGACAAAGAGGAAGGCACAGGCCTCTAACCTCAGGGCTTTCTTATTTATATAAAACCATACAAAAGTGACATAATTATTTCTCTGTGAAGCTTCTGGCATTGGTTTATCTGGGGTGTTAGAGAATGTTAGAAAGGACAAACACTAGGGCATGTTAGAAAGGACAAACACTAGGGCACACAGACACAGGAAAACTGAGATCAAGCTAGACTAGGTACTCTGATGGAGAAGGCACAACACCCTGGAAGCTCAGCATCTTGATTACATACGGGGAGATGGGTTCCCAAGGGCACAGGCTTACGTAATCTCAGTTGTAGGAGCATCTGTATGGGAGCAGTATCGGGCCAAAAATATCAGTGGGGAGAAAGCTTCAAGCATTTTCAACATTTACAAATGAACCAGAGGAAGGCTTTGGCATCCCTCTGGGCCTCACTTAGGAATGACTTTGACACTCCTAACTCTTCATTAGCCTTGAATTCTTGGCATGCAGTGCCCATGTCAAATAATAAGCATTCATTAAATCTCTATGAGCTATACAACAGATTACATCACTACACACTTTTGAATTCACTGAGTATCTGGTGTCAGCAATTTTGCTCATTCTTACCCCCATAGATGTCCAGTGTCAGCCATCTTTTGTCATGATGAATATTTAGATTAGCACCATGTTATTGAAACATAAATGGATTGGTACGGCCTTCAACAGAAGGGGCCTCCACACCTTCATTTTGAAGTTCAGTTGTATGCCTTTCTCGTGTCTTTGTGTCTGTTCATACATGATGAACAGCTGATTTTATATCTGTTGCCATCATACAAATGTTATCAATTGTTTGAAAACAAGAGTTACGTGAGATGAGCCCTACTAAATTAAGCAAACCATAACAGCTCTGAAAGCAGCATGTGCTCCCATTTTTCTACCTTTGGTGTCAAGCATCCATTGTTATAAAGAATAAGCCCAACACAGGGTTCTTGAATAGAGCCCTTGAATTAAGAGTTAAGAGGTGATTTTTCAAGTTGACTAAGGTAATCAACATTCATTGGAGGTCTGCTAGGAGGGACCTGCTGGAACTATGGCCGTGGAAAAAGCAGCATCGTAGTCTCAGTTGCTGATGATGTAGGGGAGTTACTCAAATCCAGCCTCATTCTCCTCAAGAACAGAGTTGAAAGCTAGGGATATGGACCAACTGGTAAAGTGCTTATTAGGCCGGCAAGGGGATCCCAGTTCAGATATGAGTTTTGTGAAGGGGTGTGTTCCTGTCATCCCAGTGATGGGACTAGAAGAAATGAGGATCCCTGGTGCTACTGACTGCTTCAGCCAGTCTACCAAACTGAAGATCCTGTCTCAGAAAGTAAGGTGAAGAGGAATTGAGGATACATCAAAGTCACCCTCTGGTCTCCAAATGCACTTACGTACACATGTACTTACACATACATAAACATACACAAATACACACATAAAACATCACACACACACACACACACACACACACACAGAATCTATCTCTCTCTGTCTCTCTCTCTCTCTATCTACCTCTATCTCTCTCTCCCTATAGTTGTGTCTATCTCAATAGAATCTTACCAAAGCTCAGATGGGTCAGAGAATCATGCCGAAACTTTCAGACTCACAACTGGTCAAACTGAAGACTGTTGTGTGCTCTGCCCTAAATAGAACATCATTACCAGCTTTACACATGCCCAAGGGTCTGGGAATCCTCATAGAAAGGGGAATGGATGGTTGAGGACCCGTGCTGCAATTACCGTCTTCTGAACATGACCTGGTCATTGGACTCACAAATTCACTACCACTCTGGTTACTTGCACAAGGTCAAGGCAGCAAGATCAGTCAGCTTTCCATTGGGCAGCACCAACTGTACTAAGTGGGTTATTGCAAAGGGAGAGAGTTTGTGAAGGCAGGGTAGGAGGTGGGGTGTTGGAGAATGCCCAGTGGGTGTTGGAGAGGGGAACTGGGTCAGTATGAGCAAGATACATTCTATAAAATTGTCAAAGAATAAGTTAAAGATTTTTTATTGTTTTTATTGAGCTATATATTTTTTGGCTCCCCTCCCTTTCTCCTCCTTCCCCTTCTACCCTCTTTCTTGATCCCCACACTCCCAATTTACTCAGGAGATCTTGTCTTTTTCTACGTCCCTGTAGATTAGATCCATGTATGTCTCTCTATTGTCTAGGTTCTCCAGGGTTGTGAATTGTAGGCTGTTTTTTCTTTGATTTATGTCTAAAAGCCACTTTATGAGTGAGTACATGTTATATTTGTCTTTCTGGCTCTTACCTCACTCAATATGATGCTTTCTAGATCCATTCATTTGTTCACAAATTTCTAGATGTCATTATTTTTTTCCACTGTGTAGAACTCCATCGTGCAAATGTACCACATCTTTATCCATTCTTCAGTCAATGGGCATCTAGCTTGTTTCGAGGTTCTGTCTATGACAAATAATGCTGCTATGAACATAGCTGAGCACAAGTCCTTGTGGTACGATTGAACATCCTTTGGGTATATTCCCAAAAGTGGTATCCCTGGGTCTTGAGATAGTCTGTTTCCTAATTTTCTGAGAAATCACCATACTGATATCCAAAGTGGCTGTACCAGTTTGTCCTCCCACCAGCATTGACAGAGTGTTCCCTTTATCCCACATCCTCTCCAGCACAAGCTGTCATCAGTGTTTTTGATCTTGACCGTTCTTATTTTTTAAATACAATTATATCCAAAATTGAAAGAGACAGTACTTGACTCCTCTTCCCCACTTTCTTTGTTTGGGGATTCTTTCCCTGTATTTCCTGAACACTCTTCATGCTTGAGATTGTAGCATTGCTTTTCTGCATGTTGAGAACTCTTGACTTTAGGGTCTAATGTCTTGAGGGGTTGGTTGAGACTATGTCCACTCCATTCATTCTATGCAATCAAACTGTTTTATTTTCTTATGCTCTCTTACCAATAATATTGCTTTTTGTGTATTTATTATTTCTTCCCAAGAGAATATAAATGTCATGAAAACGAAGATTTTCTATGAAGGCAAAGTGATCTTATCCACCACTTTATTTTAGTATCTAAAAAGGACACTTAATTCCCTCCATAATCCTCCATTCAGTTTAGCTTTTTATTCCAAGCAAACAGAACCTGCTGACACCACACATCAATTTCAAAGAAATGTATAAAAACTAAAGCTGTTAAGTCTTCATGCTATTTTCTCAGCAAAATTATGTTTATTTTCTTCAAAGTCGGTTTGTAACAGTTTACAGTTTTATAGAGAATGGCTTGGGCAGTGAATTTCAAGAATTTTTCGCGTTAACTCAACGTCAAAAAATGTTTTCTACCATGCATAATTCCAGATATTTTATATTTTTAAAAGTTTAACTCGGGCTTAAGATTAATTTTGACATTCAGGCCTGTGATTGCATTGGCATATGATTGCATTGGCCCATAGGGCTGATCCACAATCTCTTCGTGGACCTTTCAGGGTCCATGACCCAGTCACACCTGCAATTCTGCGGTTCAAGGTGTCACACTCACTGGATCTTGTGGTTGCGAAGCTGCAGCCCGGGGAAAGGTGTAATCCCACCTACCATGAGCGGACCCATGTGAGCAGACATACCTGGACCTTTGTATTGAGTGACCATCATGGTGCTCTGAAATAGTTTACCCTTGTGAACAACTTAAAGACACGAGTGAAAAGATTAACCACTTACAAAAACCTTACAGCGTTGCCACCAAAACCCCATTCAGATGTAGTGAAAGAGTATAGGCTTGGGAGCCGGTGCCATTTTGGTTTTAATCTCAAGGTTTATTGCGATGTGACCTTGAAGTATCTTGTTAAATTCTGTCATAAAATTACTGTTCAATAATAGACTATGATGCCTTATTTGCAGATTACCCGAAGAGTAAGATATAAGAAGATAAAGCACTTAGAGGTACCTAGGACATAAAATGTTTGAGGATGATGGTTTTTATTTCTTCCCAAACATTGACTTCCCTTGTGTTGTATTTTACCATGCAATACGTATGCCTTGTTTATTCCTGATGACTAAGTTCTGGGCCTATCTGCATATACATCATTCACCTTCATACCAGTGCCAAGCCAGAAACCATGTGCAGGGTGAGTTGTTTGGCTCTTTAATTATTGAAGACGCAGCCTAAGTTCTCGTGTCCCTATGTTCCCACACAAGATCAGGCGAATTTTATTCACCAATGTCCTGATCTTTTAAATTAGGGAGTGATTAGATCTAGCTACCACAGAGTGACAGGTCTCAGATAACAGAGGTGAAGTACAGTGAGGGTCTCAGTACTGAGAACCTCAATAATCTTCAAGGTTGTTGGCTCTGTGGTGCAGTAAGCAAATATACCCCTAGAGGGAGCTAAGAGCGAGTAAGAGTCCCAGGAAGCAGATGAAATAGATGATGTTTTTCTCTTGGATTCTGTTTTTAGCAAAACTGATTAAGGGGTGATTTAAATTGCACAGATTCATTGCCATGTGACATTATGTATGCATTCATTAAGTTGTGAATCAGAATTTAGGTTCTGTCTGGGTTAACTATAATTTGAATTATTTCACAAAATGTTCTTAACGTCCTTGGTAATATTGGAATATTTCCCACATCAGAGTAACCTTCCATGACTGACCAAATTTGCAAAGTAAAGACCATAACTTATGATGCATATTTCTGGAATATATATATTCCAGAATTTGATTACCCTAAAAGAGACAAGGCAGAAATCACTTTGCATCTTACAAACCATAACGTTTCAGAGAAATTAATTCTTCCTGTGACAAAGATTGCTGAAGCAATAAACTATAAATGGCTCTCACGGAAGCAAATCCAAGAAGAGAGAGTTGCAATGAACAGCAGAAAACCCAAATAAATCCGAACGGCCCTAACTTCCTGGTCAGCTTATTGAAGATGTGCACTAAGAAATATATAACACTCAACACCCAATCTAGATCTAAGATGAATAAGTAAAGGGGAGGCATGTGAAAGGACACTGGTGTGAAATTTACTCGCATTTCACAATGGCGCTTTTCCTTTCTACAACATGGCATCGGTTTTGAAAGTGCTTGTCGTTTGTTTGGAGATTGTGTTCATTGAGTCTTCCTTCTCTCCATTCTTGGCATCCTTCAAACCTTCCCTTGGGCTTTGGGGAGAGTCCAAATATCCCCTTTCCTTTTTTTGGGAAAACTCAACCATCCTTCCACTCCATAGTAATTTCCTCTTACAGTAATTTCCAACACACAGACTGTCCTCATTATTACTGGAGTCCAGACACTGCTCATACTTTGCTTTCTCTGAAAATGAGAACCCTCCAGGGTGCTTCATAACAGTTATGAGTGAAATTGGACTTCTGTTGGTGATCGTGGTGCCTTGCATCACACCCCCCGTCTGATCTGGAAGTTGAAGCCGTTCACATTCATGATACTGACTAAAGTGCGCATGGAGCCCCATTAACAAAATTAAGACACCAATGTATCCTTTCCTCTCTTTCTGGAAATGAAGTTACTTATTTTTATGGTCATTATAGGAAAATCCATTAAAATTTGTCTATAAATTTTTAGGAAAATGAAGAACAGTAGCTAAGATACTCTATGTAAAAATAAATAACTTAAATGTGTTCTTCATTTTCGTTTAATTAAGTGTTTTCTTGTATAAGTTGCCTCGGGCACCTGCTTACACTTCCAGTCATTACCATCACAGCAAAGGGCATGCCTGGCAGGTAGGCATGGTGATGAATGAGTAGCTGAGAAGTACATTTTGATCCTCCAGTAGCAGGCAGGGAAAAAGAGCCTGGTTTTGGCACAGGTTATTTTATTTTATTCTATTATTTTTTATATAATAGCCCTAGATCTCCCTTCTTCCCCTCCTCTTTCACCCCACCTCCCCACCTCCCACCCCCCCCCATCTGAAGCCGCAGGGCGATTGGTAAAGAAAAGTCCCCAGACTATCTTAATACAAAATATACAGCTTTAATAAACAGAAGTAAGACTTACACCAGCTTACACCAGAATCCAAACGATCCATCTGGATGCAGGAGCCAGGCGAGAGAGAGCGAGCGGGAGTGTGCTTGCAGGTTTATAGGCAGGCTTTAGCCTAAGGGCGACACACCCCACAAACAGAAAGTGATTGGCTGAACTCCCCTATCATCTCCCCCTTTTTTCTAAAATAAGACAGAACCAAACCAAATACAACTATATACAATAGAAGCAAATAATAAATATAAAGTTACAAACAACAAACAATGTTAAGCAAGAAACATATAACAAAAGTTTTACAAAACATTTTATTTTAGGGAGTCTAGATAATGTAGATGGTAACTACAACTATCTAACCTTCAACTCCATCAAAGATCTGAGAAGGGAAATAATTTTACTCAAGCAGCCCGGAAGTACAAGCGGGAAACTTCCGAAATGTGCAACGAATGGAAGAGACAACTGAATACCTGGGCAATCACCCAAAGTCTTGTATGCAAAGTTGAGTCAACCAACTTTGGCTAAGGCCTGATGTAACTGACATGCCATTTTTCAAAGGCAAGAAACCTTTAAGGACTCTCTCATCCTGTCTTGGCAAGATAAGACAATCCTGCTTTTATCCATTTACGGATATTCTGTAATTCTGTCAGTAGTCAAGGTATGGGCTTTTTCTTTGCCCAAAGGCCAGTCCTGCCAGGAAGAAGACAAGCTCCAAGTGGAGTGTCTTTGGTGCTCAACGTTCTCTCGGGATTGTTTATCTGATCATGATTTAGTTTTGGTATGTGATACCTATCCAGAAAATTGTCCATTTTTTTTTTACATTTTTCAATTTTGTGTAGTATAGTGTTTTGAAGTATGACCAAGTGATTCTCTGGATTTCCACAGTGTCTGTTGTTATAGCCCCTTTTCAGTTCTGTTTTCATTAATTTGCATATTCTACAAATGGTACTTGTCAAACTGCAGAGTTACATGTAGAAGAATGAAACTAGATTATTATCTTTTATACTGGACAAAATTTTATTCCAAGTGTATCATAGACCTCAACACCTGATACATTAAATCTCTTAGAAGAAAATATTTAAAAAACCCTTCAATTCATAGGAACATAAAAGAAAATTAGACCAACATTTGACACACAACACCTTATTAAATTAAAAAGCTTCTATATAACAAAGGATAATATCATTCCAATTAAGAGACAGCCTACAGAATGAGAAGAAAATCTTTACCTGCTATAGATCTCATAGAGGGCTAGCACCTTGAATATAAAATGAATAAATTAAAATAAACTAAACATCAAGAAAACAAGTAGCTCAATTAAAAGTTGGAGCTTTTAACTCCAAAGAACTAAACAGCGATTCTTTAAAAAAAAACATACAAATGACTGAGGATTATAATTTTTAAAAAAGTTTTCAATGTTCTTAATCTTAGGAAAACACAAATAGAAACTACTTTGAGATTTCATTTTATCCCAGTCAAAATAGCTAAGATTTTAAAAATGACAGCAAATATTGACATGGATGTTGGGAAAAGGAAACATTTACTCATTACTGGTGGGAGTGAAAACTGGTGCAGCCATTATGGAAATCACTGTGGAGAATTCTCAAAAAAAAACTAGAATAGATCTACCACAAGATATAGCTATACCACTTCTGGGCAGAGTGCCAAGGGATTAGGCATCCTACTACAGAGATATTTGCTCAGGTATGTTTACTGTTCCTTCATTTACAAGAACCAGAAAATGGGAACTGCCTATATATCTATCAACAAATGAATAGATAATGAAAACATGAACATATACAATAAAATATCATTTAGCTGTGAAAAGTGAAATCAAGCAATTTACAGGTAATTGGAGAGAGCTGAAAAAAATCACTGAGTGCAGTAACTCTGGATAGGAAAGTTAAGCAACGAGTCATTTTTTATTCATATGTGGAGATGTGAGATTTGAATCCTAGATATGTATGTTTAAATTAGAATACCCAGAAAACTAGTGAGGGGTCATGGAGGGCTATTTAGAGCGAATGGGGCAGAGCACAGGTGGTGTGAAAATGGAAAGCTGGAATAATGGAACAGAAAGTGTTAAATGGGTTTGAAAGATAGAAGGGCAGGCTAGCAGTCAAAGTATGGAAAGGGATAACCAACATTAAAGACACTGAAAATGCCATATGAAAATCCAGCACTATGGTAACTTCCTAACACACACACACACACACACACACACACACACACACACACACACAGAGTGTAAATGGAGTTATCTTGTAACAGGGAGACAATGACTGTCTCAGACATCGTAGACTATCAAATACAAAATGCAATACCAGATACGGATTTCTTTTTGCTTTCAGTTGCCAGACAGCATGTTTCCATTGATATCCACAAATATTATGGGATATTGTCATTGCTCTTGATTATCCTGTAAAACTCAATGGCGAAAATACCACATACTTGATTCATGAAAAAATCAGGCTGGTAGTAGCATGGAAGATGTATTTATTTCCACTGGTTAGCTTTCATAGTCCAAAGAGGTTCTACGTATTTTATTGCTGGAGAAAAGTCATCAGCAGTCTTACTCAGGTGTCTCTTGTGACATTAATGACTGGCCTATCAAGACACACCAGCTGGTACAACTGTAGCCCAAATGTTATGGGAGCTACCAGTCATTTTCTGATTAGAGTTAAAGTCTGGTCTACAAGATCAAACTCATGCCTGGTACCGTTTACATGTCTGCTGGGGGAGGTGATATAACACTATTACTAAACTAAATACTGGATACTGTAGCAAATTGCTTCCTAAGTTCCTTTTTAAAGGTTTATTTATTTATTATGTGTGTAGTGTTCTGCCTGAATAAATGCTTGCATTCCAGAAGAGGGCACCAGATCTCATTATAGACACTTGAGAGCCACCATGTAGTTGCTGGGAACTGAACTTAGTATCTCTGGAAGATACTCTTAGCCTCTGAGCCACTTCTCTAGTCCCTGCTTCCTAAGTTCTTATTTTTATACCCTAATTATTTTAGTGACTGCACAACTCTCATTAGGAAAGTTTCATCTGTTATAGATGGTAATTTATAGAGAGACCCACAACTGGTCAATGTGCAGAGGAGACTGTGGGGTGTTCTTTCCTAAATGGCATAGACATCTATATTACATCCCTCCCCAAATACTCAGATAGCAGCACAAAAGAGAGTCTAGCAAATGCTATTTCACTTCAGACAGGACCACTGTGCACATAATCTCACAGAAGCTGTGACTGTGTGCAGAAGTCCAGGGCCAGAGCAAGGCTGTGCCATATCCTTGCATGGTTCCCAGCAACTCGGCCTGACTAGAGCTTGGTGATGGAATGGAAAACAGGCAAACACGTGCACAGACAGAAATATCTGGATTTGGGTGCGTCGGGTTTACTGATGGTGAAACCGTAGCAATCTGGAAGCTCAGGGTTAATTCCACAGATACAGGAAGAAAGACCGCCGACCCAAATTGGCTAAATAAAACAAGCTGTACTCATGTATATGGGAGTTGGGCAGCCTGAGCTGTTTTCACATAAGGTGAGTTCAAGAGATCAGCCTCAAGCCAAGTTTTCATGTCCTTTTTTATATTTTATTGCTTTATTCATTTTACATATCAACCACAGTTTCCCTCCCTCCCTTCCTTCCTCTCCTCTTTACCTCCCCTAACCCAACCCACCCCCTTCCACCCCTCAGAAAGAATAAGGCCTGCCTTATCCTTTGAGTAAACAAAGCCTGGCACATTCAGTTGAGGCAAGACTAAGTCCCCTCTTCCACCCAAAGGTACATCAATATGTACCTATGGCATTGCACCATAGGGACTGGGCTTCAAAAAGCTAGCTTATAAACTAGAGGTAGATCCTGGTCCCACTGACAGGGATTCCACAAATAGACTAGGCTACAAGACTATTGACCACATGTAGAGGGCCTGGTCTTTTATATAGGGTAAAACCACGAGAACTTTGCAAGCATGGTTGCAGAAGCAAAATAAATCAGTTAAGAAATGTATATAGAGCATTTCCAAGAACAAGGAACTGGTGTCCTGGGGTTTACTATAGGCTTACAGGTAGCCCAGGGAGGAGGTTTACAGTAACCATGGTCAGACTCCAGACGAAAGAAATTTATGATATACATAAACCGAAATTTAACTCACCTTAGCAACAAAATGGCTCCAGGGAACAAAATGAAGTCTGGGTGTTTTCTCACTCAGCCTATTTATTATATAGAGTTGAACAGAGAGGTGGGTTGCTGCATACAGATACATAAGGAGTCATGGTTTATTATATAAGATGGATCAAGGAGGTAGTTTAGTTAATCTTGGGAGGAGCAGTCTCTGTAGGGGATTAGTTTGTATTAGTTTACTGCATCTAGTTGGTGATTAGTAAAGTTGGCTTCCAAGATTCTTCTGCCGTTATGTATCTGTGAATTAGCACGCAGTGTATAATTCAAGCACCCGTGAAGCTAAGGCCAAAGAATTGCTTTGAGTTTGAAGCCAGCCCTAGCTATGTAATGAGAGCTTATCTCAAAAGAAAAACCAAAAAACAAAAATAACCCAGTAAACTAAAGAAGAGATAAGTGGCCCTTTATCAACTTGTTGACTTGGAAATGTTTGAACCTAAATGCTTTAAATCAGACCTTCATTGATCCAGCCCAGCTGTCTACATATCTATCATATTAGATTGAGTGTCAGAATAAGGCTATATAACTGATAGGTGTATTTCTTATTGTCAGTAAACTTGCTCAATAAATATGAAATGAAACCAAAAAAAAAAAAAGACCATAATATTGGGAATGGGAAGAAAGCTATGGTGGACACTTTTCATACTCATCATCAACATTCACGTGCCAACCACCAACTTCCCAGGAAGGTGGTTGAGCCTAGCTGGGGAAAGACTGTCATTTCTATGGGTCTAGGAAGGGTTCTTAACATGGTCATCGTCATATCAACAGCCACACAGCCACTCAGGACTTCACTCACTCAGGACTTCAGTCACTCAGGGATTCCTTTGCTGCTCCTGTTTCCTAGCTGAGAAGCAATTGCCTATTGGTAGTTACTGTGGGAAGGAGAGTCAGTTTTCTTCAAGAGGCGGCCTCTGAGGGGCAAGGCATGCTCTATCGAATGATTCTACATTCAAGCACATACAGGCAGCAACGTATGCACTCAGGGGTATTAAAAACAAGAGAGAGAACACCCATGAAGTTTGGAGAGAAAACTGTGGAAGGATAAGGGAGAAGAAACTGAACAGGAAGGAATGGAGTGTGAATTTTACCAAAACACACTATATGCCTTGTATGAAATTCTCAAATGGCAACAACAAACAAAAACAAAGAAGGCTTGTTAATTCTGAGATGGGGCACACTGTGTGCAGACTTAAGAGTCTGCAGGGCACAGATCAGGAAGGAAGCTTTGGGTTCCTGACCTTTCCTTGTAAAAGCTGAGACACCGGAAATGGGATTTATGGTATGAGTCAGAAATTCACAGGGAAAGTTTGAGCTTCACATATTTAGAAGCAATCAAGAAATTAAATATATTGCAAACATGAAGTGTATCGAGGTCACGACGATTTTTCAAGAGAAATCGAAATTTATCAAAGAGTTGTTCTTGGAGGCAATGACAACAGAAAGAAGAGGGAAAAGTTGAGAAATCTCCAAAGAAAAGTAAGGCTTGTTCAAAAAGAGCAGAGGTGCCTCAGGAGTGTGTCTCTGTGTGTCAGACAAACGAAGTGAGTAGTGCAGAAACTTTCAGATGCCTGACAGTTCAAGCAGGGTGAGAGATAAAATTTAAACACTGGTGTGAACAAAATGGAGTCATCGGCGACCTTGACAAGTGCAACCTTAGAGGAGTTAGGAGATCTGCCCCTTACAAAGCTGGAGGAAGGGGAATTGGAAGAGAATGAGAAGGTAGGGAGAAAGGGACACCAAGAGACAAACAACTGTCTGAGGAATTTTGATGCAAAGGGGATCAAGGAAATGGTGGAGGGAAGACAGAGAGTAAAGGTACTTTTTCTTTTAAGATACAGCAAACCTAAATGCCCTGGACTTGCCTGTTTGTCATAAGGGGAAATCGAGTGGCAATATTCATATAATGTGGAAGGGGAAGAAGAAGCTGGCCAGAGCATTTTCCCGTAGGCATGCGAAGCAGCATGTATGGAGTTTAAGCGCATGAGAAGGTTTTATATGTTAGCCTGAATAGTTTGTTTCAGGTAACGCGTAGGAAGATAGTTTGGCAGAAGGACTGTTGACAAGCAGGTGAAGTGTCTTCTACCAAGGGCTTCTTCTGTCCACGGAATCTTTGCCCTTCCCTCTCCACCTCTACCTTGGCAATATACTCTACTGTACCAGTAAATCACAGAGTACTGTAAAACCGGCATGCGCCACCTTTTCGCTCTAACACAGTATAAGCTCTATCCAGGGATGCGAGTCCCAGGTCAAATGTATGGTGAAGTATGGATTAACACTTCACTTTCTCATGAAAAAACTAGCTGATTGCTAAGTGATCTAACCACTTCCCATTCTTCTCAATCTCCTGAGCTCCATCGGTCCAGTCTGCATGGATGTCGTAATTCGCAGTCCTTTATACAAACAGCCCGTGAGAAAACACTATGACTGAATACATTCACAAGGCAAATGAATTTCTAAACCCCAACCTAGCAAACTACCTCTTTTCACTTATTAAAGACAATTAAAATGTAAAGTATCTGAGTGAGTATTTAGAAGTGAGAATTGCGAACTCACTGCATGGCTTTTTAACAGCTTAAAATAAACACATTTGTTATCACTTAGTTTGCTGGAGTCAGAAGTCTCGCTTGGGCTAAGACCACGCTGTCAGCAGGGCTGTTCTTCCTGATGGCTGCAGAGAGGAAACTGTTCTCTAACTCATTCAGATTATGAGATTAATCCGGTTCCTTGTGTTTGTAGGGCTAAAAGTTTCCGTTTTCTTGCAGGCTTTCAATCAGTGTTTGCTCCCATAGCCCAGGCACATTGCTGGGGTGTGCTTTCCATGGGGCCTCTGCCAACACTGGGTCTAGTCTCTCTCATATTCTCAGTCTTTCTGACTGGCCCAAGAAAGTTCTTTACTGTTTAGACTTCTGTGATTAGATTGGGCCACTATAGATATTCCAGTGAATTCTTACAAAGTTAATCATATTGACAGTATCCTTTTGCCATGTAATTTAAACACACACACACACACACACACACACACACACACACACACTCACACCCCAATTTCTATGATTTATACCTTTAGGGTGGCTGTTCTTCCTACCAACATTTTATGCAAAACACTCAAGGAATTTCCAACATATTATGCAGACATTAGTATTCCTAATATGATCTTTTATAAAGGAGAGCAAGAAGTTAGGTAAACAATCACAATTCCCTAAATTTATTTTGTTTGCTTGGGAGTCCTTTTCTTTCCAGCCCTGTGACATTCCCCCTTTTCTTTCCATCCGTTTGCAATCTACTCCGTTCCCAAAACTCTACAAAACGAGGTGCCAGACAGGACTCATGAGTGCAACGGATGTGAAAATGGAATTCATTCCCTTGGCTCGGGAGCGGCTCATAGGTGGGTTGAGTCAACCGCCTGAAACACAATTTGCAACAACAGAGGGGTGGTGATGAACATGAGTGGCCAAAGAGATGGGGTTAGAATCTTCCGGAGTTGCTTTATTCATCCCGTTACCCACAGCGCTAGACTGAACATCAGCGATTCTAGCACAGTCACACGACTTCCCCGAGATCCTGGGTCATCTTGGAGAAACGGTTGTGCTCTCAAACTTAGTTAGCTTCAGCTGCCCGAATTAAAACATAATGGGTATTTCCTTGAAACTAAACAGGAAAACACTTCAGAGCTGACGTAAGGCCGCTAGCCTTTCTGTAAGGTAACCTTACAAGGTCAAATAGAAACCTATAAAAATCCAGGCTGCTAGTCACGATTGATGGGGGCGGGGCTGAGGTGGCAAGCTGGCCCCGGATCTGCCCATATGTCTTAGTCCTTGTGGGACAGTCTCCTACTCTAGCCTGCGCACTGCAGAAGGCTGATGCACGAGTTGGCAAGGCTCTAAATCTTTAAATGGCTGCAGTTCGTTAGATGATACTGGCCCTGTTCTGCATAGCAGAAAGAAAAGGATTTCTGTCGTTATTTCGGAGAAAATATGGCTGACCTGGCTGAAATTAAGTTCTTTCGGCATTTGTGAACACCTAAACAAATATGGCAGAAGCTCAGAAAGTTTTCTGGAGATTCTTGCTATAGCTGCCCAAGTGTTAACTCTTCAGATTTTGGAAACGGTAGTGCCCAAGTGTTAACTCTTCAGATTTTGGAAACGGTAGATTTTGTGAGCCCTAGAAGTTAAGACAGAGAACATTTTATTTACCTCTAGGAAAATGCTTTCAGAACAGGATTTTGTTAGTTTTCCCCCCTCTTCCATCATTGCTGTGTGTGTGTGTGGGGGGGGGGTTGCTTTTAGAAATTTTATTCATTAGGGCACATCCACCTTTGATTAGCTTCGTGCATGTGTGTATGTATGTATGTATCTTCAAGGGTCTCCCTCAATTACTCAACCTTTTTCACTGAGATGTGTTGACCCTCTCACTGAACCTGAACCACTGACACACTCACTGGAACCGCTGATATACCGACTGGCTGTCAAGCCCCAAGAGTCCTCCTGACTCGGCGACTCGGGAACCTGGACTCCATGCTCGCCCCACAGAACCTGATGTTTGGATTGGACTCAAGCCCTTCTGCTTGCATAGCAAGCCCTTGACCCACGGAACCGGCTCCCCAACCTGGTAGGTTCACTTGGCTACCGGGAACATTTTTATGTTGGTCCATTCCTCCTGAAACTCTTTTCTAGAGAAGTTTTTCCTAAAACACCTTATTACCTGGTCAGCTCGATTTGTATTTGTCTGTTTATTTATTTTTGTGGACGAGGATTTCCTTGCGTCAGGCTGATCTCAAATTCACGATCCTCCCGTCTCGGCCTTCTGAGTAGTAGGATTGCTAGAATGCTAGACTTTAATTTTACTGAGTGTTTTTCTTTTTAAATACCCGAAACACAAAAATGTACCCAGTAACACAATAAAATCAAAATTTTACAGCAAGGCAGGAAATCAAAAGTCAAATCATTTGTCATATATGCATATATATGCCACATATATGTAAAATCATATTACAAAAACACTCATTTTTTCATTATTTCAAAAATATTAAGGATTTATTTTTAGTGGCTATTTCTATAACTAAACACAAGCTGTTATGCCAATAACTGTGAACAGCTGTAAATATATTTACTTATCTTTGAGGTCCTTTAAAAATACTGAGTTTACCAGCCATTCCTTCCCCACTAGAAGTTGATTCAGTAGGTCTACTCTGGGCTCAGAAATCTGAATTTCTCTAAAGGTCTTTTGTGACCGCTTTATTCTAGCAGATTATAATATAATCTTTGTTCCGATTATATTATAATCGGAAGGACAGAGCAGATGATGATGACTGTGCCACCAAGCAGTCCTTGCTTGACCAGCATGGCCGTGCTCAGTGTTTTGATCCCAGGACTGGTGGATTCTAAAACATGAATGCTTCTCTTCACCTAGACAATGTCTTTGTGTTCATTGCTTTTCTCTTTTCACAGCTCGCCTACCCCTCAAAAATAAATCTCTCTATCGACTCCCGTGCTCCCTGCATTTACCCTGAGAGCCAGAGAGTTGAACTAATTGGTACCTCGTTTCATTGTCCGGAGAAAATGCATGTGGGGGAAGGTCATTAAAATTGCAGAGGGAGAGTTCTCAAAACAGATGATCAGAATTTTCTGGGAAAGTGTATAATCTTATGATCAATGAATAGAGCATATTCTCAATAGTTGGAGGCTCAGAATATTGATTTAACACAGCAATTTATATTTAGTAAAAATTACTCATCACACCAGGGAGCAAAAATTCCCTGTGTGTAGTTCTGCCTGCCAAAGCATTTAATGCAGCCTCAGTTGTTTATAGCAAGGATACTGCTGAGTCCTCAAGTGAGAGCCTCCTCGATAGGACATGCTAAATCACCACGCTCTCAGGGTGGTAGACAGCACCATATGAGAGACAGCCATGCATAGGACAATCTGCTTGGTAGTAATTATATGTCCTGAGGTTAAGCCTCTTTATTTCCCACAATCCCAACACAGTTTTCCACACTATGCTCTGGATTACAAAATGTCCTAATCATATCATATCATAGTACCTTGTTTACTTTGAATTTATTTTTCAGGAGAATTTAAGCTTAATCATTACCTCCTGTAAGAGGACTTATTATTTTACATTTTAATAAAAGATCCTCCACACAGTCATTCCCGGGAATCAATGCAGATAAAAACAAATGAAGATACACATGCGGGGGGGGGGGGGGGCTCCTTTCCCTTACACCGTCTTCTCTGACTTACAAGGTAACAGATCTTTCTGAGACAGACGCACTGTCCTGAGTGTTGTGCTGGATTCGTTTCTCCAAATCGCCCTTTATTTCTATGCACATCTATTGCCATGAGCACAACACTTTTTTCTGTGTCATCTTAGACAATGAACAATTTTGGAAATTTAAAAATTAGTCAAAACATACATAAGGTCTAGGAAATCATAAAATGTCATAAGATTAATTGAACAAAATATACATACTACCAACTCACAGCAAACTTGTCTTAGAAGAGGAAAAGTTTTGAAACCTAATTATCTAGAACAGGGCGGTGGTGGTGCACATCTTTAATCCCAGCATTTGGGAGGCAGAGGCAGGTGGACTCTGTGAGTTCAAGGCCAACCTGGTCTACAAGAACTAGTTCCAGAACTGTAACACAGAGAAACCCTGTCTTGAAAAAAAGAAAAAAGCCCAAGACAACAACAAACACACAAAACACTGTTATTATTTGTAAGAAAATATAGAAATATAGTAGTAGGAAATTTCAATATTGTTATGGTGTCCATTTCCCTATCAAGTTTGTGTACACATACACATGTAGATGTTCTGTGAATGCACACATGTGTGAAACTCTGTGTATTTGTGCCTTTGCATGTATATAAATGAGTATATGTGTGAACAGGTACACATACCTAAGTGTATGAGTGTCTTTGTGTGGTTCACATGTGTAGTTTTAGGGTTGTATGTGTATGTGTGCCTCCGTGAATGTATGTGAATGTTTTTTTGTGCATTTGAGGTTAGACCTAACTGTACATGGGCACTTATGCATGCATGTGTAATTGTGCATGCATGAGTGTAAGTTTATGAGATTGTGTGTATGTCTGTAAGTGTATATGTGTGTGTGTGCATGCGCATGTGGGTATGTGGCTGTGTATACATGTGCATGCATATGTGCTTCTGAATCTGTGTAGTAGTGTTAGGAATATATCTGCATGCACATGTTTGTATCCATGTGTGCATGTGAAAGCATATGTGAATCTATCCTTGTGTGCATATTTAGGCTTGTGTGTTGTTATGTGTGTGTGCTTGAATGTGTCTATGGGTGTGTGTGACTGTGTATGTGTATATATATATATATGTGTGTGTGTGTATGTTCTGTATGTATGAGTATATAATATATGTTCGTGAGCATTAATAAGAATGTTTATGCTTACGTGGATTTTTGTGTGTTTATACACATTATTGGGTATATGTGTGTGAATACAGACATGAGTGTATTAGTGTGTGAGCATGTGCATGAAGGCATGTGATTTGTGGGAAAATGTGGGTTGTCTGCTTGTAAGAGTGTGAGCAAATACATAGAGTAATTGCATAAGTGTATGAATGTGTAAGCATGTGAGTGTACATGTGAGTGTATGAATTTGTAAATGTATGGTATGTCTGGGTATGTGCATGTAGCATGTAGATTATGCATGCTTCAATATATCTGTATAAGTTTATGTGTGAGTGGATGAATTTTGTGAACATGTGTGTGCATTCATGTATGGTTTGTGTGCATGTGTGCATTAGGAGTGTTTGCAAGCATGTGTTGTGTGTGAATATGTGTGCATGAGAGTAACTTATGAGTGTGCACCTGCAATGTGCATGTGTTTTACAGTATCAAACATAGGACAGTATTAGTAAGCAAGGAGACAAATAGGTTGACATAGAGTGTCTTCCAACAGACTCATCACAAACATGTGATGAAGATATTTTCAACACAGCTTCAAAGGGATTCAATGACCAAAAAGGCATTTTACAAATGGTGCAAGAAAAACTATATAATTACTAAAAAACTACTTCAATCTCTGTCTTATTACATTCTCAAGATGATGAAAAATATAAAAATAAAGGATATAGCGTGGGGGCCTGAAAATGTGAGCCTGTTTCCACATTGACCAGCAGTCAGAGAGTTGAAACTTTCCTTTAGTTCCTTCAAGATTATTATGCTTCTATCTCAAACAACCGTGCCACTAGATGCTGCTCAGAGAGCTCTGCTCTCCCAAGGCTGTTGTCTACAGGTGTGGCTAATGGCCAGCCACTGTGTGGAACATGATGGGGGCCTGTTTGTTTGTGAGTTTTTCTGTTCCGCCCCGTCCCCCAGCTATTTAGTCCCAGAGAAAAATCACACTGAGATCTCTATAAGTTATAAAGCTGATTGGCCCATTAGGTCAGGCTTCTTACTGGCTAAATCTCACATCCTGATTAACCCGTTTTTCTGATCTATGTTAGCCATGTGGCTCAGTACCTTTTTCAGTGGGGCAGCTCACATCTTGCTGCTTCAGTGATCTGGGCAGGAGTGGGAGGAATCAACTTCCTCCTCCCCAGAATTCTCCTGCTCTCCTTGCATCATTTCCACTACCTGTCTGGTTTTCCCGCCTACACCTCCTGCCTGGCCAATCAGCGTTTATTTAAAACATGATTGACAGAATACAGACAATTCTCCCGCACCACTTCCCCCTCATTTAAAAAAAAAAAAAAAAAAAAAACAAAGGAAAATATCCATAGTCCATTTTTTGGGAATGTGGGCGTAGTATTCCAGGCTACTTCCAGCTGGTTGGGTGCGCTGATAATCTTATGGGGAACCTAAAGAAAATTTAGAGTTATGATCAAGTCCTGACTGAAGTATCCTCTGAGTCTCGAGTCTGTTCTAGATGAAGAACTCAGATATCTGGGCCATCTGTTCCTGTCGGAGATTTTTCAGGTGGCCTCTCTTGGTCAAAGATGATTTTTCTTAACTCTGAAGAAATCCACAGCCTCTCATTTTCTGTGGAAACAAAAGCAAAATCTCTTCTCCAAAGTAATATACCTTTTGACTTCAATTTTGAAGCCAAGGTATTTTCAAAATACCTATCTTGGATTAATTCTGCAGCATTTATAAGCAAATATCTTTTAGCAGTTGTTGCTCCTTCCTCAGCATTCAAACGATTTAAAGAGAGCATAATAGCATACAGTATCAAGATTCTTTGTATATTTTCCATCTTTACGTGGCTTTATTTTAACCTCTATTTCTTTTATTTTTACTTTTAACTTTTGGCTTTTTGAGACAGGTTCTCTGCATATCTTTGTCCTGGAATTCCCTCTGTAAACCAGGCTATCCTTGAACTCCCAGAGATCCATCTGTCTCTGCCTCCCAGGCTACTCGTTCTTTCTTTTGTTTTCTTTCTTTTTTATTTTTACTCTGAGAACTTTAACCTATAGCCTGTATATATTTTTAACACAATGTAAGCCATTTAGAGGTTTTTTTACTCTTTGAATCTCTCTTTACTGTATATCTCTCTTTTTCTGAGCACATGGGTCTTTAATTTGCTAAAGAATATGGAGAAAACAACAGTCAAAAGCTCTTAAGGCGTTTCAAGGTCCTTGCCAGGAAGCAAGCTGCAACAGTGTTTCCATAGTCGTGACTGCCTGCTTGAAAGAGTCAGAGTTTTCCCTGGCAGGACCACCCAGAAAGCCGACATTTTAAAACAGTGCAGCTTTTTTCCTGCTAAGGCTGAAAACCAAAATGCTTTACTTTAGTCTTTCCCAAGCTTTCACAGGCTTTCTGTGATGCAGTTATCCACGTTGGGCACCATTCTGTAACATGATGGGGGCCTATTTGTTTGGGGGTTTTTCTGTTCCGCCCCGTCCCCTAGCTATTTAGTCCCAGAGAAAAACCACACTGAGATCTCTATAAGTTATAAAACTGATTGGCCCATTAGGTCAGGTTTCTTACTGGCTAAATCTCACATCCTGATTAACCCATTTTTCTGATCTATGTTAGCCATGTGGCTCAGTACCTTTTTCAGTGGGGCAGCTCACATCTTGCTGCTTCAGTGATCTGGGCAGGAGTGGGAGGACTCCTCCTCCAACTTCTCCTTCTCCAACTTCCTCCTCCCCAGAATTCTCCTGCTCTCCTTGCATCATTTCCACTTCCTGTCTGGTTTTCCCACCTACACCTCCTGCCTGGCCAATCAGCGTTTATTTAAAACATGATTGACAGAATACAGACAATTCTCCTGCACCAACTGTGCTTCTGAAATAGAGAAGTAGAGTGTTTCTATCTCAAACAAGAGTCTAAGGATCCAACTAAGTTCCATCCAGTTCCCTTTATGGAGATAATGTGGGATTCCACCCAGAGAGTGGTTTGCCTACAGAATGTTTTAGTCTAGGGGGTAAGCATAATCTGTTTTGTTCTAGCAACAGAATTTTTAACTATGAATGTAGCCCACGACTTTCAGTTGGTCTGTTCATTTTCTTGTATCATGTTAATGTAGTCTTTTGTCTGACTCCTACCTTTGGAGGTCACGGGTGTTTTAAGCAGTTGGAAATTAAATGCGGGCAAATTTTCAGTACTCACTGAAATTTCCTCCCTCCCGATACTATACAATATATTTCTCCGTTTTATTATTTTCATTCGTGTCTTCATATTCTTTACTATATTTCTAAATCTCCACACCTTTACCCGGGTGAGAGGTGTTTTTTATCGTGGCTGATCCCCAACAAATGGCAGCCCAAGGAGGTGTGGTCAGCTGATAATAAAGTTGTAAACCTTCTAAGACAAATCATAGTTAAATATTTTCATGAACTTGAAGTAGGCTAAGATTTCATATGTAAATGATGTAATCACAAATTAGACTTTATTTTAAAAAGATGACTTCTAATCTTAAGACACTATTGAGAAAAGAGCTAGATAAGCATTAAGGTGAGGAAACTATAAATGACAAATTAATCAGCAGTTTATAATGTTTAGTAATACTTTATTCATAGTTTCACCAAGACAAAAAAAATTAAGAACAACCATGGTTAAAGACAAATGATATTATCTTGAAATGAAACAAAAATAATGAAAAAAGAATCTCTCTCTCTCTCTCTCTCTCTCACACACACACACACACACACCAGTATCATAAGTCTGAGATTATCATAAATTCAAAGAAACTAGAAATGATATATTATTAATGGGTAGTAATCTTTATAAGAAGTTTGAGATAATCAAAACTAATTTATGATAATAGAAATTGAATCTGTGGTGTCCTCTGGAGAACCAGGGGGACGTACTGCAGAAGTAGGAGAGAATTTCAGTTATGGTAAACATCCAGACACAGATTCAGTTTGCATAAGTGAACTAATTTGTTACATTGAACAGTTATGTACCTAAATATGTGCGTTCATTGACTGTAATGTAAAACATAGTAAGGCATTAGAAAATACCTTCCAAATTTGTCCATTAATGATTTCATCCTTAGTTAAGGCTTTGAATGCTCACAAATATTTTATGTAAGAAAAAAGTTATTCCTTTGACCCAGAACTGAATCCCAGAAGAGATGCAGTGTGGCCAACTTCCCCAAACTCCTGCAGAACTCTGCAACTTCTCCCACAGTGATGTTCTTTAACCTTGCACCATGCTCTTAAAGCAAAGCAGCCAAGCCACTAGAGAGTTCTTACCTGTTCTAAAGCTTAGAAAATCAAAGGGGTGATTCTTTCCTCAGCATGAGTGTAGACTGCAGTGCTCTCTACCAAATCCAGACCACCAGTCTCATTCTGAGGATTCCTGGAGGCAGGATCGCCATTTTGGACTGAGGAAGAAGAGCCAGTAGCTGGCTGTTCTGCCTTTCTGACCTTCAGTCTGAGCACCTTTATCTGTCTCTGGGTTTTTATTAATCGTGCTACAAGCCACTGTCCATTTCTTTTTCAATTGATGGCCTAATTACAATATGAATCACATATCAGAAGCTTCACTTATTTATATACGTTTCATTGCATAGGTGCTGGGTAACTTAATTCAAAGCAAAGTAAAAGTAACAGAACAGGTCAGACACATGCTTTTGTGAGTGGCAGCAGGGCAAACAAGGAAAGCATTCAGGAGGCCAGTATGCCTGCTCAAAGTCCATCAGAATCCAATGGACTTCACAAATTAGCCAACATCACAAGCAGTTTGGGGCTGTTTCCATAATTACTTGTGTGTGTGTGTGTGTGTGTGTGTGTGTGTGTGTGTGTGTGTGTGTGTGTGTTTGAAATATAACTTTGCATTTATTTATTGCTTTTTTTAGGAAAGACTACACACACCTTCAGGTGAGTGTGGAGGTCAGAGGACAACCTCACAATCCCTACCTTACAGCTCTTAAGCAACAGTAACTCTCATTCTTTTCCATAGATTTTTTTTTTTTTTACTTTTGGCATTCATGTGAGGGGACTCATGTAATATATGGTTTGTTGTGATCAGATTCTTCTTGTACAATTTAAATTGCACTGTCTAGCTGGACTACACCTCATTTACCTACCCATCTTTGACAGAGGTTTAGGTTGTTTCTACTTTATGAATATTGTGATTACTATAACTATGAATATACACACTCCTGTGTGGTTATATGATATAATTTCTCTTAGGCATTATCTTAGTTACTTTTCTATTGCTGAAAAGCAACACCATGACCAAGGAAACATTTTTTAAAAAAAGCATCTAACTGGGGGCTTATTTTCAGTTTCAGATGGAGAGTCTGTGATCATCACGACCGGGATCAAGGCAGCAAACAGGCTAACATGGCACTGGAGCAGTGGCTGACCTTACATACTATCTATAAGCTGAGGACAGAGAGAAAGAGACTGGCCCTGGTTTGGGCTGTTGAAACTTAAGTCTACCCTCAGTGACACATTTCCTCCAACAAGGCCACAACTCCTCATCCTTCCTAAACAGTTCCAACAACTAGGAACCAAGCCTTTAAATTATCAGCCTTTTGGACTCTCTTTTATTCCAACCATAACAGATCTTTACTTATGAAATTCTCTCTCTATGTCTTTATATATTGCCTGCTTCCAAGTTTCGTTGTATCTTATTTTCTCCTCAAATGAGGCTTGTTTTTATCTTCTTCAATATATAAGATCCCATTTTATTTCATTCCCAAACTGTATGATTCTTTCTAAACCTGTTTTCTTACCTGTTAATACCATGGCTCCAATAATGTATCTGAAATGACTATTAAGTATCTTTTTCTTTTAGCACAACCTGAAGACCTCACTCTGGTTTAATGTTGAACATTCTGCTATTAAACACCTTCCAGGTTAGGTATTATTAAATTTTTCTCATCACTAATCTCAACCTAAAGACTAAATGGCACTCAAGACCTGCTTAATGATGATTAATTTTCATTGTCAACCTATTTTTAGAATACCTAGGAGATTATTGAGTCATGTCCAGGGTGTGTCTGGAGAAGTTTAACAGAGAAAAAAGAGCCATTTTGAATATGGCAATACAATTCTGTGGGATGGGGATCTGGATTGAATAAAAATGAGAAAAGGGGAAAAAACAGGAAAAGAGCCATGATTCATCTCTTTTTTCTGCTTCCTGGTCCACTGTGATTTGATCTACTCTGCCTCACCTGTAGGGGGTAATTTGTCCCACAGCTAGTGTTCCCATAGCCTAACCTCCATCAGTGTCTGGTATATGATACTAGCACTCACTGCTCTGCCATTCTGCTTGACTTCCCCACATTTAACTGTAGCGTAACTGCTTTAGACTGCTAACAAAGACAGGAACATATATTGTACTTGAGTATTTTTTATTTAAGTCCTACTTTTCACGATGATCTGCTTACCTGAAATGATACATTTTTTTTGCTTTCTTTTATTTATTTTTCAGCATAAATTGGGTTATTTATTTATTTAATTTTTGGTGTTTTAGAGACAGGGTTTCTCTATGGAGGCTTGGTTGTTCTAGAGCGCACTCTGAAGACCAGTATGGCCTTGAACTCACAGAGATCTACCTGTCTCACCACCGCCCAACTTTAAGTTGCTTTAAAGTGGGATATTGTATGATTCTTGAGTTAATTTCATAGATATCGTATTATTCCTGATGGCATGTTTGTTTACAGATTTGATATTTGTGACAGAGTTGATTGATCTCTATTCCATTCTGATATTATTTATGTTTTAATCATTAGTATCAGAAAAGCTACAATGTTAAACTCCAGAGAAATCTCTCTTTCTCTCTTTCACTTTCTCTGTCTTTCTCTCTCTCTCTCTCTCTCTCTCTCTCTCTCACACACACACACACACACACACACACACACAGACACACACACACCACCACGCCACACCACACCACACACAGTTTAAGCCTCAGGAAAACAGCAACTGAATGAGCAAAAAAGTAATTTCCATGGTTCTCAAGAGAAGTATTGGTGCATTGGTGTAGGACACACATTCTGGTTATTTTAATTATGGCCCAATCAAATGATCTTGAGGCTCTAACCCTTGCAAAATTTTTCACTGCCATTTATTTTTTTCGCCATATATACCATATATACGACTGACTCCACTGGGCTGTGTGATTCTAAGTTTACTAAACAAAGTGATACTTATTCACACTCATTATAAATCAATAAACTAAGATGTTGGTGTTTTTGCAGTTTCTTCACTACTGATGCTGCTCTCTAGGATTGCTTCAGTGTTGCTTTACTTTAAAAATGTGTTTTCAAAGCAAAATAAGAGCATCTACAATTTCTGAATCTCTCTTGTCATTTTGCTTATGTTCTTTGATGTTTACTCCAGAAGGCAGACATGGGCACTAGAAATACCAAGCTGAATGCCAGAAAATGAGGGTGCTCCTTCCTGGCTGCAACACTCACTCTGCACAGACTGGACTAAACTACTAACCACTCACTTTATTTTCTCTTAGTCTCATAATGCAGCTTCTTGTGGTTGTGATGAGGAACTAATATTTCTAAAGAGCCTGGAATGAACTTTGTGGCTCTTTATTGCCCATGGATGGAGCCCAGTTTGGTTTTATTTTTTTTTCTTTGACTGGCTCAGCATGATTTCTCAGTGATCAGCATGTCAAATCAATTTGGCAGAATTGTGGTTCTGTAGATACAGTATCACACTGAGCATTTGTCTTTTGGATTTGGCTCATGCACTATTTAAAGGGCAAAGTGCAATTTGTTGATGACATGGTGTGTGTGGAAATGAAATTTTAAAACACATTCAAAGTTTCTTTTTAAATCACAGGTGTTTTGACTTGAGACTTTAAATGTTCAGAAAGACACATGAATCTCTCTCCTTGATGCTAGGAAGGGGTGGAGTAACTTGTGTTGGCTAGACATATTTTTAAATTTCTGCATTCATAGAGAAATACAACTTTAAGAGAACTATGCAGCAGAACTTGTGAAAAAAAATTGAATGACATTTATTCAAAGCAATATATTTATTTTCCTTTAATGTAAAAATTTAAAACTTTGTTCTTTATATGTCTAAGAAGTCACTTTCAATCAAAGAGAGCTCATTCTGTACACTTGGCCCCCACCCAAATCTACTTTCTTCCATTTCTTTTTTCAAACCTACACTCTTGGTCTCAGTCTTTGGGCTTAGCCTGTTTTCCGCAGCTGTAACACAATATGATGCTCATTTAAAGTCCAAATTCCTATGCCAGGAAAGGAAAAGAGTAACAAGAGGCCAGGAAACTGAAGGGATTTTGAATAGTATTATGGAGATAAGACATACTGTATTCATTCAGGGGGCAAACAGACCCCAGTAGGTACTTACTGACATTTATGAGCCACACACTGGCAACCATGGGCACACATGCAGACTGGCATACAAATTGCAGGTACTGGGTAGGCATGAAGGCCTGCATGAGATGCACACAGGCAGACAGCAACAGTGTAGGCTCTACTCCCTGACTCTAACCTCAAGGTGATAGTTAGGATGATACAAAAGTGTCATTTTTCAAAACACTAGTTGTAAAATAGATTGTGTCACCATTTACTATTAGATTCCCTGATACCTGGTGTTAGTTATTTTTCTCATGACATACAGCTTTCCTTACTTTCTTGCTCCTTCTGAAGTCTAGTGTTAGCTCGTGTCTGTTCTCCATAGCTGGATACTTTCAAATTAAAAAAAAAAAAGTTTTTGTAGCTCATAGTTTGGAGACTGAAACTCAAAGACTGAGTGGTTCCATCTGTTTTGTTTTTGTGGAGAGCACCATGGCTGCTCACAAGAAAGCAGAGAAGTAGGATTATGGTAGCTTCATGACAAAAGAATGCCATGAGATTGCAGGAAGCCAAGTCATCCAGGATCCAGTCTTGTTCTTTTGGAAACCACCTACTCTAGCAAGAACTAACTGGGGTTCCAAAAGAAGTACAATAAAGCCTCCCTAGCCCTCTCACTAGGCTCCACGTCCTAGCAGTTCACACTGGGGACACAATTTCTAGCACATGGACCTGTGGTGGACACACTCCAGCCATATCTAAACCAGTGAACCCTCAACTGACCGCAAACTGGTTCTGGTCCTATCTTCTTGACTGAAATCTTCCTGAGGAAATGACATACAGTTTTTAAATTGATAACCAGGAACACCTGCCAATCTTGATTCTATCACATAGCTACTGTTTACATTTCGCAGCAATTGCAATCATAAATTTTACACGGCAATTTTCATAAACCATCTACATTTTATTGCTGCTTTTCCTGCTGTCTGGAAGGTTTTAGTAGATTTTCCTCTCTGCCTAGCTTCTTTTCATTTATTTCCTACAAACTGTCATCATCAGCCTACTGTTTTATAAGGGTCTCCTCTCCTGAGGTGAACCCAATTTAAACTATAGCCTGAGACTATTAAAGACTATCAAGCCCCCCTTTCTTGTTTGTTACTGAGGGACTACCTGTTATCTACTTGGGGGGTTGACAGGACCCATGCGGGGTTTTTGAGTTGCTTAGAATACATTCTTTCTGAGCAATGCTGCGACCCTGCTAGGCACCCCCTTTTTCTTCATTTCTTTGTCATCTCTCATCATGTGACTTTTCCTTAGGGGGAGTGTTGACATGGCCAACTGTTAAAATTACATATCTAAACATGGCCAAGATGACATGAGTGAAGTCGTCTGTGAATTCTAGGAAGTTTATTTTTCTGGTTCAGTGATTACTTGTTCCCCCATTCTCATTCTCTCTCTCTCTCTCTCTCCCTCTCCCTCTCCCTTTCTCTCTCTCTCTCTCTCTCTCTCTCTCTCTCTCTGTCTCTCTTTCTCTCCCTTCCCCTCTCTCTCTCCAAACCTAGACTGAAAACAGAAAGTTCAATTGTCACTTTGCAATAATGAAGTAGCCTTAAGGAGAAGAACCATTCGGTAAGGGTGGGAGGCCAGAAAGCCAGAAGCAGCTTGCTTCACTGCTGTAGCAGCTATGTGCTCCTTAATTATTTAGACTTAAGTTCAGTAGTGGGGAAAAAGATCTCAAAATAATAGTGGTAAAACAAGAGAGAAGTTCATTCCTTTTACACGAAAAATGTCCAAGACTAAGTAAGCCCGACAATGGTCTGTCTACTGGTAGTTATTCTCACGCTTTCGTTGCTATGCGTGAGTTTGGAATAACAAGCTCAGCAGGCCATATAATACAGCCATCATCACATCTACATTTAATTTAATGTCTAAGAAAGAAGGAACAGGAACGACATGATGTTTCCCTTTCCAAAAAGTGCAACAAGTTACATAGAGCACTTCTATTCGCGTCCCTCAGCCAGATTAGTCATGCGTCAGGCTGAAGTGTTAAGATAGCCATGTGTTCAGCTAGAAATAATGACTGCCGGAGTGAGGAGTGTGACAGGAACAGGGAGAGCAGCTGGCTGTTTCTGTGCCGACCGGTTACCCGGGACTTCTGGACACGTGAAAAAGAATGCCATCCTTCACGGCGTCTCTTTAATTAGGATTCAGTTACAAGCAGCCAAATGAGACGCTAATTGATAATTAGGACTCATGGAAGGGGTCCTGAAAGTAACAAAGGAAAACCGTGATTTATGGAAAGAAAATGCTGAACAGTAAGGACTTGGGTTGATACTTGAAAATTGGTGATAATTCCAGGAGGGAAGCCCCATGTTCACCTGGGCTATAGGAGTAGGAAAATGAAAGCGAAATCTGTGCTATTGGGCTATGCTATGTATCCATTTACCCTCATTCTCACCAGTCCCATCCTTTAAGCATTGAGGGAAGAGTTGCTTTAGTTATCTGGAGAAGCTCTGTCTATATCTGCATATATACATATATATGTTCATATATTCCTATTAACATGAGCTAAAAAGTTCAGAGTTGTTATTGATGAAGAAAAAAATTGGAAAAACTCAAACGTCACACAAAAAGACACACACATAAATTATGTACAATTTCTGAGTAGTCAAAGCTGAGGATTTGTGTCAAAGCTGAGCTATCTGTGGCAGTAAGAGATTCTGGTCAGCAGGGGAAGGCTCCTGAAGGGCTCATATTATCTAATATTGTTCTTTTTGTGTAAAAACAAACCCAAGTAGACCAAAATGTACTGTGTTGGTCTGTACAACCAGGTGATAAATTACTTTTAACAAAATATCAATATTAGTAACACAAGATTCAGCTTGCTATTAACCTCTATGGAGAAGAGAAAATGCATGGGTGTAGGCAGGAACACACACGCGATTAACTAAAAGGGAAGATACATGTTTGCAGCCTGAATGGTTTAGGTTTACACTTTAAACTCACATGTCAAACTCTTTTGTGTCAAGCAACATAGAATAAAGCCCTGTTTTATATGTTGGTCTGGAACAGTACCTCAGATCAACCAATAAAGAAGGTAGCTCCTTTGGGTTGCATAGGTTGATCATAGGTTATACCTATGGGTCTGGCAGAATTGCTAATTTTATGACAACTGCTATTTTCAAACTGGCCCCAAAGAAACACTAAGTTACAGGCTTCCTTATTATTAACCATAGAGGATATGCATACTGGTGTTTATATGATGTGTCAGCTCTTGCTGCAAGATCTATTTTAAAATGTGTTAATTTAAGTTTAGAGGAAAATATCATTTCTAACATATATTGTTGAAAAAGAACATGATATGTAAAACCAGATACTTCGGAAGCAAATATACGTTAGAGAAGGACTACTTAGGGATGGTGGTGTTATGTGTGAAGCAGGAACCAAAAGGTTGAAAGAAAAGGTGAGAATGCTTTGCATTGTGAACCTGTTGGCTCTGTTAGACTTTTGCTGCCTGTGCATGCATTACTTGCTTGGAACACGGACTTAAGAGAGCACAATTATTCACAGGGCAGTCTGCTCCCTGCCATCCTTGCTAACTGTAACCACACTAGCTCTTTCTCAGATCCTTCCATTGTGAAGACGCCGCTGTAAACACTGTAACGCATTAGATCCCAGAATGCAAACATGAAGGAGACAAGCTGTACTGTCCGTAGCTGTTGGACTGCAGGTTACATATTCTTACAAACATGTGCTTACTCTAGTCTATTTGTATTCTTCTGACGCCTTCTCATTCTGAAGTGTCACCTAAGCTAGCTGCTTTCTGTAAGCAGGCATAGCAGAACATGTTCTAAATTAAAAGTGTTTTATGTTCCTCCTTGCTCAGTTACCTTCCACCTATGTAAACCTGCCCCTCCGAGAGCCTGGGTTGCCTAAATAAAAAGGAACCTGTGCCTCAGGATAATGTAGGAGACAGGGAACCAGGATGTGTCATAACAGGTATGAACTGTTATTATGACCCAGTGTAACATTTTAATCAGTAAGGCTATAAATCAATAGAGATGCTGTAACTGAAAACAATTTGGAGATCATGTCTGCTGGCAGCACAGTTGACATTTCCTCCCTCCTTGCTGCTTTACATAGTCAACCATTTCATGCATAGCAACAGCCTTGAGACAGACCAACGAGAACACAGTGAGCACACTTTCAGCAGGAAATGTTAAATTATCCGTATCTGTTGTCATGGACTGAGTCTCCACTAATGCATGGGTTGGTGATCTCAGTTGAAAAGGAGGAAAATGATGTTATGTTGTTTACAGCCCATGAATAAATTGAACAGTGGGTGATAAAGTGGAACATAATTTATGCTTTTTTTTCTTCCTCTTAGAAGAGTATCCTGTCAATACTGCCACAGAATTTTCTTAGCTTGTCTCTTCTTTTGGGTAATCTGCTTCTTTGAGAAATGCTGGCATAGAACATAAAAAAATCCTTACCAGAAATTAAATGGAAAATGGGAAAACAATTTTATTGATTAGAAAATGTATCATTCATGAGAAATAAATGCAGAATTCTAGAAGGCTTATCAAAGCAAAACAACTGCCATGTTTTGCACTGCTAGGACGCTTGTAGAAATAAGAGAAAGGCAAAACAAATACCCAGCTTTCTTGTTTTCATAGCCTTGTAAAGTTACCTGGCACACTTGTCTGTGCTCTGGCTTATTTTAGTTTCTCTTGGCTCTTATAATAGCTGAAACTGAAAAACATTCTTCTAGAGAGCTTTATCTATTTGGTGATTTTAAAAAAAAATCAATCCATAATGCCAATAAGCTCAGACTTCTCAGTTTATTTTTGCACAGAATTTTATTTTTCTCTGGGGAGTATTCTATCCCTCCCACCCCCCGAGCCTTTCACCTCCCTCCAGTGTCACTCTGAGAGCAGCTTCCCAAAGGGAGGAAGAATGAAATTGCGGGGGAACATGCGAACACAACCCACATGGAGGTCTTTATTTAGAGAGCTTTTATCCGCAGATTTAAAAATGCTGACCAAGGTATTCATTACTCTTTTAGCACCAGCTGGGTAATAAAAGGAGGTGCCTAATGCTTGATACACCTCCATCCTGGAGGACTTAGCATTTCCCTTATGTCGCCACTGCTGATGGAATCACTTTCCTGGAGTCATAGTTCTAGGGATCACAATATCAATTGTAAGACCTTTCTGGACAGCAAATTCAGAGTGAGGACCTTGGAGTCAACCTGATCTCATGTCTGATTCTTTGAGTGATTTCTTTTTAATTTTTTTAGTATTTTTATTGAGTTATATATTTTCTCCACTCCTGTCCCTTCTACTTCCCTCCCCTCTTACCCTCTCCCACGGTCCGCATGCTCGCAATTTACTCAGGAGATCTTGGACTTTTTCTATTTCCCATGTAGGTTAGATCCATGTGTGTCTCTCTTAGGGTCCTCTTTGTTGTCTAGGTTCTCTGAGATTGTGAATTGTAGCTTTGTTCCTTCCTTCCTTTCTTTTTCTTTCTTTCTTTTTTTTTGCTTTATGTCTAGAAGCCACTTATGAATGAGTGCATATGATATTTGTCTTTCTGGATCTGGGTTACCTTACTCAGTATGATGTTTTCTAGATCCACCCATTTGCCCACAAATTTCAAGATGTCATTATTTTTCTTGTGTTGTGTAGTACTCCTTAGTGGTATAAATGTACTACATTTTCTTTATCAATTCTTTGCTGGGTTGGGCCTGCTTCCTTGGAGATTACTGATTTGCACCCAGTCCCACAGAAGTCTCTGGATCAGACCTGCTCCCTCAGTGGTGGCTGCAGAGGTAGCTGCCTCAGGCCTGCTCCTGCTAAAGTTGCTGGCTCAGGCCTGTTCCAGCAGAGGTCACTAGCTCAGGCCTGTTCCCACAGATGTCCCTGGCTTGTGCCTGCTAGCTCAGAGGTCCCTGACTTTCACCTGGTCCACAGAGGTCTCTGTCTTGGCACTGTTCCCATGGTGGTTGCTCATTTGTACCTGCTGTGGCAGAGGTTGCTGGCTCAGGTCTGTTCCAACAGATGTCCCTGGCTTGGGTCCAGTCCTGCAGCGGTCTCTGACTTGGGCCTGCTCTCTCAGCAATTGCTCTCCTTCAGTAATTCCTAGCCATATAGTTTAATTGTCTTGCAGTGGGGGGAGGGGTTAGAATTTTACTGTATTGCAAATAAACAGAATAAAACAAAGGGAATTTCAAATTTCAAACAGTGTCATTCACATCGTGGGAGGGGGCAAAATGATCAAAAGGTATGCTTAGTGTAATGGAAAGAGGTTCTATCTGATGTCACAAAACATGTGTTTGATATTTTTTAAATTAATTAATTTATTTCTTAAAAATTTCCACCTCTTCCCCGCCTCCCTTTTCCCTCCCCTTCCCCACCTTCCCTTCTCTCTTTAGTCTTAAGAGCAGTCAGGGTTCCCTGCCCCGTGGGAAGTCCAAGGTCCTCCCCACTCCATTCAGGTCTATAAAGGTGAGCATCCAAACAAACCTCAGTCCATGCAGTAGAATAAAAACTCAGTGCCATTGTCCTTGGCTTCTCAGTCAGCCTTCATTGCCAGCCACGTTCAGAGTGTCCATTTTGATCACATGCTCCATCACTTCCAGTCCAGCTGGCCTTGGTGAGCTCCCATTAGATCAGTCCCACCGTCTCAGTGTTTGATATTTTAAAACAAGTGCTCCTTCAGGTTGGCCTCTTCATTACCTGTTACAACTCAAGGGGCTAACCACCTAACATTTCACATGCTCCTGAGCTGACCAAGCAATGGTGAAACTTAGGGTTTAGTAAAATGTTTCTAGAAAGGGCCAGCGATGAAATATTTAGACTTTAGATTTACCATAACCCCAAAGGCAATCATGCAATTCTTTGAAGGACAGAGGTAATCCGAGATAATATGCTGACAAGTGTTATTTCCCCATAAGACTTTATTTATGAATCACTAATATCAGCATTTCATACTTGTACTTAATTACACGTACATTAAGCTGCTTAGAAAGCTTTGCATGAGTAGGTAGTAACTGATGTGCAAGGTTGTGTTATCTGATGTCCGTTTTGATTCTAAGGACATCTCTCTTTGCTACCTACTTTCTCTTGCCACCTGTGCAACATTCAAATGCTATCCCAAGGAAACTAATTTCCATGGGAGGATTGCTTGATTCATGTTCACTTCCCATCCAAACAGAAATGATTATATTACTAGCTAATGGATATTTGAAACTAGATGAACTATTAAATTATCTCAAAATGAAATATCCTGTTCTTTCCTCATGACATACACTTTCCAATGTACTCCAACACAGAGTTCTGAAATTGCCTGTGGGTTTTTTTTTTCTGCTTAGAGGTTGGTTTCTTTGTGTATTCGAAATTAGTCACAGACATTACTTGGACTATCTGGCAATAATGTTTCTTTGTTTATGTCTACGACATTGTGATTTATAGTAAGAAATTTATACTTTCTCTTTATCTAGTAATAAGTATGAATGGGGCTCCTAAACACGTGGGATCTCTGAAGCTGAGTCATTATGTATACTAAAGGTGACTGGTACTGGAAAGCTTTCCTATTTTGCCTTGAGAATGAGGCTCTATGTCAGGAGATTGAACTCTGTGATTGGAAGGTGTGAACTTGTATCCATTTATTCTATTCCTTTTCTTTTCCAGCTTTAGGGCAGAGAGAATGACTAATTATCAATAATTTAATCAGCAAGTCTATTAGCAAAGTTCCCAATAAAACACAAGAAGACAGGGCTTTGAGAATGGGAGTGACAACTGGACATTTGGGAGCACAGTGTGCCTTGGCAAGAGCCTGAGAGTTGTTAAATATGACTCCATACTGTGCTCTGTATATTTTTTGCATCTGACTATTCTGGAACAGTGTTAATTTTTTAATAGAAAACTGATAAACAAGCTTTAAAAAAACTTTGCTTAATGCTATGACCATTCTAGAACACAATCCACTCTTGAATGAGGCGTGATGGGCCAGAAGCAATGGAAACAACATGGATTAAAAACTGGTTTCTGAAGCTGAGGTGGCCCTTTGGAATTGAGCACTCAACTTGTGGGATTTGACACTAACACCAAATACATGTCATCAGACAGGGATATGTAGCATGAGGGACTGGCTTGTTGGGGTTTCCTTCCCGCCCGGTACCCCACAACTGGCAAATCCCAAAGAGAAATAGCACAGAGTCTACATTAGGTTATAAACTGATTGGCCCATTAGGTCAGGCTACTTATTAGCTCTTATAACTTATGTTACCCCATTATCTTTATCTATATTAGCACATGACTCAGTACCTTTTCCAGCAGGGTAGCTTACATCTTTCCTCTCCGGTGGCCTGGGCAGAACTGCGAAGGGAGTTTCCTGTGTCCCAGAATACTCCCAGTCTCTTTGCTCTACCCCTACTTCCTGTCTGGCTTTCCCGCCTATACTGCCTGCCTGGTCAATCAGAGTTTTATTAAAATATGATTGACAGAATACAGACAATTCTCCCGCACCATTTCCCTCTTTTTTTTTTTTAAACAAAGGAAAATACCCACAGTCCATTTGTTGGGAATGTGGGCGTAGTATTTCAGGCTACTTCCTGCTGGTTGGGGGTGCTGATAATCTTATGGGAACCTAAAGAAAATTTAGAGTTATAATCAAGTCTTGACTGAAGTATCCTGTGAGTCTTGATCAACTCAGGCAACAGTCTTGAATCTGTTCTGGATGATGAACTCAGACATCTGGGCCATCTGTTCCTATTGGAGATTTCTCAGGTGGCCTCCCTTGATGGAACCTGATTTTTCTTAACTCAGAATGAATCCACAGCTTCTCATTTTCTGCGGAAACAAAAGCAAAATCTCTTCTCCAAAGTAACATACCTTTTGACTTCAGTTTTGAAGCCAAGGTATTTTCAAAATATCTATCTTGGGTTAATTCAGCAGCATTTATAAACAAAAGTCTTTTAGCAGCTGTTGCTCCTTCCTCAGCACTCAAACAATTCAAAGAGAGCATAACAGCATACAGTATCAAGATTTTCTGTGTATTTTCCATCATTATGTGGCTTTACTTTAACCTCTATTTCTTTTATTTTTCCTTTTACTTTTTGAGACAGGTTCTCTGTATATCTTTGTCCTGGAATAACACTGTAGACCAGGCTGTCCTTGAACTCACAGAGATCCTTCTGTCTCTGCCTCCCCAGTACTGGGCTCAAAGGTGTTTGCTACCACACCTTGAACTCACAGAGATCCACGTGTCTCTGCTTCCCCAGTGCTAGGATTAAAGGTGTGTGCTACCACACCTTGAACTCAGAGATCTGTCTGTCTCTGCCTCCCAGGCATTGGGATTAAAGGTGTGTGCTACCACACCTTGAAGTCACAGAGGTCAGCTACCTCTGTCCCTTAAAGTCTCAGAGATCAACGTACCTCTGCCTCCCAGGCATTGGGATTAAAGGCATGTACTACCACACCTTAAAGTCACAGAGGTCAATCTACCTCTGCCTCCCAGGCATTGGGATTAAAGGTGTGTACCACCACACCCACATATTCTCTTTCTTTTTAACTTTAAGCCTGCATATATTTTTAACACACTGTAAACCATTTAGAGGTTTTCTTCGTCTTTGAATCTCTCTTTACTGTATATCTCTCTTTTTTTGACCACATGAGTCTTTAATTTACCAAGCAATATGGAGAGCCGTGGCTTTGACCACTGGATACAGCCCATTCCTTAGCTTTCCAGCCTCAAGGCAGAGGTACCGGTTGTCCTCCACTGTCTCTTTGGCTTCCAGCTCCTAGACTCCTTTCCTGTTCGTGCGGAGGAGCTGTTGTCTGGGACGGTAATCTGTAAGTTTTTTCCCCTTTGAATAAATAACCATTCTATTAATCATAATTCCAAACTGGTGTGGGATTGTCTGTGACTTACGCCTTCATCTGGTGCCCCACATTGGGTGCCAGGGATAAATGGTAAGACACTAGGCTGGAATCAGAAATTTAATCCATGCCATAGAAAACCTCACACACTACCTTACCAGGTGTATTGGATGTGACATAATCATGAAAAAAAAACACTTTTCTATAAATCATAAATAATTTTAGAACACAGGAAGATACAGCAAAAAGAAACTGCACAAACCAAGTAGATAACAGATCAAGGTAAAAGTTGAAATATGAAGTTAAAATTTAAAATCAACAGTAAGAAAGAGAGAATCTCAAAGGACTTTACTAAATGAGACAGCCATCTTTAGGGTAAAACTCCTACGTTAACTCATTTTCAAAGTGTCCTTTCCTTTTCCTTCACTATAACTTTTCAAAGACATTTAGCACACCCCGAGCTACAGATAACTTTTGTATTCATACCACCAGTTGAGAATGCCCGGAAGTATTCCCATCAGCCATTTTATCCTTCCAAACATATGTTTCAAATTCTTGACCTAATAATGCTCCCAAATGTCCTAAACTATTTTCCCTTTTGAAGTTTGGCCTTAAACTGGGTATGCTGAGAAATGGACCTTTCTCCAACACGTTTTTCTTCAAGAATAATGCATATGGTTTTATGGTAGACTGAGTGTAATTGACACCCATAAAGTCATAGGAAGTGATACTACTAAGAGATGTGACCTTGTTGGAGTTGGTATGTTTTTGTTGGAGGAAGAATGTCACTCTGGGGCTGGGCTTTGAGGTTTCATATATGCCCAAGCTTTGTTCTGTGCCTTAGTCCACTTCCTGCTGCTTTCTGGGCAAGATGTAGCCAGCACCATGTCTGCACACTACCATGCTCTCTGCCATAATAATGGGCTGAACCTCTGAACTGTAAGCTACCACCTCAATTAAATGTTTTTCACTTAAGTGTTGCTGTGGTCATAGTGTCTGTACAGCAATAGAGACCTAGGCTAAGACAGGCCCACAGTCACAATCTATTCTTCCATGGCTTGTGAAATTTCTTTGCCAACAATTCCTGGACAGTCTTTACCTGCTGCAAGTGGCATATCTTTCACCACTCTTATTTCTTCGTTGTGTTTAACTCTGTGCAAATCAGGTTATGAATCTGTTGCACTAATATAAAAATATGCTCCAGTCACTTCCAATCACTTCCCATGCCTGACAACAGGAGCAGACTTTCCAATGCAAAGCTGTAATGTAAACTGTCCACAATGTGGAGAACTGGCTATCACCTGGTCTCCAAATCCAGTCAGACAAGCAAGTCATCAAAGCACTTGGGAATGAAGCCAAATTAGTAACCCACAAATTACATTCACCGACTTGCAGAATTATGCCTCAGGTGCAGAGCAAAGTGAGGAGGTTTGGCTGCCAAGTCCCTGTCCTACTCTGACCACCCCTCTTCTGCTCAGGTTTCTAGTCTGTGCCACAACCCATGGGCCTTTTTTCTACACTCTTAACTAATCATTGTCCATGCTGCTTAAAAGTGATCCCTCTCAGAAGTGTCTTCAAGGTCCTAAAATGATCTAAAGGAGAAAAAAGGGCTCTATGGAAAAAGTAGCTTTGAACTTTTCAGCATTCTGCCTCCTGTTACGAAAATGTTCACAGACATCTATGAATTTCTGAATCTTCTGAGAACTCTACAGTGGACTGACTCATATAAGAATCACTCCAACATTGTTTAAACACAGTTAGCTATAAAAAATTGCTTCAATTATATTATGTTGTAGGAGGCCACTTTGTTGTTGGCTGCTCAGTCCTGAAATAACCACACAGAAACTATATTATTTGCAATACTGTTTGGCCAATATCTTAAGTATATTTCTGGCTAACTCTTACATCTCAAATTAACCCATTTCTATTATTTTATATAGCAAGGTTCTGGCTGGCAGCTTGTGTCTTTCTCCTCTGGCAGCTCCATGGTGTCTCCTTGACTACCTACTCTCTCTACATCTATCTCTTCCAGCATGGCTATATTCTGTTAAGCCATTGACCAAAAGCAGCTTATTTATTCATTAACAAATGAAAGCAATGCATATACAAAAGGACTTCCCACACCATTTCCCATTTTCTGTTTGAATAAAAAGGAAGGGGGGCTGACTGAGAAGCCATTGACAATGGCACTGGGTCTTGCTTCGTCTGCATGGATTGGCTTTTTGGGATCCTGGCCTGTTTGGATGCTCACCTTCTTGGACCTGGAGGGAGTGAGAAGGAACTTGGATTTCCCACAGGGCAGGAAACCCTGACTGCTCTTGGGAATGGTGAGGGAGGAGGAGAGGCAGTGGGGGGGAGTGGGAGGGTATTGGGAGGAGGGGAGGAAGTGGAAATTCTTTAAATAAAGAAAGAAAAAAATTTTTTAAATAAATAAATAAATAAAAAGTAAAGTTTTAACTTTAACATAGTAAAATCACATATAACAAAACAGGTATCAAGCAAAAATTACAGTTACAACATTTATATCTATCTTTTATCATAACTAAGGAAAACAATTATAACTATCTATCCTTCAACTCCATCAAAGACTCCAGAAGGTTGTAATATTACCTAAGTAAAAAGGAAATGTATTGTAAGCAGCTTCCAAAACTAGAATTGACAGAGACATCTTGCTACCTGAACAGTCACCCAAAGTTCTTCTCTATCATTGGAGCATCCATCTTCAGCCTACATGCCCATAGACTTTTCCATGAAGATTTGTTCTGCCTTGTAATGGCAAAATCCATCAGTTGCTTTCTTCTGCGTCCTGTAGAATGTCTGGCAGACTCCTTCATGAAGCAGGAACCCTGAAGGAACATCTCACCTTTAAGCAAGTTCAGCAATCATTTTCCTGTGGGTCTGTATTTCCAGTTCATGAAGCCGTCCAGGCAAAAGCAGTTTCTTGCCCAAATGCCTAGCAAACTCTACACAAGGCCTTTTTGATGCCATCTTCCTCTTGAAGTAATTGGTGCTGCCAGGAGCAGATATGTCTCATGTCGTGAAAAGTCCTAAGTTATTGAGACATTTTAAATGCCATATTCTGAAGTTCTCTGAAATATTTGAAGAGTACCTATCTAACTGAAATATATCTCTATATATTAGTTATCTCTAGAAAGCCTAACTAACATGGCTAGAAGTTTGACTGTTATGTATGATTATTTATTAACCTATATTTCTTAATTATACTTTACATTTTTTAAATGAGCTGTGTAAACACAACACCTTAATCAATAGCAGAAGTATACATATAACATAATAGACCTTAAATTTGTATCAACAGACCAAGATTCATACTAATTTAAATCTCTATAGCATATTCCTCTCTAGATGTAGACAAACATTTATAAACAATATTTGGGAATTTGGGCATATTTCTCTCTAAACTGATTCCTGCTTTTTGTTGGCTGAAGTAATTTTTGGAGGTGTTCACAACAACCTTTCAGGGGATCATGGTCCATAAAACCACTTTAGTCTGGAAGGATTCCACAGGCCCTCATTCTCTATGGAAACAGAAAAGAACCTCTTTTCCAAACAACAAATCCTTAGACCCAAATTCTTAAGTCATAATATCTTTAAACAATATATGTTGGTTTAACTTAGCAGCCCATACAATGAAATATCTTTGTACCGTTCCCTTGGAGGGAGCTTTGCTGTCTGCAGATGACTATCTTAAGAATTGGCGCAAGTGTGTTCATATCCTTTTAGCCAAACTTTGCTCACATAAGCTACCAAATTACAAAGATGGTTCCAGCTAATCTTATTGCTATTTCTTGCTACTTTTTCTGGAGTCTTATACAGCAATGCTTGTAAACTCATCCATACTAAGCTTCCCCTACAGCTTCATATATTTTTAATCATGATCACTCTTTCATTCATGCTTTAGCTATTCCTGCCCTTCTCTAATCACCTAAATCTCTTTTCTGTAGGTCCATCACCTCATGAGTTTGCTTCTTTCTTAGCACAAGATGCCATTTTCTTTGGTGTATTCTTTTGTGTATATTTCTTTGAGCCTGTTATAAGAATCCTGTATTTAGGCAGATGAAGGAGAGATTTATTGCCACACAGAAAATTTGCTCATGCTGCAGAAACTGTTTTTAGAAAATATACACCATTGTTTCACAGTAGCCTATTTTCAAGAAATTTTGCTTCACTTCATGAACAACATAACCCCTAAACCATTAAATTCATATTTTTAACTTCCCCCTTTGTTCTCATGTTCACAAGTAGTTTAAGTCTACATGTGCTAAAATCTGTCAACATGGTTATGATTTTTTATTATGAATTGGCAATTTTGCTAAATTATTAAATTGTTGCAAATGTTGGAAGTCAGATGCACTACAATTGTACCACAAAGTTCTTGTTTCATATTTCTAAATGGAGTAAATATATATTCAAAATAAATATAATGCTTTATATTTTCCTATGTAATACACTGGTCCTAGTATGTTCCTTACTGTGTTCCATGATTCTTCTTGTCTTATGACATTGTGTATCCCCAGAAACTTAACTGCTTCTGGGAATAGACTGTGGCAAAAACCACAAGATGCTATTTTTGGGTTTATATTAAATTATGCGAGTTTTTCCCTTGCTAGCAACTGTTTCATAGATTCTCCTTGTCCACTTCATTATGCTAGTTAGTGTAACTGGAGGTTTCTCTTCTACCCGCTGGTTCCTGAATAACCACTTTGAGGCTTAATATTAATTACAAACTACTTGGCCTATTAGTTCGAGATAATTGTTACCTAGCTCTTACACCTTAAATTAACAGATTTCTATTCATTTATGTATTGCCATGTACTCTGTGGCTTATGGGTAATGCTCTGCCATCTTATTTCTCCCTCACTTTGCCTTCTGTCTCCCTGTGTCTGTTTGGATTTCCTGCATGGCTATATTCTGCCCTGCCAATAGGTTTTTCATTAACCAATGGTACTAAAGCATACAGAAGGGCATCCCACATCAAGAATGTGCACTATTCAAAGCTCCAGAAAAGTAGCACAACAAATAAGAGATATATATGAATGGATAGATAGACATGTAAGGAGAAAAAGTTTGAGGTCTTAGGAGGCCTACTTTATAGAAGCTAAGCATCATACTATCTTGTCTGGAAGTTGGAGACTCAGTACCTGAGCTGCATATAGTCCAAGTTCAAAGGCTTAAAAGGCACAAAAGGTAGACATCACATATGTCAGTGGGGGAGAAGATGGTGGAAAGACGAGCTCTAAAGCCACCTCCAGAGAAGATAAGTTCTCTCACATCTACTTGTTCACTGAGGCCTTAAAAGATTGATCTCATTCATCTACACTGGACAAGGCAGTCTGCTGCACCCAGTACTCTGTTTTAAATCTTACATGAAACACTCTTATAGATACACCCAGAATTAAGGTTTTTAGATAAATATCTTAGTGCTCTGTAAGTTTGTCAAGTTGGTCTGTTTGGATGATCAGAGAAAATTCCCTACCATTGTCTCTTCAGATACTTTAGCTGAATTCTTTCATGTTACTTTGGAACGTCATCTTGAATACTTTTTCTGTTTTAAGTTTTATTTTTTTAAAAAATCTGTTTTGCTTTATGTTCAAGAGATTCTGATGACCTGCCTTCAGCGCAATCATCTTTTCCTTTCCCCAACTCATCTTCTGCTAACATCAGAGAATAAACTCATTATTTGATATATTTGGTAAGTCTAGACCTCTGGGATTGCACTTCACTCTTTTCTATGGCTATAAGTCTGTGAGAATTTCTCATCTTTCCACTTGTGTCTTCCTTGCTTCTGCTAGTCCTATTTTCATTTCGTCACGTTCTCTCAATCACTTTGTGGTTCTACCATCTGTTTTGCTTTTAGATCTTCTTCCTTTCAACATTTTCCTTGCTGATCTAGGGTCATGAATGTAATTCTGCAGCATGTTAGGCATCATTGATGTGTGATAGAGGATGAAGACTGTAATAATTACTTCTACAAGCACGTGCCAGTTTTGCTGACATTAGGATTTGGTGGGGAGAGGTGAGTGTCATAACCTCACGCTTATCAGATATTTAAAGGAGAAGGTTGGACCTCCCACTTCAACAGAGCTTGAGATCTGAAAACTATTTATGCTTTTATGAAAAGGATTTTCCCTCTTTTACTTTTTCTTCTCTTAGAGTAATGCCAATTACATGGGTTTGGAGAGCCACAATTAGGAAAATTCCCCCACAAATTTAAGTGCTTTATTAGTTAATCAATCATATACTTTCCTCTTATAATTTTAGATTGATAAATTTGATTGATATTTTTTAGAGTTGACTAACCCCACACTTCAGTCCACTCAACACATTTACATATAGAATTTTGGACTTCGCTGTTTGTAAAATTCACTAAGTTCTTCATCATGCCTTCATGTATGTTGTTGAAATATCTCATCTGTTTTCTCACTACAGGTTCTCATCTGATTTCTCATTTTTATTGAAGTTTGTATTTTAAATAAACGGATCTATATTAATTTAAAGTGGCCAGCTGCCAATTCTAATGAACACATGTCTGAATCTGTGAATGTCTCTTCACTGGCTCTTCTCATGTATTAATCATATGTCTAATTAGTTTAGATTAGGTGCCAGGTATCTAAGTGCTGTCTGGAAGCAGGCATGGATTCTGTTGTCTAACTTTGTTTCTTTTGATATCTAAATATACCAGATCCTTTTGGTGGTGTTAAGATTAATCTATGCTTTGTCAAGGTATAAAAACACTTCAGTTTTCTCCTTGGTCCAACAGCCTAATTATTACTCTGTGTTTTGGTTCCTAACCAAATAAGTCATGGCTTTCCCAGGTGTCAACTGACTATGTCAACTGTTTAGTGCAGCCTGCCCACTAGGGATCGAATCCCCTCTCTATCTGCCCATATGATATCACCAATTATCTCTCATATCCTCAGTAACTTCCCTGATGTTCTTCACATGTTTTTTTCTATGTAAACTTATCCTAGGTCTCAGGTATGGAACTATTACAGGCATCTCTCTTAGAATTCTTTAGCATCTGACTCCACACTTTCATTCTCTCTGCTAACTAGACTCAAGTTCAGTCACCTCAACAGCACTGACCTTCATTCAACCATTTCTTTTTCAAGTAAGTGAAATTATTTTTCTGTTTGCATTTCATCTTTTTATGCCAACATCATGAAGGAATGCTCAGATGCACTGGGGGGCAAATGTGAACCTACCTTTCTGTTCTTGATTTCTGTTTGTAGAACACTCAGATTGCCCTCAGTTACTTGGAGGTTACTGTTCCATTCTCATGACAAAAATCTCTTTTTTTTCTCTTTTGGTAATCCCTTTAAAACGTTTAATGTTCATCCTTTTGTAAGCAAAAGGATTTATTAAATGCAAACAAATAAAAACCAAGAGTTAATATGAAATAGACTATCAGTGTAAGAAAGTACGCAGACCTGGAATATTGGGATGAATATAAAATTCTTAGAGTTGACTATGGGGTTAGCAGTTATAAAAGATTGCATGTGCCAGGCCGGTATGCTCTCCTCCAGGGAGATCACAGACAGCTTTGATAACCAAGGCTCGATTTATTGCCTCCTATACTTTCCTAGACCTCTATACTCCTGTTTCACCTTCTGTAAACATTATATAATACTCAAAATACAAACCATAAGACACACTTTAGGAATCAAATAAAGTTATCAGTATAAAACAGTTTAGAAAAGCACAGAAGAAATAATGTATATCTGAAAATGAGATTATAATTCAAACACACATTTTTAAAGCTCTTTTCACACTGATTGAAAACTATCCATTTCTTTCCTCTAGGCAGGACAAAGTTGTTTACAGAAGAAAATTCTTGGGTAGAGAGTTGATAGAATAACATGATTTCCACATCAATCTTTTCCCAAAGGCATGATAACATCATGATAATCAAAGAGAAACACCTCACTAAATGTTTTGATACTGAACTGTTCTTTATGAACTGGCAACACCATCATCAATCTTCTACACCAAAGGCTAAACATCCCCAGAGTATCAATTCTTCTCTCTTTTCTTTTAAAGATTTCTGTTACATTAAAAATAACTTTCTATTAAAATGAGCCTTTTTCATTTTTTTTATTTTTCCATTCAAAAGTTTACACTTCCTCCCCTGCACCCATTTCCCTCCCGCACCCCTACTTTCCCTCTTCCCTCCCCCTCCCTCCTTAAGAGAGGGCAGGGTACCCTGCCCTATGGGACGTCCAAGGCCCTCCTCCCTCCATCCAGGCCTAGGAAGGTGTGCATCCAAATAGACTGGGGTCCTAAAAAGCCAGTACATGCAGGAGAAACAGGTCCCAGTGCCATTTAAAGAGCTTTTATTGAATATCATTGTCGTTCTCCAATCTCATGGTATTGCAGTGCAACAACTGTATTCTATGTGAGTTAAATTTTCTAAAGAAAAGTGAAATGCGGTCATGGGAGCATTATACACTCTAGGTTTCAGTGCTGCTATTTACTTGCTCTTTAAGCATGGACAGGTTTATTCCTAAGCTTATGGTTTTCATCTCTAAATTAGAAGTGAAATGCTTATCAGCCTCATAGAACGTGTAATGATGGAAAGAGCTCACACATCTCTCTTGAAACCCCCTGTGTATAGAGTACGGTTAAAGTCGGTGCTGCCTTCAGCATTCATTGTCATTGTCTTAATACTCAGTTGGGCTACTTAAATAATTGGCAATTTTCTTTTGTCTCTGAAACTGCAACTTTAAACTCACTCTTACAAGTGCTCATGCACACACATACAAACCTCTCCGTATTCTCTTTCCTATCTTTTAACATAGTAAAATATAAGATAAAACAAAGCAACAACAATTAAAACAACAAAACACACTGGAATTGGACAAAACAAACAAAGAGAAGAAAAAGAGCCCAAGAGAAGGCACAAGAATCAGAAACCGACTGGTTCAGTTACTCAGAAATCTCATGAAAACACTAAACTGGAAGCCATGGCATATATTCAGAGAACCTGGTACAGACCTATGCAAACCAGTGTATACCCTGTGCATGCTACCTCAGTCTGTAAGAATTCATATATGTTTTACTATGTTGACATAAAGGGCCTTGTTTTCTTGGTGTCCTCTATCTTGGCTTCTGCATTGTTTCTAACTACTGTTCTTCTTTTTTCCCTGAGCCCAGAGAAGAGAGATTTGATGAAGAGCTCCCATTTAATGATCTTTCATTCTTTATATATCATCTAGCTGAATTTGCTCCCATTTGCTGCAGGAGGAAGCTTCTCTTATGATGGTTAAGCAAGGCACTGATATGAGTATAGCAGAATGTCATTTGGAGTTATTTTATTGCTATATTTCCTAAAACAATTGCATTTGGCTTTACATTTGGTCCCTAGGTTACCTAGTCTGTGGTTCTTGGCCACTCAAGTAGTGTGGGGTATGGGTTACATCTCATGGAATGGGTCTTAATCAAGTAAGATGTTTGTTGGTTACTCCTGCAAGCTCTGTGCTACCATGCACTACTAAATTTTGCAGGCAGAAGAGGGTTATAGATAAAGGGTTTGTGGGTGGCTTTGTGTTTACATTTCTCTGTTTGTAGCCTTCCAAGTAACTTGTTGTACCAAAGATGATAGAATGTAGGGGTGAGTCTCTTTGTAGCTATCAACTTAACTTCTTGATGTTCAGTGAATTATGTGGGTATTGTCCTTAGCAACGGGACCTAAATGTCAGTTTGTGGAGAATGACCTATAGTTTTAATAAGACCACAAATATTCGGGGATTTCCATTGGAACTTTTGGGCCAACAACTTGATTAGATGCAAGCCAATTCCAGTACTGGAAGCTTCATTTAGATATCTAGTTGGGGTATCTCCTCCATTTGATGATTTCATTTTGATTGAGATTTCTTTCATATATGTATGTATTTTAGGAAGTTTCTACTATATTAGGTTTTCATACTACCCCTCAAATGACCCTTAATTTTAGTTATCTTTCTCTGTATTTCCTTCCTCACCTCCTTCTCCCCTTCCCACCAAATCGTCTCCTCCCAGCCCCGCCCATTAATTCATTACTGTCTATGCTATTTCACTTTCTTAACCGGATCTACCTGTTCCTCCCAGACTTTGACTCTATACGTAATCTCTATGGCTCTACCGATTATAGTTTAGTTATCATTGACTTAACAGCTAATATCTACATATAAGCATATACACACCATATTTATCTTTCTGAGTCTGTGATACCTTACTCAGGATTATTTTTTCTAATTCCATTTATTTATCTTTGAATTTCATGATTTAATTCTTTTTAGTGACTGAATCAAAAACCATTCTGCAAATGCACCACATTTTCTTTATCCATTCTTCTGTTGAGGAATATCTGCGTTGTTTCTAATTTTTGGATGTTGTGAATGGAGCAACAGTGAACATTGTTGAATAAATGTCTCTGGGATAGAATAAAGAATCCTTTGGGTATTTGCCCTAGAAGTAGTAGAGAAAGATTTTTAGAAAGATAGATTCTCATCTTCCTGAGAAACTGCTGTGCCTCACTGTCTTCCATATTTCCATAGTGGCTCTAGAAGTTTGCACTCCCCCTGGCAATAGATTAATGCTCCCCTTACTCTCTATCCTTGCCAGCATGAGCTATCACTTGTTTTGTTGCTCTTAGCCATCTTGACAGATGTAAGATGAAATCTCTAAATGGTTTGATGTGCCTTTCCCTGGTGGCTGACATTGCTTTAAGTGTTTCTCAGCCATTAGAATTTCCTCTTTTGAGAATTTTCTGTTTAGATCTGTAGCTCGTTTTTAAATTGCGTTGTTTTCTTGATATTTAGTTTTTGTGTGCTTTATATATTTTGATCTTAGCCCATTATCAGATGTGTAGTTGGTAAAAAAATATTTCCCATTCTGTAGCCTGCTGCCTTGTCCAAATGATGGTGTCCTTTGTTGTGCATAAGCTTTTCATTTTATGTGGTCCCATGTATTAATTGTTGATCTTAGTGCCCAGGCGACTGGTGTTCTGTTCAGAAAGTCTTTTCCTGTGCCAATGAGCTCAAGGCTCTTTTATAAGGTTCCTCTATGTGGTTTTATGCTGAGGTCTTTGATATATTTGGTATTGTGTAGGGTGATAAATATAGATCCATTTGTATTCTTTTACACACAACTCTTCAGTTTGACCAGCACCATTTGTTGAAGATGCTCTTTTTTTTTTTTTCCAGTGTATATTTCCGGCATCTTTACCCCAAATCAGGTGACCATAAGGTTGTGGATTATGGGTCTTCACTTTAATTTCATTGATCAGTGTGTCTGCTCCAAGTGGTTTTTATTATTATTGTGGATGGTGATACCTCCCACAGTTCTTTTATTATTCAGGATTACTTTAGCTTTCCTTTTTGGCTGTGAGTGTGCATTTGCACATGCGTGTTTGTGTATTTCCATATGAAGCTGAAAATTGTGTGGGAGCCCACAGAAGTGAACCATTCCATCTTGACCAAAGTTCAGGGAATTCAAGCCTATTCCTGCACCTTCAAGCATATGACATGACGTTCGACTAAGAAGCCTACAGGATGCTTTTTCTAAGGTGTGGTCACTGCATGTCCTGCCTAAACAGCAGAATGCTTGACTTGGGATATAGTTGATTGATGTTTCAGGTATTGAAGCAGGTAATTGCTCTGTTTGTTCTTTGTGTCATATTAAAGCAGTCTTTTGTTATCGACCCTCCTTTTGTATTGGGGAATATAAGCACATGGAAATAAACATGCGCAAATTCAGTATTCACTGGATTACCTTCCAGGTTCTAATCTGCATCTCTGTTCTTTTTCTTTCATATCTCTGTTCCTCCTGCCCAATAATTCTAATTCTTAACACTCCTTTCCTGAGACATGTGAACTCCATTGAGGCTACACCCTGACAAAATGTCTTTCAAGATTGTGTTGTAATTTTGATGGGTTTTCCATTGAATCTGCAGATTGTTCTTACTATATTTATCCTACTGCTCCATGGAAGATCTGCCCATCTTCTGATATCTTCTTTAATTTCTTTTTTCAGTGTCTTAAAGGTTTATCATACAGGTGTTTTACTTGCTTGGGTAGAATTATCCCAAGGTATTTTAAATTATTTTAGGATACTGTGAAAAAATGTTGTTTCCTTTATTTCTTTCTCTTTCCATTTGCAATTTGTATATAGCAGTGATACTCATGTTTGATAGTAAAATTTGTATCCAGCTAGTTTCCTAAAAGTGTTTATCGGTTGTAGGCATTTCCCAGGGGAATTTCAAGAGGCATTTATACATACTATTATGTCATATGCAAATAAAGCTAATTTGACTTCTTTGTTTCCAATTTGTACCCTCTTGAAACTTCAGTTGACTTATTGTTATAGCTAAGACTTCAAGAACGATATTAAAAAGGTATGTAGAGAGTGAATAACTTTGTCTTTTTTTTTATTTAGTAGAACTATGTTTCTTTCCATTTAAGTTGATGTTAGCTATGGACTTCCTGAGAGCAGCCTATATTATATTGAGGTACGTTTCTTGTATCTATAATCTATCCAGGGCTTTTATCATGATGGGGTATTGGTTTGGAATCAAAGACCTTTTCTGCATTTAATGAGATAATCATGTGTTTTTGTCTTTTGTGTGTTTATATAATGGGTTACACACACACACACACACACACACACACACACACACACACACACACACACACATATATATATATATATATATATATATATATATATATATATCACCATCTCCACATCTTTGGGATGAAGCCTACTTGATCTTGGTGGATGTTTTTCTGTCTTCTTAGATTTTTGTTAGAAAATATTTTATTGACAATTTTGGCCTTTTTTCTTCCAAAAAATAGATGGTTTGTAATTATCTATCCTTATTACATTATTATGTGATTTGGGTCTCAGATTAACTGAAGCATTGCAAAATGAATTAGGCAATGCTCTTTCTGTTTCTAGTTTGTGGAATAATTTGAGAAGTATTGGCATTAACTTTTTTTGAAAATATGTTAGAATGCTGTACTAAAACCATCTGTCCCTGGACTCTAATTGGAGAGTAGAATTTTAAGGACTGCTTTTATTTCACTTGGGGATATAGATCTGTTTGAATTGCTTATCTGACCTTGATTTAACTTTGGTAAGTGGTATTCATAGAGAAAATTATCCATTTATTTTATTTTTTCCAAAGTGATGGAATCAGATTTTTTAAGTATGTACTTATTATTTCCCCAGTTTCAGTGGCTGTGGCCCCAGTTTTCATTTACAATTCTGCTAATTTGGATACTTTCCCTTCATCTTTTAATTCATATGTATAAAGATTTGTCAACCTCAATGAGTTTCTCAAAGAACCAACTCATTGTTTTATTGATTCTTTGTATTACTTTAAGCACTTAGTTTTTATAAATTGTCTCATATAATGTCTCATAATTTTGAATATGTTATGTATTCATTTTCACTCAATTCCAGAGCATTTTTAATTTCTTTCTTGATATCCATCTCAAAATTTTTTTTCATTCAGTTTGCATGAGATTGTAAACTTTCTGTTGTTCCTTTGCTACTGATATTCACCTTTAATCCACAGTGTTCAGATAGGATGCAAGGTATTATCTCAATTCTCTTGTATCTTGTTTCTTGTCTGAGTATGTAATCAATTATGAAGAAGGTTCCTTGAGGTGCTAAGAAGGAATAGTCTTTCGTATTTGGGTGAAATGTTCAGTAAATATCTGTTACATCTGTTTGGTTTATAGCATAGATTTCCCCAGCATTTCTCTGTTTAGTTTTGTCTGGACGACCTGTTTGTTGCTGGAAGTGAATAGTAAAGACTCCTACTGTCAATGTATATGCATCAGTATGTGATTTAAGCTATGGTAGTGTTTCTTTTACAAACTTTGGTGCGCTTCTGTTTGGTGCATTGATATTAAAAATTTGCAATGTCCTCTGGGTAAATTTTTTTCTTTGATGAGCATTTAGTGTCCTTCCCTATTTCTTCTGATTAGTTTTGATTTGATTTGATGTTTTGCCAGGTATTAAACTGGTTTCTTTGGTACACTTATTTGTATCTTTTTCCATGTTTTTTTTTTTTCCTTGAAGTGATGTCTATCCTTGATGGTAAGGAATGTGTCTCAGATACATCAAAAGATTGCTCCTGTTTCTGCAGCATTTACTTAGTCTGTGTCTTTTTATTGGGAAATTGAGACCATTGGTATTAAGAGATATCAAACGGTAGTGTTTGCTAATTCCTGCTATTTTGTTGTTGTGATGGTATTGGTATTTTTTGTTTTGTTTTGTTTTTTGTTTTTTTGGGGTTTTTTTTGTGTGTGTACTTTTTCGATTCACTGGTCTGAGATTATTTATTTTCTTTGTCTTCTTGGGTGTGGTTAAGACTATTTTGTTTTAGTTTTCTTTTGGACTTAGCGATAAATACTGTGGAAATTTGGTTTTGTAGTGGAATGCTATATTTTCTCCATCTATTGTGAGCCAAAGTTTTCCTGTGTTTAGTAGCCTTAGCAAAATCTTTAAAAAAGATGAATAATTATATTGACTATATTTTAGAATGTAATATAAAGTAATGCATCATATAAGAAAATAAATATAGAAATGCCACTTAAAATTATGTGATATTTGTTTATAATTTGATCCTAAGAGGCACATTTTAAATGCAACACAATTGATTATGGGCAGCATTAACTTTTACTTCTTTCTTTTAAAAGGCCCAATCCTAATAAAAACAGTTGAATTAACTAATTTAAGTAAATTCTGATTTTACATTCTTTACTTCACATTTTGCTTTTTTGAGCTATTAAGTAAAATATATGATTGCAACTTTTATTAATGATTCATGTACTTATTAAATAAATGAGAAATTCATTTTAAATAAAAAATCCATATTAAAAATAGGCACTAGAGATGGAATTATTGTTAATATAAGTATACAATTATTATCACATTAAGATGAACTTAATATTTAAATAAGTGTGAAGGGTCGCATCCACATGCTCCATTACAAGATGGCGCTGGCATCCGGTTTCACCGCCAGGTGAACGCACATGTGCTCGGTAACTTTCCACTGCTGTCCCCGCCTACTCCCGAGGCTTCACCTGGGCTAAGGGGCAGCAGGCCAATCCAAGGGTGACACGTCCAAAGCAAGGACTGTTTCCTATATAAAGGGGGGGTTCCCTCATTTAGGGGTCCCCGGCCATGTTAGCTGATGCTCTCTCTCTCAGGACACATTAAAGCTATTTCTGCAGAAGAATCCTAGTGTCCCGCGTGGTTCTTGCTGGCGAGACGATAGCGTGGGACATTTGGTGCTGATACCCGGGAAATCCTGACCATCACTCACACCAACGGGGATCTCTTGAATTCACCTTGGATTCAGGAAGGATTCAGAACTGCAGGTCTGCATGTTCAGAGAGGTATGATTATTCCTGGATTCAGGATAGCATATCAGAAACTGGATGCAGTGAGAGGTTAGACGCAAGCGCAAAAAAAGGAAATAAGTAAAAATGACCCCCCGGTGGTTCTAAAAATGGGGGAGAAGACTGATCTACAAGGTCAAAAGCTTTATGTTATGTTGTTCATGTTGTCTTTTGTGTACTGGACAGGAGAAAGATATTTAAATTTAGAAACTGCTAAGGATATGATGTTTTGGAAAAGAGGTTCTGTTTTCGTCTCCACAGAAAATGAGAGCCTAAAGGTGTACTTGGGATTTATGTGGTTTGAATCACCATGACCTCCTGAAACATTGTAGTGTATACCCCTAAAATGCAACGTCCCAATTCAGCAGGAAATAGCCAGAGAGACTGACGACGCCCAAATTCCCTGAAAGATTAAATGACGTCCTTTCAATGGTTGCAGAGCAGCAAGCCTGCTTCTCTGAATTCCGCTTTGCTCCGTACACTGGTTTGGGCTCGGAATGGGTGCAGCTGCGGCTGGAGGGCGGCTGGAGCGGAGCTTCGCTGGGTGGCTATGGTGGGGGGCACGTTGCGCCGGCTCAGTCGGTGCCTGGCCTGGAGGGTGTCACAGCAGTACCGAGAATGAGAGCGGTGCCACAAGCTGCCAGGCCAGAAGGCTTGCAATGTCCCTAAAACTGTGAGGGTCTCTGAGGCTAAAATGACTCTGGTTCCAGTTGGCTATGCTAAACTATGCTGACTTCAGGCAGGACTGGTCGTAATTATCATAATAAAAGCGCAATTAAGGTTTAGACACAGTAAACAGGCACTATCATATTACATCTACATAGTGCGACTTAAGTTTTTAAGAACTGCTTAGCATTTTAAGAACTCAAGTCCTCCTGAAAGATTGCTGTATATACGCTTGGCTTATCTAATGTTTCAGGATCCGCAGGGAGGTGGATGCGAAAAGCCCTTGGATTTTAAGGTGATTGGGTCATTGGCTAAATCTGTGAGAATTTACAGCCGCTTTTACTGTGGCACAGATGTTGAGAGTCTGCTAATTATCCCATCTGCCCCGTGAGCTGTAATGGCTCCAGCGCGGACCTTGAGATATTGCCGGCCTGTCCCGCCTCAGTCCGGGTGTCGGCTCCCGCCACACTCCCCCACCAACACAGCCGCTGAGAACTAGGCTAGCCCCATGGGGAAGGCAGGGGCACCTGGGGGTGGAGCCGCCACTTCCTGGCCCGGGACACGCGGAGCCGCACAGCGAGCAGGGCCAGGGCCGCGCGCAGCCCTCGGATGGCAGGGCGGGCTCTGGAGCCCGAGTCTCAACGGAGGCTGGCAAGCCGCGTCCCTAACAATGTCCAACGAGGTTTACACCTGCCGAGTGTGGCCTAGAAAAAAAAAAGCCCATAGTTTCCAACACGCCTCTGGTAGATTAAGCAATAGTCTAGTTATCTTCTAGGTAATTGGACTGGAGAACTTACCAGTTCTTGTTAAAATCGAAAAAAGGGGGGAATAATAAAGGAATTGCCCCCGATGCCAAGAATGGCTATTGCCATGGCTCTGTTCACTATAAATTTTTTAAATCTGGATGATAATGGCCAAAATGCTGCAATACGACATTGTTCGGATCCGCAGCGGCCCAAAGATTTGGTTAAATGGAAAGATGTGCTTTCTAATGAATGGAAAGGCCCGGATCCCATTCTATTGAGATCCAGGGGAGCTGTTTGTGTGTTCCCACAGGATCAGAAAAATCCATTCTAGATGCCAGAGAGACTGACCCAAACGATGAAGAGTGACCCACAACACGCAGACTCACCTAAAGATTTGGCTCCTGTTCCTCCTGCCATTTTGCGGATGGATGACAACGGTTATGATGGAGTAGCGATGGGGGATACTCTCAGTCTTCCCGAAGCCGACACCAGTCAGCCATAGAGTGGCGGTGTTTCCTCGGTTTTTTACAACCAATAAGACTCTGGGGCTCCCCTACCTTCCTAGAGATGAGTTATAAGCTTGGCCGTAGGATTCCAGTCCTGGGTCGTGTCCTTCATCCCCTACTTCAAAGAATGGGTGGGGCTGGAAGTGTTTTGGAGCAGCCCTATGCTGTGGAATAGTGTTTCCCCTCTGGATGGTCTGCTGACTCAGATCCCAAAGTCGTAGGGACAAAGTGGTTATTGCACAGCGCTGGCTGCCCTGGAACAGGGAGCCTCTACTGATATGTGGTTATCTATGTTGAAGCAGTAAGGTTTATGCCAACCAGCTCCTGCACCCCTAGGACAGTGGTCCATGGCACAGGGTGGAGTGCTTGGCTTAGCTAGCCCTGAAGGTTGTCGAGCTAAAGGGCATCACACAGAGAATGGCCCTCTCTGAGAGATATGTCGCCCTGCATAAGGGTTTCCTGCCGCATATTCCCTTTCCCAGAAAAATGACAGAGGGCAGGCCGGATAAGTTCCAGGTGTCATGAACCTAGGGGCAGATTCCGTGTAAGCCCATTTTAATGTTTCCACTTTGGGAACTGCGACCTCTATCTTTACCTTCTGAGGGAGTTGCCTTTCTGCAAAGAAGTAATAAAAGGGGGAGATGTGAAGGGCCGCATCCACATGCCCCATTACAAGATGGCGCTGGCATCCGGTTTCACCGCCAGGTGAACGCACATGTGCTCGGTAACTTTTCACTGCTGTCCCCACCTACTCCCAAGGCTTCACCTGGGCTAAGGGGCAGCGGGCCAATCCAAGGGTGACACGTCTGAAGCAAGGACTGTTTCCTATATAAAGGAGGGGTTCCCTCATTTAGGGGTCCCCGGCCATGTTAGCTGATGCTCTCTCTCTCAGGACGCATTAAAGCTATTTCTGCAGAAGGATCCTAGTGTCCCGCGTGGTTCTTGCTGGCAAGACGATAGCGTGGGACAAATAAGAATTGTAGTCTAGGTAAAAAAAAAATCAAAGAAAAATGCATAATGCCAAGAATGAAAGATTATAAGAAAGGACTAATTTTGTGTGTTTGGCATTCATGTAATGATTAAAAGAATCCTGAATTTAAAAAGTAATACCTTATAATTATTTGAAATCAGCACTGGAGAAATACCATGCGGTGAAAAGCAAAGTACAGTTGAGAAATAGTTTGTTTATATTTAATTTATTTCTGAGTTCCACAGATACTTAATTCTATTATTAAACTTCCACACAACTTTCATCTAATCTACCTCTATCTATCTAATGGGAGGCAGCATCCCAGAACTCGGAGCTATAAACCCACCAGTTGATACAGACATGATATTTTATCATTTCTACAATTCCGATGAATTAGGAGATGATAGCAAAACATCTGACTTTAGAATTCTGAAACAAACTGCACATCTCATATCTGTCTGCATTAGCAAGGCACATAGAAACCCTGCTTCTCTCTTACTTCTTCTAATTTAGAATAAGTAAAAAGTCCCAAAGATATGAACCATCATCTTGTTGCTATATTGACAATGACTGAGTCTATAGACATTTAGTGGGGAATGCTATGGAAGTCCGAGAAGGAAGTCAGATTAGGAAAAGTTTTCTAACCTTGGGATAGCACATGGCCTAGCATTATGGTAACAACATTGCTTATTATTCCTAACAGATGTCTTTGTGAACCACAGAGCTCACAATTAATTCAATTAATCATTCCATCATTCCTTAGAAGACAGAAGGCCATGTCTGAAGGAGCAAAACCACAGGATAAGACTAATTCTGTTCTCTCATTTCCAATTTTGAGGTTTATAAGGAAGCTCAGCTTTTAAAGAGACAGTATTTCTGCCTCTTTACAAAAGGAGACTATAATGCCTGACTAGGGCTATGTAGGAAGAGTGATCAAAATGTTTCTTGTTGTGAATATTTTAATAACAAATATGTAACCTTGCTATAATGAAATCTCTATAAAGTTCTTTGCAAATGCTATATTTTGTCAGGCTCTACAGATTAATATTTATTTAAGCATAAACAGATCTTAATAAAAAAATAAATGATGCTCAATTCAACTACTGTAGTATTCTGAGCATTAATCCTTCACCACCCTTCTTAGAGAATTCTTACGGTGCATGGAGGATGAAGTACTTACATTTATTGGAAAAGAGACCTTAACAAAGTTGATTTAAGTGCTTTCTGCTGTGAACTGCTTCTCCTTTTAAAAAGCCAATAAATTACCTTTAATGTCTCTAAGAAGTAGCCATATATGTACTTTTAAAATTTATAGTTGTGACAGAGAAATCGAGCCTAATGGTACCAGAATGAATAATGCATCCATGGGCTAAGCTCCTAGGACTTCTTTGGCCAAGTCTTCCTTGTAGCCCCAGCCCAGTCCAGGATCAAATCAGAACGTTTACCAGTAGTAAAAGGGCTGCAGTAGACCCTCATGTATATACTATGACTCAGTTACCACTTGATCGTCTATGAAAAAAAACTGTGTGTTTTTCTTTTCTACTGAATTTATTGCTTATTTTTCTACTCACATGATTAAAAAAAAAGTTTTGCCCTTTTGTCTCATTGAATATTTGCAAATAAAAATTTAAAACTAGAACATGTTTTGGGGCAATTTTCAGTTTTTTCACAGAGAGAACAGTAGCAAGGCCTTATTGTATAATGGATTTTCATTATAAAGCATGTATAAATTTAACATACTTCCAGTTCTGGGAATAACTTGGGCATATTACTCTAAAAAAATCCCTGTATAAATAGAATACAACAAACCATAGCCACAAATAACACAGCAAAAAAACTTCTAAAAATTTGAAGAAATAAAATTAAAAATGTCAAGAGCCAGCAAGTAAGCCTTGCTAATGGAAAACAGTGACCAAACAAACCGAGTCAGAAAGAAATATGATTTCACTGATACTGGATGAGCAAATGTCATGGCTGGACAGTACTGGATGCTGTGAAAGGTGAGGAGAAACGGCAGCACTCACGTGGTTTTGGAGGTGTAGGAAGTGTGATCCCTCACGTGAAAAGACGGCCTGTGCTTGTTCCAGAAATTCTCAGATCAAAGATTAGTTCTCAGCTAAAGTGGGTATAAGTTCTTTTTACAGTGGAAAGTCTGGACTCAATCAAATTCATATGGATAAATTATGAAAGTACAGCTGTCTATTGATAATACCACCCAACGAAACCATTCATATAAGGTTTAAAAACACAGAAATAAATAAAATATATTATTATTATAGTAAGTATATTGAATATTTGTAACATTTAAAGTGTACACATACAATACATGTATTTAAAATAAGAATATAAAAGCAGTTATAGGGAAAATTAAACCAAATTTCAGAAAGCTTTTATATCAATGGTAATAAAGAGTTATGTGACATTAAAGAAGGGCAAAGGGTTACAATTCTATCCCAGAATGCCTTATACATTAGGGTTTCTATAAAGAAGGATAGATGTAACTACTAGCAAATGTGAACAGTTTTACATGCTATTGGAGAAAAAGCTTAATTGCAATATTTTAGGGGAGAGATTTAAAGGTATTTGTTAAAATTTAAAATGCACACATATCATTCAACAATTATTTACTTCTGTAAGCCTATATGACGAGAAAATTTGAAACATTATAGAAAGAGCCACATTACAAGACTCATGTAATGAAGAACCTACAACCATTGAATAAATGAGCTAGCTTTCCAAGGACTTCCAAGTAGACTGAGTGGACATATTGGGGCACAAGGCGGAGCTATACAGATATAATTTCACCAGGGTAAGAAGCATACATGCTTAAGAACACATTCGTGTGAGTGTCTGCAAAAAAAGTACTTGGAAGTTGTGCCCAACCTCTTTCTGTCACTGTGAAAGACAAACTGAGATAACCAAGCTATTATGTGAAAATATTGACTTTGACTAATAGATTCAGAGGTTCCAGTCCGTGAATGTTTGGCCCATTGCTTTGCGCGCATGGCGGCAGAGCATACGTGGGAAGCACATGGGGGGAGGAGGTCTGGATGCTTCATTTGGTAGCAAGAGATGTATTGTTGGGGCTTTGTCTACCTTGTTTGGAGACTCTATTTAGATTTCTTGTATATATATATATGCATATTTTTAAGATTCTGTTGCTGTAATGGGTTTTTATATGGCCCTCAAATGGTCCTTCATGTAAGCTGAACCTCCTTGCATCCACTCCCTTCCCTCTCTTCTCTCCCCATCTCTGTTTAATCTGCCTTTTCCAGTAGCCCCAGCATTCATCCATAACTGTACATTCTATTTCTCCTTTCTGAGGAGTTTTTCTCCTTCCCCTTAATCCCTTACTCTATATTTAACTTCTGTGGTTATAGAGATTGTTATCTGGCTATGAAAGACTTAACAATGGGCTTGGGTCTTAGGGCCATCTTCCAACCTTACTTTTAAAGCTAGGCCCTTGGCCTTTGGCACATCTTCCCCATGGTTTAGTCACTGGCTTGCTTATCTATCTCTTCACTAGACTGAAGGCACTTTGAGTGGAGAGACCACAGCTTATTCTTCAAAATTACTATGTACAATGAATACATGACAATAAAAAGATCAGGGTTCTATCACCTTTCAAGGATACATCTCGAATGACTTTCTTCCACTAGACAACTCCTAAAGGTTCTTCCACTTCCAACTAGCAACAACAGCTGTAATCAAACCCTTAACACATGAACCTCTGGCAGAACTGGGAGGCTGAGGTGAAATTAGATTTAATTTTCATTGCATCTATTTTGTACAATCAAAATTGGACGTTATAAGTTTATCAGATTTAATCAGTATGTATTTTGACTGATAAGAGTGATTTTACATGATTCAATCATCTAATACATATGAGAAAAATCACTTGTCAGAAAGAGTTCACGTTAACATTCAGAGCATATTGACATCCAGACCCCATAATGGGCCTGACAGCTCTTTCATTGAACCAAGTGGAAACCCCTCTGCAACTTAAATGAAGTAGAGCAAGGGTCACTTACTCCCTTGGGACTGGAGATCTGGTTTGAAAAGCCAACTGTACCAGGGAAACAATACTGGGTCACAGGGCCTGCACTGCTCAGTGATGCTATCTTAGGGGATGAGTTGCCAGTCGCAGAGCCAGGCAATGTTTAGCAAGGCCATTCTGACTGTGGTTTTGACAGAATGCATCTGTTGGCAGGAGTAGGAGAGGCAGCAAATGCTTGTGGCTTCTGCTTGCTCCGACTGCAACAGGAACTCATCTTAACCTTCAGCTGGCCGAGTGCCTGACGATCTCCTTAGGAAAGATGCGGCTATCCCTTTGCCCTTTCCCAACATCCTCCCGTGTCACTTTGCAGTCTGGCTGCAGCAATGTCATATGCGATCACCACTGTCTGACAGGAGCCCCAGCCAAAGATGTCATTACCTGCGGAGGGCGCAGTGATGTAATCTTACACCAGGATCTATAGCGGACTCTCCTGTGAGCACAACATCTCCAAAAGCTTTTACTGAGTCTACATGAAGCCAGGAGGCTGGGGGAAGGGCAAGGGGACTGTTTCCTCCAGAATTGGTTATTGGAGACTGACAGTTCCAGTTAAAGAGGCCTCCTGATTGCAGCATTCTCTTCTTTGCAGCTCTAACACAAAGGCCTATGGATCCCCATAAAGGAAATGAATGTCAGGGCAGCATTCGTGTTCTCTCCACCCCCCTCCTTCCCACTGAATATTGAGGTGCTTTGAGAAGATATCCATCTGCCTACTAGCTTTTCTGGGAGCTTTTAAACTATTCTTTATCTCTTAGAGTGGTATTTGTCTATAGGTTAAATTTCATCTTTTTGATTTTTGCTGAAATCTATTTTATTCCTTTCTAAGATAAAATGTAGAAGAATTCATCTATGTCACTGAGGTTTTTAGGACTCTGACAGTCTAGTCCTCCATCGATTCAATGAGCATATAGAGTAGCTGAGAAAATATGATACCCTGGGAATGAAAAGCAGAATGATTCAATGATTAGGAATCTGGTTTTATGAGTTAGAATCCTGGGATCTTGTTCAGGTTTAGCCTCTTTTTTGATTTTATATTTTGTTTTCTTATTTTCTGTATCTAAGATGTTCCTGTCATTGAGGTAGAATCTACTTAGTATTGCTTTTATAAAGGTTGAATGAGGAAATCAACCATTTCACGGAGAATCTACCCAGAGGTTGGATCATAGCAGGATTCTAACACACACACACACACACACACACACACACACACAAACACACACACACCCATTATCAATAAGAATCCATGAAAATCATTTATCTGCTGCTCTGGAACAAGAGTCATAGGTATAGTTGTGTGTGTAGGGCAAACTTAAAGAAAGATAGTCTCATTTTATCAGATGACGTAAACTTAACAGTGTCAGAGGTAAACATCTAATTTTTGTCATGGAAAATCATTTGAACTTGACTTAACACCTTATGTACAAGGACATTGCTCACCAATACGATGCTTTAAAATATGCTCTCCCATCCAGTTCCTTTATCTATCAACTTACATACAATTCTAAAACTGTTCTAATGAGTACTGAGTTTTCTTTCCTATGTAATCCTTGAAGAGGGATATTTCTAACACTAACCAAAATACTAAAAATGTCACGTAATCCATTTACAAAGTATGGTTCAAGAATTTACCACAAATGCATCAGCTTTCTTAGTCAACCACTTTTTTTGCCATCAAATAATCATATGAACAGATCTAGTTCAGAGTTTGGTGTCCTTTTGCAAGGTGTTTGGAAGAAAGACCCTGTTTTAAACCTTGATGCTCTGTGATTCCTTCGTTGTTTCTAAACTGATCTGAATTAAGGGTCATAAATCTTGGGAGTCATCTCCTGATGTCTCACTGTCCCTAGTATTGGCAGAAGAAGGAACATCTTTCTGAAGTCTTCAGGAATTATCTATGCTTCATGAAGGAAAACCTTGCTGCGCACTGTCTGCGTGTCCTTTCCCTCCACACGCTTCCTTTCCTCTGGAGCTCTCTGACATCTTTCCACCGGTTTCTCTGTTGCATTTTTCATCTATCATAAGGGATTTGGGGGTGATTACTTTGTTTATCCCTGCTTCTCTACTACACGAAAGCTCCTGGAGGACTCTGAGATTTTGATTTTGTCTTGATTACTTTTCTATTCTATTGGGCTGAAATAAAGATAGACTAACTCTATCAATAAAACTGATTAACTGAATGTAAAGGTCATATGAATAAATTTCATCTAAACTGGTTTCCCTTTTTCTCTCTACAATCTTCCCTCTATTCTCCCATTATATTAGTTACACTTGTATTTTGATACTCGACTGCCTAACACTGACAAGAGAAAGATCTTAGTCCATAGCTCTCGACACTCCAGTCTAAGAGTAAGTAAACTCATTGCTTTGAGTTTCTGGTAGATATGGTGGGTAGCAATGGTGCAGAATACCTCAGGGCCAAGTGACAGAGAAGGGCTTCGGTTATAGTTCAGGGGCAGAGCATTTGAATAAAATGGACAAAGCCTTAAATTAGAGCCAAGAATCTCATACCCACACTCACATGAATAAATAATAAATAAACAAATCATAAAACAAAGAAATGAAAGACAGGCAGATGAAGAAGACAGGGATGGCAGAGTCTCCTTCATGGGCATGGATCTAGTGGCCTGAGGATATCCCACTCCTGACCCTAGAGGTTTCAGTATCTACCAATAGCTATGTTCTCAAAATATTTGAGAGTCATTTATCATCCAAGCTACAACACTTAATGTCACTTTATCCATACTTCTCTGACTGAACTGTCCCATATTTCTAGCTGAATACAGTAAAACCCTCCTCCCATTGATACCTCTAGGAAACCAACCCTTCCCTCCATTATAACCTTCCTACTTTTTGTATTCAAATAAAGTAAGTCATGACTCAGTTGCAATGTATCACAAATTTTAAATAAAAGTGAACAGCTGAGGCTGGGCGGTGGTGGCGCACGCCTTTAATCCCAGCACTTGGGAGGCAGAGGCAGGCGGATCTCTGTGAGTTCGAGGCCAGCCTGGTCTACAAAAGCTAGTTCCAGGACAGGCACCAAAAACTACAGAGAAACCCTGTCTCAAAAATCAAAAACAATTAAAAAAAAAGTGAACAGCTGAACTTAAGAGAATTCTGAAAAAATGTAAACTGTACCTTCAAAGCACCAAAATTTCTTTCCTTAAGTGTAGCTATATACATACAAACTAAAGCATTGAGATTATCTTCTTAACATTAAAATATTTTTTTAAAAAGTAGTCAACATTAAAGTTCATGCTTCTAGAAACCTTGTAAACAGTATATTATAAAAAGAACAATGAACATGACATTTGAATTTGGTATCCATTGGGTTGACCAGAAAGTGCTTGGTTACAATTTGGGTAAAATGTTCACCTTTAGTGGTTTTTTTTCTGAGCCATGTGAAATGTATGTAAACACTTAGCATTCAAAGCGTATATTTGCTCCTGAACAGCCTTCCTGACTTGAGAAAATATAGTGACCTTGAGACATCCTTTAGGTAGATGTGAGTCTATTGATCATTTTCCTAGCCTCAGATCTAATACTCTCCTATAAAAATTGTGGATATTGATTATATACTTCTTCTTTTATCCATGCAGTTTAATATCACCAGAGAAAGAATGTAAAAGAGTTTTAACAAAGGTTATGGGGTAAGAACAACTGGAAGGCATGGGCTTTTACTTACGTTTTCCCATTTGCATTCTATTTGGAAGATGGAATGCCTGAAAAATCAGCAAGAATTCAAGAATTCTAGAAACTCTCTCTCTTAGAGAGAAAGAGGAGAGCATTTCAGAAGATATTCATCTTCTCTCTCATTGGCACAGCACAACTAAGGAAAAACAATGTCAAAATGAAGGTTAAGTCCAAGTTACAATAACATAGAATACTGATGGCAAGCAACAGGAGAACAAAAGCTAATTTAACAGTGCAGGTGACATTTGTGAGCCTTAGAACTCCCCTGCCACCCCCGGGAATTTCTAAAGTTTGACATTTCTTATAACTGATACTAATCTAGAGAAATAAGAGCTCATAAAATAAAGCCTTGGATGTTTGGGGATTAAACAAATATCACCCCTTTCCTGATGGATGATAAGAAGGGGAAGGGCTAAGAGGAGAGAATAAAACGCTAGAGTGATTGCGTCTTCCCCACAGCAGATTGAGGTCTGAATAAAAACCGGAATGCCTACATCCCATATGTATCTTTACCTATTGCAAAATAGGGGTCACATTCAGATGAGAACAACTTCTCATGCTTTCCAAATTCATGACCATGTTGGAGTAAAGGAAAAGGTCACAAGGCCTCTGCATTATATTGGTGCCATAAAGGACATGTCCTTAAGTTGTGCTACTACATCACATACAGCTCGGTGGAGGTCAAATCTGAATGCTATCAGAGGGCATAGGAATCTGAACTACTCTACTGTTCACGGAAGAAATATCCTCTTCTCCCAGCTCACCACCCTGTGTTTTATCTCTGCTTTCATTGCCCCAGCCACTACAAAAGGCCGTGTCTGACTTTTAAATCATTATTCACCAAGCAAGTCACCTTTAAGAGCGAGCTTAGGTCTGCTTTGCCAGCGATGAACTCAGTCCCTCATGGTCTCCTGCTGCAGAAAACCTGTTAGAATGCAATGCGGCTAACTGTATCCGTCTTTGTCCTTCTGCTACGTCATACTCTCAGGGCTCTATATGGCTAGGGTTTCCAGCCTCTTCCAATCTGGTTTTCATCACACCAAATCAATAGGATTATCATGTTGAGACGCACAATCTCATCACATTCTCTGGTTCTTGATTTGCCTGTATTAATACTGATGTGCAAGAGTTGAAGATGGCATAGCTTGGTTTGTTGTCCCTGGGCAATGGCCTCTACAGTCAGCTCTACATATGACCTGGTGATAAGTGAGTCCTAAGCTAAGCCTGAGAATATAGTTTCAGGCCAGGCATGTCTGCCTTACTTAGAGGCACTATCTTCTTCAGATGTCAGAAATGCCTGGCACTGTCAAGGGCTTCAAGACACGGTCATGAAAATGCCAAGCAATAGACAATTCAACATACGTAAAGTCTTGAGAGTTTAGAACTATTACGATTGTTGTTGTTGAAGATAAGGACATGAAACAGAGAAAGCAAACAGGTAAAAGGGATTCAAAAAGGAATGAATGGACCTACTTTGGGAAACTAATTTCAACAATCTAAGTTTGTAGTATTCATTTTTTGCCAATTATATAGCAGACACACTTGATAAACATATAATCAGGCCAGGTAGACCATTTCATCTCATACTGAAGTTTGGCATATATACTAACATAGTTATAATCCTGGATGAAATTTCCCCTAGAAAAATCTTACAAACACAAATATAGAATGCATACAAGATGGCATGCTTAAGACTGACAGCCTCTGAGTACCATGAGCAGCAACTTATGGGATACGTTGACAAGATTGCCATCCCACTCTCAGCTTTGGCCTATAGGAAATGTCACTCATGGTGAAATCTGAATCAAAAAAAGTGACTTTCTGTAAGCCATTTTTCATTGAGAGCCTTTTTATATTAAAATAGAAAATATCTTACTAAATTCACTTGCTATTATAAGTCATAATATTTAGGTACAGTAATAAAAGCCCAAGATTTGTTGTATATATGTCAATTCCTAGAGGTAGAGAGAAGAGAGAAAGAGAGAGGAGAGAGAGAGAGAGAGAGAGAGAGAGAGAGAGAGAGAGAGACTCTTAGTATGTTTCACATCCATGCTTCTATTCTAAATTCTGGCATTTTATACATAATAATTAGAAAGCAGTGTCCTCACCTAAAACTACCTCCCAAGAATTCTGCTTAATACCTCTTTTGCTGGAGGCTTTCACTTTAAATACAGTAAATTTTACAAGGACCAGCCTTTGTGCTCCACATCAGAACATTCAGAAAATCAGGAAGTACACAGACAGATTATTTCCAATAACATTAACATAATCTAATTAGCATTGAAAATGCTTGCCTTTACTGGCATTGTCTAATATTTAAACAGACAGCAATAGATGACCTCATCCAAAAGGGTTTCAGAACAGTTATTACTTGAAAATGCTCACTGAAAGAAGCAGTGAAGCATATTTTAATAATATTCTGTTATTTATTGGGTTATCGCATTTGTATTTTACAAATTAAATACAATGTACTCTATGTATACAATAGAGAGTTTATTTTCTTTGGCTGGGGTAATAATTTACCAGTGTAAGCCTTTAAGGTTTTCAGTTCAAACTTATATCCCCTATATATAATGGTGAGAAAGTCCTCAAAGTGACTGAACACAGTCAAGATTATTTTCCAAATTAGGCTTTTCAAAGTTTTTGAGGCTCCTACTCATATGCTAAGATTTTCTATGTTGGCCTTATAGAACCCCTAACACTTGCATAATACTTCTTGCCTCTTAGGAGCCTGAAGCATTTGGGATTCCTTTCATACACACACAATATATCAATATTCTAAGCAGTCATCAGGGACCTCAATAAATAAAAGAGTGGATATTCAGCAATCTTGCCTGAAGGTTGCTTGAAACATCTAAATATTTAAAAGTTAGAGAAACATGTTAATAATAAGCTATATATACAGACGGGGTGGTCTGTTGCCACCAGTGATTATGGAGATTCTTAATTCCTCAGCGAAGGAGTGTTGAGGGGCAGAATGTCCTAGAATAATGTTCAGGTGCTGGAGGATTTATTTGTTTTTGTTTGTTTGGTTTTTTAACGTGTTTTCATGCTTTATGCCTCTAGGGAAGTGTTCTCATGTCATGGATTGGATCATTAACCTAAGAGCAAAGATGCGGAATTTCCCTAATTCGAAAATTAAAAACTAAATAGACTTCCTTCTTTACAAATTATTGCTCTATCACTGCATAGCTTTTGCATCATGCATAAGACCATCTCATCCCAAAATTCTCATTTTCACTGTGGGCTAAATATCCTCACTTGGAAGCCTTAGACTGTATCTCTCCCACCAGGAGTAACGCTCTCCAGTGGGCTTTGTGCATCGTGGTTAGTGATATATTCACTAAGAAATTGCTTTTATTACATTCCACCGTCATTCAAGTTAATTATCAATATCATTTGTTCAGAGTTTGAATGTTTGCTTCACGTTCGTTTTCATGGATTCTTCCTATTGTTTCCCAACTTCTCTTATCCACGTTTGCAATCTGATATGTTTGTAAAACGTAAACCTAGTGAGGCTGTTTACTTTAAAAGCAAAGTCTCAATAGTTTTTTCGATTACCTACAAAACACATGCCATTGATAAGCCATTAAATTTCTGCCATGTGGTTCCCAGCAAAAGAGCAATGCTTCATGCTCTCTGATTAACTTCTGCATGTAGCATGAGGTTCTATACGATACGGCTAGGTTATGTGAAGATGCTGAAGACATAAAGGGGGTTCACAGGACAGTTGGAAGATGGCCAGAGTAATATGAAATATGCAACATCATTGGTCTTCAAGTTCCTTCAGCTGACAATTCCTCAACAGTTATATTTGATCTCTCATGCTCTAGCCACATTCTCGTGTCTTCTCTATGAGTGCGTTTCCATCTTTATCCTTCTTTTTACTCCCGCCTACCCAGTTCCAACCCCGAGAGTCCTCATTAATTTATATTCAGTGTAGTTTGACTTCTCACTCACTTTCCATGACCACAAAGGAGGCTTTAGGTTTGATTTTTTTTTCTATTTCAGCTAAACAGAAGAATCGTGTGCTCTTGGGGAGCATTAATGTAAACGGTGTTTTTAGCCCATGTTTCTAGCATCACTCCCTATAGGTCCAAAATCAAACAAATGTTTTCTTCATCTTTCTAGAATAAATGCATAGTAGTTATGTTGCATCTAAGTAGTAATGATATGAAAAGTTTGGGGAAATTTTGATACCTGTTAGAATGACTGTCAGAAAAAAAAATGAACAATGATTATTGTTGACAAGGACATGGAGACAAAAGCATTCTTGCCTCCTCACCTTTGCTGATTACAAGGTTTATTGACACATTTAATGTAAACAAGTAGGAAGGTTTCTCGAGAAAATTTAAAAGTAGAGTGATCATGTGACCACTAATGCTCCACTGGGGTAAATGAAATGAAGTGAAGATAGGGAACATGCATCTACAGTTCACGTTCATTGCTGAATTATTCTATGAGGTTATCAAAGCAAATGTATGTCCATATATTGATTTATTGATTAATGTAAAGGTGGCAAAAACCATGGAATATTATTCAGGAGAGAAAAGGAAAAGAAAATCTTATATTTTACTAAAACATGAAGCCGGAGGACATTGTATTAAGCAAAGCAAGCCAGGTATTCAACATTAGAATCTGAGAATGGTTGAAATTTTTCAGTGAAATAGTTAGGTTTGAGAGTAGATGGGTGGTTTATAGAGGCTATAGAGTATGGAGGAGTAGAGATGCAGATTAAAAAACAAAATCACATTTTAATAAGAAATAAATTCAAACACATTGTTGCAAATGATAGTGACTATATCTATTAATTTATCTTTTTTGAAATTTGTTCAGTAGATTTTAAATATTCTTATCAAAAAAGTGATCCTATATGAAAGACTTCTGTGAATTATCTTGACTTAACCCCCATGTGTATGTAATTCTAAACATCATGATATATATACATATATTATATTTTATAAATTAAAAATATTTTTCATGCTCCATTTTGTTTGACAAGTTTTCTTCCAGCTCTCACACAAGAGCAAGTGACTAAGTTAGCTAAACTGTGCTTTCTGTGTTAATTCCTAACTCCTTTCTGGCATCCCTTCTTAGCTTGGCATCGCAGCTTCCTACAAAGATGGTTTATGGAGCCTTGCCATGTCACGCTGTAGCTCTTTCACAGTTTGTAAGGTCAACTCTTCACATACGGTTTTCCCCTGATTTGACTTTTACTTTTCACTAAGACTTTATCTGATCGATTTCCATCTTCTGAATGGCTTATAGATGGACGTCTTGAGTTTTCCAGAATACTGAGCAGACCATGAAGATCGTCAGTCTGTGAAAAAAAATCTTTTGTGACCCACTATTATAAAATAGGCAAGTCTAAGAGCACAGTGAGGAAAGAATTGCAAAATTTTCCTACAACCTGTGTTATTGCTGTCACTGGATAAAGGACAACAAATGCTACTAATTTCTCAGGATAATTATAGATCTCTTGTCACATTAGAACATTTTTATTGCTCAGCAGTTTCTTCATCCTTCTTCATTCCTGACATATATTAGGACACACAATCTGAAGTTGTGAAAGCCCCAGAAAAGGAAGAAAGCCTGCAATACCATTCACAGCGGATAATGCCATCAAGTTCCAGCTAAATTATTCATGGCAGCTATTTATATGGAGTAATTCTTATACATACCTGACAATGTGCTGACATGTCGTTCTTGCTATATTTTCTTCAGTTGGATTATTCAAGTCTGGGAAGAAAAATTAGCGAGGAGTGGACTCGCCTCATAGATTGTGTGTTTTCATTATTCTAAGTTGCAGGCAAAACTAAGGGTCAAGTTCATAGAAAACATTCTTTTCTGTACGGCTAATTAAAGGATAAGAATATAAATGTAATTAGAGATCAAATTAGGTCATATATCCTTGCTTTATGATTTCATGAATCATTGACTCATAGAACTGGCAGAGGGAGAGACTCCATCCTCCATCCTCCCTCAGCATGAAGCCAGAACCATGCAGCAACAAAAAAAATCTCGCAATCAATTCTCCAGGTCTGTTCTTGTAACTCTGACAGTTGTAGCATTCTAGGACATCAGAATAGTTTTCTTAATGGATAACTGCATCTTCATTTTATAAAATCCTTTCAGTAACCCATAGGAGTAAAATGATAAATTCATAATTCATCTTCTTTTCTTACATTATTTTCCTTCCCAAGTTCAAACACCTTTGGTAAGCACATTGTGGCTTATGTAGTGCATGGGTTCGAGTTTGTAGGGCTTCCTTGCTGTGGAACCTTGGGGACATCTTTAAATCCTGCTCTGGTTCAGCTTCATCACCAGCACAACCAACGTGACAATAGTACTTTGTCTCATGGGCTTTTTATGAGAGTTGAGTAAAACATGTGCTCATATTTATAAACTTATTTAGTTTAAAGTGGCATGTTTTGAGAGTTCCATAAATGTTTATTGAAATTTTAAATTATAGTTGGAACAAAAAGAAATTAAAACATAGAGCAAAAGAAAAAAAAACAACCAAAAAACCTCCCTCTCGATCCATTCCATTGTATATCTGTCATTGTCTTATGCATGTATCAATCACATGTAGCTTGTAATGGGATGGATGCTGTCTAAGGAAAAACCCAATATCACTGATTTGTTTACTTAATTTTATTTTATGAACATCTTCATAACCCAAAAAAATCTTTAAAATTGCTTGACAAATGCACAGTATCCGTTGTGTGAGTTCAGCAGTCTCCCCATGGTTCAGCGGTTAGTGTTTCCAGTTTCTCCTTTTTAAGTGAGGATGCTTTGGAGAAGGGATCTTTCAAGGGTTTCAAACATATACTCTGTTCCAGAATAAAATTCATTAATAACCCATTACAAGCTACATATACTCTGTTCCAGAATAAAATTCATTAATGCTCCTATGAGGTGTTATAAGAACAATGTTCACAGTAACACATTTTCTAATATTAATATTTTAATAATATTAATATTTTAGCTGGAACTTTTTTGGAGCTACATGTAAAAATATTTCTATATATTATCTATTTTAAGCTAGTTAACACTTAAAATGTTCCAAATTTGGTGGTGAAATCTAAATGAGTTTAATATTTTTATTTTTTCTTTTCATATTCAAGTGACTATCTCTATAGAGTAATTATCATAAACTACTTCATGTTGTTATAGAGTCACAGCTTAGCCTGTGGCTTGCCAAGTAGAACTTACAACTCTTTTGAACTGTTCTTTGGGCCATAGTTTCAAACCTGACCTAAGATTTTTCTTCTCATACTGTAAATCAGGATAAGGGGCTCATTAGCACTGAGCAGCCTTACCCTCTCAGAGTTTAAATCTACTCAGAACAGAAATGGCGAAAGTGGGGAGGGTATGGGAGAAGTTGGGTGAAGGAAAAACAAGATTACATATAGAGTATGAAAAATTTAAATAATAAATGGATAAAATGAAGCATGAAACAATTAGTGGTCAACATACGGCAGATTACAGTGGGCAAACTGTAGAACACAAACTGAGAGCTTGGTCATCTGAAGAAAGGGGAGCCCCATGCTGTGAGTTCTCAGTGGGAGGGCTTGGCACAGGCAGTTCAGCTAACAGCAGCACTATCCATGCAAACTGCAACTCCTCAGAAGCACAAAGAATATGGCTTTTTGCATCAGGTCTGCCTAAAGAGCATGCTCATGTCATTGTTCTAAGGATTGAATGAGTCATCCTGGCACTATAGTTTGTCACTAGTACTGATTTTTATTAAGTGTCAATTTTCTAAACTTCATACATTATTTTACTTAGCTGTATGAATGATTGCTCACATACCCAACAGCTATAATAGGGGAGTTTTGATTGAGTAGTGATCAAATTTTTAAAGAAAAAGGAAAGGGATTAGAACCAGAGTCCCTATTTCATGATACATATCTTAGCTTTTGAAGTGGAGTGAACAGCTCCTTATTTGAGGGCAGTTAATTAACTTTGTTCTAGTCCACTCACTGGAATCGGATTCCTTTCATTTCAGCAGGACAGCCTGATTTTGTCTGAAAGGTCCATAGTCAGTCCTGATGTTTTATAAGATCAAATGCAATATGTTCTTACTGTGTATGACATAAAAGATACAATTATCTTTCCCAAAAAATAGGAATTAAAATAGAAATGTTAAAGTAAGAATTAAGTAGAAAAGTAATATATTAATAACATAAAAAGGATCAAAGAATTTAGACTAGGTTAAAATATTGGGTGTAAAGGGTTTTTTTTTAAACAAACTTACAAATCTTTTATGCTATTCCTCTTTTCAAAATGTGGCATCATATTCCCATCTTCAGAACTACAGGATAGATATAGCACCACCTGTAATGACTGGAACATCATAGACAAATCAGTTCCTTATTTCTAAACTGGGCCACAAAAATTAATCTTCATAGTTTCCTTCTTTCCACCTTGGATCATAGTCTTCAGGGGAACCCAGCAGCCATTCCATAAAAGCAAGAAGTCATGTACGTGAAGTCACTGTAGCAAGGGATCGAACTGAGGTCCCAGACGCTGACTTGTCACCCATGTAAGTACACTAACTGCGTTGGAAGTTGAGTCGGGAAGTGGATCAGTAATGTTTGCCAGCAAGAGTGAGAACTTGAGTTCAAAACCCAGAACACATGTAAAATTCAGGCAGATAAATGAGGACCTGTCTTAAACAAGGTGAAAGGCAAGGATCAATCTCTAAGTTCCATCCACATATCATGGCACACATGTACCAACAGTCACTCATGCACACACACATAAACATGCACATACTTATCAAACACACAGAGAGTAGAGAGAAAAGGCTGAAGCTCTACACATCTTGACTGAAACTTTTTGAGTCAAATCTGAGCCAGAACCACAGAATCCAGCTGATCCCAAATGTATTAGCAACAGAAACCCTATGCCCTAAAAGCTTGGTTATTTTTTAAGCTACTAGCTTTTAGAATAACTTGTTAGATAACCACATACAAACTGTTATAGTGAACATGCTATAAATTGAGATTTCAACATGCATTACCTAATCTAATCCACCTGAGACAAGAAAAAGGTCAAATGTTTTTAGTGACCTAGAAAGACAAGGAAAACTGAAAAAGAATCATTAGGCATGTAATTACTGAACAAGAAATTACCTCTAGACAGGCGGTACAGTGTGTCAGAGACTAGCCGTCAACTGCACCCATATCTCCTTCTTTCATGGACACAATGTTGGACAAACCCAGCATCCCTTGCAATTCATTGTGGCAATATTGACAGCTGACCTACTGAATGCAGACAGGTCCCACAAAATTCCCCAAGCCTTTCTTGTCTTTGTACTAGCTATTCAACTAGAGTGGACATGGGAGCTACGTGAGGAGAGATTCTCCTGAATGAAGGTGGAGTAAACATCTCCCTACCCAAAGTCTTAGAGGAATCCTGTCTTCAGTACAGTCTCATAGAGCAAAGGCAGCGAGCTTACAAGGGAGGAATGTGAGCAGGTACACGCTGGTTTATAACCACATTAGGAACTGGCATACGTCATTGTTCATAGAGAGTCATTTGGGCCCATTTAAGTGCAAAGAAGGCTGGGAAATACAGCCCTAGTTTCTGCAGAAGTTCTCTTGCAACAACTTTACAGAAAGAAAGGAGATGTGTCTTTTCTACATTTTGTGCTGACCAAATACCCAAGTTAAAGTCCGATCTTCACACTCCTCACAGTTCCCAAGCTAACACCACCCCCACCCCCACCCCCAAATGCACAATCTTCTTCATAGGGTTGAGATGACTCGTCATGTGATTGGACAAACTGTAAACAAATGAGATGCTATGCTGCATATCAAGTACAGGAGGACAGAACAGGGGCATGGCAACCGCAAGAAACCCTCTTCACCTAGCTACCGGTCCACGAAAGCGCTGAGATTTGCCAGGCAGGAATTTTGCAGCTCTTCTATGTGGCGCTTGGGTAAATTCCTTTATCTGGACCTTTTCTGCTTTCTGGAATGCACTTGACCTCCTCCTGGTCTTCTAGGCGCCTCGGGAAGCCTGTTGTCCTTAATTCTGTAGAACCACGTCTAAATGGGTATTTAGGAGCAACTTTGCTTGAAGGCCAGATGTATTTCCCAGCGCATTTCCTACCAGCACAATCCTGGTTAACAGTTGCTTTCTGAAGTTCGAATGGGCAGAAGGCCATGGTTTGACTGTCAAGTTTCTTAATACCCGTGTTTCCACCACTTCTTTTCCGTCAGTTCTCTGTGCCAATGCTCATAATCAAATTTTCTTTTCTCCAGACCTGAATTATCCTTCTGACTCAAGAGCTTCCCTTTCTCAGTTTAATGATTCTCTTTTGAAATGATACTCCGCAGCTCTGTCTCTAAAATGATCTATAACATACGGGCTCATTATTGATGGATTTTTAACCTCATGTCTCACTATTTAGAATCTAGCACTGATTGCCCCAGCCCCTTTCATTCCATCTGCTACCAGGAAATTCCCTTGCCAACTCATCCTTTGTAGAAGATAATGTTGAAGGCAGGTGCAGGCTCTGCTTTCTTCTTGCTCCGCTGCCCTGGTTTCCTTACCGTGGATGCACTTAGCGGTAGAGGGTACCGCCAAATACTTTATTTAATTATCCAGGAGATAATGAGATCAATTTGGAGCAATTTTTCCTTTTCTTTCTTTGTCATTCATTCATTCATTTTTATTATATGTACATTTTGTTGCTTTTGTTGTTGAGACAGGGTTTCTCTATGTATCCCAGGCTGGCCTGGAGCTGCAATTTTTCTTAATACTATTTGTATTCCAAAGCAATTTTTGATAGTTTGGCAAGGTAAAACAAAATTCAAAGATAAATTGAAGCACATGCACTCTGAGTCCGGCTAAGTGAATAAAAGGGTTTTGCCAGAGTTATCACATGACATAATCTTTTAGGTTTCAACACTGCAAATGTAGATGAAACAAGGGGAAGAGGAGGAGAAGGAAGGGAAAGGGAATGGGGTTTCTCAACCAAGCAAAAGGATTTATTTTACAATTTCTTTATGGAAAAATTCTTCTGTTCAGTCAATAACTGAACTTTCTGCCACAGAACAGTTGATTGGAGCTCTAGCTACTCAAGATCTGGAGAACGTGAATACAGTATTATTCCATGATACTCTGTAATTAAGCAAAAGACAATGTCTTCAGTATTTTTTCCATACCAAAAAAAGTGTTAGAGGAATGTTTCTAACATGAAAGCATTGGGCACTGGAGTGATTCTAGCATGAGACTTGATGGATACCCTTGTATGGACGATGACAAGGATGATTGTGATCATGGGAGAAAGGGGGAGAGAAAGGGGAAGAGTGGGAAAGGATAGGATAATGGGGAGGAGGGACAGAAAAAAGAAAAACAGTCTATCATGGAGGAAAAATTTGAGTTTCGTCAACATCCCACAAGGCAAATGTCACCATGTTATGGACAAGGAAACTATGGCTCAGACAACTGGACAAGGGAAGAGCAGAACAGTCATTCAAGCTTCAAGACTTGTGTCTTCTTGGTTCTGACGCTTATAGCATCATGTACTGTTGAGACCATGCCAATACACTACATGAATGCAAAATACTTGGCATAAAGTAATCATTCAGACATGGTTACCTCTCCCTGGATCCCACCCTGCAGACTACACATGAGCACTAAAGAAAAACTGCCTATGTAGGTTTATTGGAACCATTTTAATAATGATAACTATAAAGTAAAATATCATAAATAGATTTTTTCTTGGATAACAGTTCTTCTACCTTTGAATAAAAATCAGTTTGTCAGTGAAAAAAGTTCTAAATTTTCATTTTCTACTTCTTAGTATTATATACTTTTGTGGAATCATTTAACATCATGTTTATTGGCTGGCACAGGGCCCTATATCTAGCTGAGACTTAAAACTTGTATGTGGACGGAGTACCTGTTTGCTACCTTGAAAATCCCTTTTAACCTCTCTGGTTTTGATAACAGCAACATCTACAAAGAGGGGCAACATCATACCAGGCCCTTGAGACTGTCTTGTATGTGATGTACAAGGATCATATTGCAAGAAGACGATGAGATTTATCTGTCTTAACACCTCCTAGATGATCACAGTTGGTTAACAAAACAAACAGCATTTTCTAAATATACATGTGGCAGTAACTAACTTTTTCTTTGTAATGATAAGCAAGAATCTTGATATTGTTAAAACAGTATATATATATATTGTTGTTGAGACAGGGTTTCTCTGTGTATCCCTGGCTGTTTTGGAGCTGCAATTTTTCTTTTGTATTCCAAAGCAATTTTTGATAGTTTGGCAAGGTAAAATAAAAGTCAAAGATAAATTGTATACACACACACACACACACACACACACACACACACACACACACACACTTAATTCCAATTCTCTTTTTAGAATCAACTGACCTTGACAACACTTACACATAATAAGGATACAATTCTACTTAATGAAACAAAAGAAAATGGATATCAAAATTCAATTGAAAGGATGAAAAAATAAATATAATGTAGTTCAATATTTACTGCTATGAGTATATGAGAAAGCCTTGAGAGAATGGATAAGGACTGAAAGGCATCCTAAAATGAATGCATATTTTGACACGGGCACTGCATGTCACGGATCAAGGACTTGGATGCATGGGAAACTGGTAAATCCTTTCCCTGGTCAAGATCAGAAAGGCAAAGCCTTGGTCCAGGTACTAGCATTTACTTTTGGGCAAAGTGATAGGTTCAAGTACCAGTGTTTAAAAATGAATCACCAGTGTGTGCATAGACCAGCGACTGAAGCCTCCTCCTCCTGGATGTCTACAGCTGGAGACTGCTCGCCTACAGGGCCCTCCTGCAGAGCCTGGCTGACTCCTTTCCCTGTTCTGGACATAACAAGCATGGTGAGGTCCTGGATTGTTTTGGTAGGTGGTGCCACTCCATTAAAGTGCAGGTGACACACATGAACCCAGTACATGTGTCTGTCTGTCTGCCCTTTCTTCATTGCCTTGCATACTACCCCTACTTAGATTTCTTAGTCTGGTAAAGGCACTAAGCCATGCTGGCTGAGGTATAAAACCTTGGATTTTCAGATGAGTGTTCTAGAAATGTTTTTAAAAGCATCATGCAATTCATACTCTGAGTTCAATACCAGGTAATTTAGAGAACTCTAAATAGCACACACACACACACACACACACACACACACACACACACACACAAAATAGCTTTCATGCATACAAAGCAAAATTAATAAGGCATAGTTTAGTGATAGGATAGTGAGAAGAATGTTACACTTGACTTTTATTTTTTCTTATATAAGATTAATTTTAAAAATACATTTAAAAGACTAAATCTGTATTATATCAGACTTCAATAAAATCTGAACACAGTAAAACCATCTCAATAAATATTTTTATTTCAAAATTATAGGACACATTATTAACATGTGAGGCATCAATGCCACGAGGAAAAAGTCCATCATCTTCCAAGACCACCTTGTGTATCAAAAAATACACATTCAATATCACTTTGAGTTGGCAAGAAAAGTAGAATAAAAAGCCAGGAAAGAATTACAGGGAAATACACTGCTGAGGAAGGATTCATCTTTGCCTTCATACTCAAATTTGTTTACAGTCTGTGTTGGAAGCAATCAGACAGCAAGGAGAAGTGAGACCAGCTGTTTCTGAACCACAGGGGAGTCACTAAACTTTGGAGCCAAAGAGAGTGTTGTCCACATTTCTAGGTAAGAGAACTGTAATTTAAAATAAAAGAATTTATAACTATTACACACATCTATGAACTTGTAATTGAAAGGTTAAAAATAAACCAAAAGAGCATTTGTGGGACTCTGAACAAACAAACAGGCTTATGAATTTATAGCATCTCAGTCTGAGGTTGATTCCAAATTCTTTATTAGATACCCGTGAAAGACTTCTTGTTCACAAAATCAGCATCAAACCATGCCATATTCCAACAAAAAGACTAGCTAACAATAGTTTAGGAATATCAAAGTTCTGTATCTATAAAATATACCCTAACATATATACAGGCTTCCACACAGCAACCTGCGTACTTAACTAACAGAAGCCAAGTTAAGTCATGGATTTTTGAAAAGCAAGTCTGTGCATTTGCACTAGCTCCTTCCCTTTGACAGTGTTGATATCAGTCAGGCAAATTAATTTCAAAGGTGTATGCCCATAAAAGCTAAAAGAGAGATTTTATAGAATTATTGTGTGGACCATAAAATAATATATTTTCAAAGAGTCTGAAAGTCAACACTATTTATTATCTGTTTTACGAGTTTCTGAGTGCTGGGGAAAGCCCACTGAGACTTCATGTTAATTCTCCACATCATAGTGACTGTTTATGCCTAGTTTTAGAAAAGCTAAAGCAATTCAGGAAGACCGTAAGGATGCGTCTTATTCTTCGGTGCACTTAGACCTAGGAAAAGATAGTGTACCTCGCCGCCAAGGGCACAGGCGTCGTGAATCAAAGGGCACAGGCGCCGTGAATCACTATGTCAGGTCACCCTTTTGTGGCAGTTTGAGCTGCTGCAATAGACTCAGATGTTCAGCTGGAAAATTCTTCTAGCAGAAACATAGAGGTCTTCTCGTTGGTCTGACCATTAATCCAGACAAGAGCTTCATATGTGTACACAGTTGAGAGAGGAAGACCAGAATGTCCATTATGGAATTGTTAGAATGCTTTCTTATTGAAAAGATAATTAAAAGATACTTAAAACATGTGTGTGTGTGTGTGTGTGTGTGTGTGTGTGTGTGTGTGTGTGTGTGCGTGCACTCAGATAACTAGTTCTTGATACAAAATTATCACAGTGTACATTCATTCACCTGACTTCACCCTGGAGGCAAAGAAAAGGACAGCGCAAATATTGTGGTATGGCACTTTGCTTACGATTGTGTCTTGAAAGACATGTGCTAGCTGGGGTCAAATTGAGCCTTAAAACAGATTTTTCAAAAAGGGGATGATGGGCTTCAACATTTTGATATCAAGGTACGTATCTGGGTATTACAGAATTAAGGGTGCCAGCAGTCGCATGGGTGAAAACACTGGGGCCAGAGAGAAGTTGATGGTTCCCAGCAGCCTTCTACTTTTCAAAATCACAGATCAGATACCGAGAAAGACGCTGGGACAGAAAACTGCCTCACATGAAAGGTCAGAGCCTCATATTGCATGATCACATCAGGAGCTGCAAATGGCTGGTAAAGAAACATCATAGCAAAGAGAGCTACACAAATTCTACAGCAGTTTCCAATGTTTGCAGAGGGGGCAGTTTATTGGAAATACTAGGAAGCTACACTGTCCGTTATCCGTGTGCAGCTTCTACAGACAACAACTGGCATCATGTGGAAGAGACAATCCACAAAGCCCAAGAAAGATCCGAGGTCAACAGCATCCCCTCAGCCTGCTCAATGTCTGGTTGTGCACATGGTCAGGCCAAAGCAATTCCAATACCCAAACCACTTTGTATTGTATTGAAATCAACAGTGCAGAAAGTTCACAATTTTTCTTTGCCTGTATTACCTTTATCTTTGTTTTCTTGCAGTGCTGAGGGCTCTATTCAGGGTTCCACAAATGCTAAATAATCACTGTATCCCTGAGTCATGCTCACAATCCTTAGTTTCATTTTAAATTTAGGAAATCATCTCAAAGAAAGGCACTGACAGAATGGGTGAGGGCAACACAAACAGAGTACCTGGAGGAAAGCAGATTAAGGTAATTATTAGATTTACATCAGCACAGCCTAAAGAAAGCATCTAGGTGATTTTCTCAATTGGTCCCTTTGGGTGTAATGGCCTTCACTCCTATCAGCAGAACCTTGAGTATTGTGCTCTCCTTGTTGAAGCAGTTTTAAATAATGTGGAAATGAGCATTTGCTAACCTTCAATTTAAAATCTTCTTTTCCGAAATGGCATTTTAAAAAGAGGAGGCTTTACAGCATATCTATATGATTTAGCAGAATAGTGAGTTCAATAACTTGTCATGTATTAAAGAACTCTGACTTTTTGCTTCTGTTATCATCAGTTTTCTAGGACTGAAAAGACAGCCTTCTTGTTTACTTTCAAGCTCATCAAGAACTGAAAATTGGACCACAAATTAGTTCTGTTTAATTTGCTATGCAACTAATTAATTATGGTTTACAAATAGATCAAAACAAAATTCAGAGATCTCATATAAATAAACAGGAACCGTTTATTATATTTTTTGAGACAGTCTCATTCTATTACCCAGGTTGCCTTGGAACCCACTCTGTAGTCCAAGCTGGCCTTGACCTTGCATTGATCTTCTTCAAGTGTTAGAATCAAGACATGATTCACCAGGTCTGGCTTTAAATTGGTTTAAATTTATTTTACACATTTTGTCTTGCCATTTGAACCCAGCTCAGACCTACTCACGCACGGAAGTAGATGATTCCCTTCTCACTTCAATATCTCTGAAGTGGTCCCTCAAGCTGACTCGCAATCTAAGATGAATAAGCCCCGAGAAGGTAAGGTTTACACTTCTGGGAATGTGCCTTCAGCACAGATGACCCGAGAGCCACCAAAAAACAAAGCACAAAGGACTAGCTACAGCAAACAAAATGTATGTTCCTTCTAGTATTTAGTGGCTTAGTAAGCCAGCAGTTCATGACCAAATACTTGATTTTACAAGGTGTGGCTGTGGAGCTATATCCACAGTTCCCACACTCTCCTTACTTCTGTCTAAGAATTCAAGGGCAAACTTGCCATCCCTACCTCATCCTCCATTACTGTTTTCCTTAAACTTTTAATAAAGCTAACTTAACCAATGGCACTGGTATGCACCAGAGCTCATTCACACAGATGCACAAACTCCTACAGCTCACCCACTGCCCTCAATAACACAGGTGTCTACATTAGACTTCATTGAATTTAAGAATCTCCAACAAAATCCCTTGCTCAGTAGCTCCTCCCCTCACTCACACCTGGCCCTGGCTCCAGTCTTCTTTAAGAGTAAACTCACTTGTCTTTGTAATATACTAATAAAACACCTAAGCGGAAGGGCAGGGCCACCTCAAAGAACCTCAGTGCAATACAAGATCTTTCCTAGGCTGTATTTCCCATCCCTTTCCTGACCTCCTTGCCCACAGTACCTGCCATATACTAAACATTTTCACTTGAGGAGAGGAGAAAGTGGTTCTTAAGGGCCCAAAGTAGAAGGTTTTCAGGATGATGTCTAGACCCTGTCAGGGGCAATCAGGAATAGGGGCGGACACAACTCCCACTAAATTAATGGGTTTGATTTTTCTCTTTCCAGTGTAGGATTTTGGCTATAGGCTTAAGGACTCTTTAAGTAATGACTTGTGTTAGGCATCGTTCCCAGGAGTCTAGCTGCAATTATCCTGGAGGCTCTCTCCAAACCACCACTACCAAATGTCACCTGGGGAGACTGCCAGGCCTACTCATGACTCAGACTCGGCTGGATGTCTGACTGCCAGGAGATAAATTTTTAAAGTCTAATCCTTTACCCTACATGTATGAGAACTGGTAAAGCTTTCGAGGGCACAGGTCATCAGGCTGAAGGTAAATCCACAAGGAAGCAAACTAGGAATCGGCAACTATTCTACTTCATTGGGGGGGGGGACAAAGGCTTAAGGAAAACACCTTATGCTAACAGTTAACTTCCTGTGTATCTGAAGATGATTTATATAATTTCCTTTATGAGAAGGTGCATGTTAATGATACAGGTTGACATTTCTAAATACAGTAATAATTTAAAATATAGCATTTTATAGCTTTTAAAAATCAGTCATTATTCTCAAGTTTCAAAACATTCATACTCCCAAAGTCTACATTTTAGTGTTTAGCCAAATTACAGAAATAAAATTTTAGCAAAAAAAAATAGAAAAGCACCATGGGAATTAAATGTAAGCCTTCCTATCTAAGTGGTGCTTGTGTTCCACGGAATAGATTGCCATGTGATCCCATTGTGCCGGAGCCCTTCTAGTACCCAATAATAATGTCCATGTTTATGTAAAAGAAAACACTTGTATATTAGGTCAGTGGAAGTATTTCTCTGCAGAAGTAGAAATTCATGGTCATTCCAGCTGAATTAGTTTTCGGTTTGCAGTGAGTCAGAAAGAGATGGCCATGGTTTCTTTGACATCTCGCACAGCCTTTCTTAATAAAAGATTCATGGAAACAAAACACTGGCTGGTTTGGGGGAGGTGGAAAACAACAACAACAACCAAAGAAAACTTTTCTCGCCAAACAAACCAAGGACACTGTCGACTTATTATTATTATTGTTTTCACATAGAATGCACAGTTGTCTCTCACGAAGTTCAGGGTTAACTCTGTACAGCAAGGTTGTCTTCCTCCACCAAGGACAGCTCCAGCGTGTTTTCGTTAGCGCTGGTTTTCACCCTGAAGTTGAACGAACCATAGAGCTTGGCGGACTCTTTGGAAGAGGCAAACCTGTTTCGACGATAAAGCTCCCCCTTCCACATCGACGTCATGAGCAAGCAGGAGAGGACGACACCCCCGAGCGTGAGCAGGCAGAGTCCCGCGATCACACAGCGGTCCAGGTGTGCACCTAGCCTCGCACTCTCCTTTTCTAGCCGCTCCATCTCCCGGGCGGCCACTGTGTTGGGATCCACTGTCACCTCCCGAGGGACGATATAAGAAATGATCACCAGCAAGATACCGGTGACCAAGAACAAGATGGCACTGATGAAGCCATAGTCTATGGACTTCCCTGAAGATGTGGCTTCTGAGCTTGTATCGTCTTCATCTTCTGAGATCAAAGAAATGGCAGTCTCCTGGGACCATTCATTCGGGTTTCCCCAGCCAAGATCTCCAGGGTGATTACCACCTTTGGCTGACGGGGACCTCTGACTTCTCTGTTCTAAGTTGACATTCTCATCCACGTAAGTAAAAGAAGTTTCTAATTCCTGGCTGCAACAGTCGCAGACTTTACGATCGGCCATCACTTGGTTGTTCCCTGAGTCAGGAGGTCCTGGTGGGAAAAACCTTGGCTGAATAGCATTGTCTTGGAGCAAGGAGGTTGGGGACGCCGGAGAAGGGCTAAGTCTAGACACTTCTACTCCAGCTGCTCTTGGTGTGGATGCACAGTTTTCCTGTGAGCGAAGAGCAGCTCTGATGGCTGTCCCCCCTACCTGGTCACCAAGAGTCCCTCCTGAACTCCATTCCAGAGTATTGCACAAGTCCTCTGAACTGTTCCTCTTAGTCAGGGAGAGGAGCTCCATGGGAGCTGGTTAGAATTCCTGCAGCAGCAATTTCCAGAAATTCTGCCAGTGGCAACACAGATAAGAACCCAGCAGAATCTAAGCCTGTACTATAGAGGAGCCCGCTCCTCTGGTCCCTGTTTCCTTTACAGCCATGGCTGGTTAAGGACACCTTAGCTTCAGTTCCTCATGAGAGGGAGACAAACGAGACAGGGAACCTGGTGGCAGAAGAGTGTGGAAAGGAAAAAATCTTCTGACTTGTCACAGGGTTAGCAGGGAGAAACTCAGGTCAGGGTGGAGAAGGAACAAGGAGAAAGTGGCAGTGTCTCTGGGGAGAGCACACTGCCGTCACCAAGCCAAATTTATCCAGGGACTCACACTTTCCCGTGACAGAATCCCGCAGAGGAGATGCCAAGTTTCCTGTAGAGATACAAATGAGAGAGGCAGGGCCCTCTTTAGCAGACTGCCGGATTTCTGGAGTTCTCCATCCAGCACAGACTTCTGAACGATTCAATTAGAGTGCATGTTTCTACTCCAGTCCGAAACAGATTCTAATACAGATTAGCTTTAATGAACGCATGCTCCTATCAGCTGGGTGCTGTTGAGTCAGCATCTTGACTTAGCAGCTAGGAAGTGAATGGAAGGGATGACTTAATCAGCCAGTGACCAAAAGAAGCATCAGGACTAGTGAGTGATTCCCTTATTCAGGTATCTAATAACCACTACACACAGCCTTGGGCCCTGTGTTAATATAGCCATATGCACTTCTTGGCTTAGTCCTCTCCCTGTTCCAAGCTTACACACTTTGCTATGGTCTCTGCAAAAACCCAGCGGGCCAGTCCACTACACACATATATACTACCTGTTTCCCATGAGCGCCTGCTGCTCTCACTTGCAAAAGTCTCAGTGGGTCTGAGTTAAATCTCCTCTCTACAGTTTGCTAACTAACATACAAGCATAAGAAAGTGCCCCTCCCCCTCATTGAGACTTACTCGAGGTCTAAGTAAGTTGAGAGGGGAAAAAAGAAACGATAAACAAATAGTATTGAATAGAGGCAAAGAAGGGAGAAACAGTTTCCAAAGCTACAGTTGAGGCTCTGTGTCCACAGCACTCCCTCTCCTCCATTGCACCAAGAGCCTGTTCCACAGGATGGAACTCTGTGGAAGAGAAAGCCATCTGCCCATCTTTTCTTGCCTCTGCTAGCTTCCTGGAGAATAAAAATCCACTCTCCATTCTCAATAAATATAGTGGGCTTAGTCAAGGATTCTCTTTGTTTTTATTTCAATCCAGAGTGGTGATTAACTTTAACCCACGGCTGGAGGATTACCAGTCAAAATCCCCAACTCCAGCAGCCTGTAATGGAGGTACACAAGCAAGCCTCACCTAAGAGAGGCAGGCAACTTACAGAACAGAAAAGAAAATCGACGTGTTTTCTACTGTACTTCAAGTCCCTACCCTCCTGTGCACGGAACATACAAAAAGTGAAACAACAACAAAAACCAAACCAAAACAAACCCACAGTGCTAAGTGCAAGAAAACCATAACCGAGTCAGTTTTCCATCAGCAAGTGGACAAGCCCCTGCTGAAGGAAGGATCCTTCAATGAGGGAAGCGAGAGATGGGGACCACTTTCATCAATTACCGGAAAGAAACCCTCACAGATGGATCCCTCAGGCATGAATCGCTCTGATTAACCTTTGGCATAATTAACAAATCACATTAGACTCTTTTAGATAAAATAGGCAGGGTCCCTTACTAGACTTCCAATTTATAACAAAGCAGGGAGAGATTCATTCATATATTCTCTTTCTCTCTCTCTCTCTCCCCTCTATTGGAGACTGACTAACATTATAGTCCATTTGCAGATCTGTATTCCCAGGTTTCCAGCATCAGTGGATGATGGATAATCCCATGGGACCAGCTAAAGGTCTGTTCTTCTCTCCCCCTCTTTTCCCCTCACCCCCCCCCATCTGTTTAAAAGCCCAGTTAATGAGATTGCACCTCCAAAGCAGGAGGCAGCATTTTCCCTATCCGCTGCTTCTCAAATAAAGGCAGTAAAATATGGACAGGACTGACAGGGACAAGAAAGATAGTCTGCAGGAGACCACCTAATGGGTATGGGATGCGGGATGCAAGCTGAGAGCGCTCGGTTTACAGAACCCGCTGCTAGCACCCGACAGGGGAGACCCCAACAGGCTGCGGGATCAATCAGTTCTCCTGGCGAACTCTTGGCCCATCAAAGCACCTGCAGTCTGGCTGCATCCGCTGAGGTCCGGCAGGCACCTAGGGCGGGGATGGGGGTGCAAACCCCGGTTCCTTTTAGCTCTAGGCTTCAGCTCTCTCTCCCTACTCTGCTTACTTCCTCTCCACCTCCCCATCCCACTCTTTGCCACTTACCTTCTGCTCCGGCTACCCAAAGAAGCTGGAGCGGGAACACTCGCGTCCGCGTGGCTCCCTGAGAAAGTCCGCTATTCCCCAGCCGCAGCACTTGTAGCCAGTGTTCCCTGCTGGGTTCCGCTGGGTGGGCGGCGCCCTTCTAGTCGGGCTGGGCGGGGCAGGGCGGGGCGGGGTGCTCCCTTTTGCTGAGCATCCCGGGAGTTGTAGTTCAGAAGCGGTCCTTGCATCCCTCGGTTCACTTTGTCCCGCACCTCCAGGATTTTGTCTTTCTGGAAAACAGTTACCTGCATCCAGGCATTTACCTGCCTGGAGCTTCAATCGCTGGTCTCTCTAAGATGAGTGTGTCTCCCTCCCTTCCCCATCCCCCGCATCCTCCCAGTCTCAAGTGCAGCCACAGGATTCGGGAGACAGACTGGGGAAACAAGCGCTACATTTAGTTCCCACTGTGCGTCAAGCAATTTGCATACTTTGTCATATTTAATAGTCAAAACACATTTTCAAAGTAGATTTTATCAGTCTTCTTTTTAAAACGAGGAAGAAGACCAACAGGAATTCGGTGCTCGCCCCCGCCCATCACAACCCAAATTACCAACTCAATAAATTGTAGCTTTTGAAATAGTATTCAGGAGTGTGTTTCCAAAGTCATTGCCTTTTCTGTAAAATAGGCAGAAATGTGAACACTGAGAGGAACGGTGTCCTGTTCTCCAGTTTAACCCCTGCAATTACTGTTATCTTGTATCCGCTGGAGGTATACTAAAATAGAAAATCAAAGAACAAAAGCAGTATTCTTTACTGCCAAGCCCTTTCCCTCACTTTTATTTAACTCATTTAAGGAATCCAATTTTAGAGGGTACTGTGAAAATACTCAACTTTACAGACTATCTGGATTATAAAATAGCAGTCCCATCCATGCCATCGGTATTTAGTAAATTCTGAGTATTATGTTTTACCAACTGATTGGGGGTGGGCGAAGCATAAGAGAATGGGTTAGGTTTGGCAAGGTAAATTCACAGTCCTAACTACTGAGATTGTGGCTCTTGAGATAGGACGAGCTAACTTCTTTAGTTAGCACTCTCCTCCCCCTCCCCCTTTGAAAACCAGAGCAGTCTTTAGCAGCCTACAGCCACACGTCTAGGAAATGTATGTTTTGTGGACCATCTCCAGCTGCCCAGCACCTCTTTTGGAGTGATTTAAGATCATCGGATGATTCCATCTAAGAAGCAAAGGATGACAGTATCTATGGCATTTTCTGCTTGCAAGAGGTTCACATAAATGCCGCAGTCACTTGAGAGACAGGTGAGCATCCTCAAGTGACGCGCAAATGATTAATACGTCTTATTTTACTTCACAAACATGTGACAAAAGCCAATCGCATGGTTCCACAGACTTTAAAATTGAGTCTCTTTGAGATGAACTTGTCCCACAATTTTAATGCACCTCGCTATGCTATTAGTTCTGAACATGTGTGCCATGACTTCCTTGGCTCACTATTCTGTTTTCCAACGGGAATGTATTTTCTCTGTTCCTTTATTCAACTCACTCCTCAAAGACATACTTGCCAACCTTATTGATGAGGGAACCTGTCAGGATTATTTATTGGAAAAGGAACCCAAACACGCTGTAGGTGTCCACAAGGGAACAACTAAGATGTTAAAAAATCTTGGGCTGATGGTTAAATAAAGAGGTGCAGAAGGAACTCGTATTTCGTCAAACGAAGAGACAGGGGCAATATAAAAACTAGTTTTCCATAAGTTAAAGTTCATAAAATCAAACGTATTTTACTTCCTGGTTTTAAAGGGGGGAAGTAGAACCAATGGCAACAATAGTATCTACTAGTGCTAATATGTTACCACTGTAGATGTTTATACTAACTTTGTAAGGAAGGCAGTGTTTGCCACCATTTTTTCTTTTATGGAAATCACATGTCAGAAGTAATACACATAGACGGCTTCTCTCACCAATTACCCCTAGGCTGGGGTATCTTGGGAACCTACAGGAACACTTTGTGGTCTCAGGGAGTAGGAAAGTCACCATTGCCTTTAAACACTGGGGTACCTCAGATGTCGGGGCCCCCAGAATGGGAAGTTCTATCAGATTTAATTAGGCAGCTGATTTGGCATTCAATACAAGCAAAGACATTCTAAAAGTCTGGCATGGAATGTCTCAGAAAAGTGAATTATATACTACTATAGAGGCTTCGTAAACAAAGCAGAGCCATTTAGTAGCAGTGTTAAGGGAGGGATTTGTTTAATTGGATTATGCAACCTCCAAGGTCCCCTGATGGACTAATTCTAATTTACATGTCTTGTCTGAGGTACTTCCCATCTAGACCATCTCTAGAGGAATTCATAGCCTGTAATTTTTTTCAACATTGCAATCTTAATTATTCATTATCCACTATCTTGTGACAGCTTTTGAATGGCTAGGTAAATGCTGTTTAACCTGTGACACAGGCACTTGGATGGCGACTGTGAACACCTAAGGTCACTGTTGACATGCTGGCAATCTTACATGGTACAACAAGTTCAGTCTTTCTCTTTCATTTTCTTTCTTTTTCAGTGAAGTAAGATGACAAAACTCAAATGAAACATGAGATGATTCTCAGTTATTCTCTCATTCTCCATTACCATCACATGCACATAAAATAAAGCAAAGCATTAGACTCCACACATCGTTTAGCATTAACAACTTAATTTGGGGGCTGGAGAGATGGCCCAGTGGTTAAGCAAACTTACTGTTCATGCAGAGGATCTGGGTTCAGTTCACAGAACCCACACGGCAGCTCACAACCATCCATAACTCCAGGTCTAGGGAATCTGACTCCCTATTCTGACCTCCCCAGGTACAAGGCAAAATGCTCATATACATAAAATAAAATATGTAAATACAAGCAAAATTAAGTTAATTCTATTTCAATATACTACAGAATTTCTTTCATAATTTTGCAGAGAAAAATAGTAAAGGAGAATTGACTGAGTTCCTGAAAGACAAGCTTTGCAAAAATCCACTGGCTAGAAAAGCACTCCACACCCAACCCCCATCACGCTTTGCCATTTCTAAAGCATTCCCAAAAGTCTGACCCTGGAAATTATTGTCAGTGGTCAACGTCCTAAACTTCTTATTGGCACTCTCGTGCTAATTCACTTCCCTTTAAACTGGCGTTTGGACATATGCAGGAGGACTTCATGTGTGTTTTACAGTTCTTTCTATGTGTCACTCCTTCCTTGAAAACCAGCACTTTCTGTTATAGTCTATGGGCGTGCACAATACAGCATACATCCAACAGCAAGAAGAACCTGAGTATCTGCTTACAAAGCCATTGCCCTTAGTAATGAGATGACATTAAGAATCAACATGATGATTTCTATTTTACATAAATTTTAATATGTCTCAATTTACTCTGGTGTTGGAGAAACAATCATTATTATACTAGATTAACTAGCAATTAAAACAGATTCTGAGCAAATTGACTGTTTAAGTTAAGAGTCGTATTGGGTCTTCTAATAACTAGCCTCTTGGAGTAATTACAAAGGATGCCATCAAATTTTCTCTCCTCAGACAAAATGATAAGGACTAACTGCCAATAAGCTTCCTTAGAGGACTTAATGCTTTCATGAGAGGCTGAGCAGTGGAAAAATAAGAAAGATGATTTTGGAATAGTTTGGCTAAAGTTTGGACATAGTCTAAGAGTATGACTGAATCCACACCCCAGGTGGATGCTTCCAAGTTAGAGATGACTGGTAAAGTCCAAAATTTAAAGCAAGTAAGATGTCATTTATTAGGAAACCTCTTTGAATTAAAAAAATATTAAAATTTTAAATTAATACATATGCTTATAGTAGCTGCGTATGTTTGTAAACTGAGACCCGTGGCTGAGCACCTAAAGTCAGTAATTTTCTCAGCAGAGGGAGCTGCCCCCAGCTACTCAAAGCCATCATCTTGTTCTCCTTCTCCTTTTCCTCCTCACCTCCTCCTCTTTTTTTTGCTTCTCCTTTCTTCCTCCTTCTCCTTTCTTCCTCCCCTTCCTCTTCTCTTGAGTTAATTCAGATAATAATAAAAGAATCCAGGTCTCCCAATTTTTAATCAGTAATTCAAAACCTTTTAAACATTGAATGAATTAAAGGAAACTATAGCTGTGAGAAACATTTGGGTATCAGAAATTAAATTAATTTATACCCGCCTTCTATTGAGTATAAATTAGAAATCTGGGTAAAACTATAGAATGTCCCTTCTTGAATACTTACAAAATTACTCGAGTTATATTATTAGGCTAAAACATAGAGGGCAAAGGTCCAAAGGGCAGAGCAAGCCCCTAGAGCTTCTTTTTCCATGAATGGTTAGATGAGTCCAGAGGGGATAGTGGGAGACTAAGGGGATAAGGTGAAGGGTCAGATAGCGTCTTGACCTCACCAAGAAATGGAGTTATAATAAATCTTTTTTATTCCCTCAACATTGCTTTGAACCCTGAAATGCTTCTGTCTAGAAGTGTGAACCAGAAGTCATCCAGGCTGTCACAGGAAGTGCTCCCCCCCTTCATGAATTCCCCTAAAATTTACCCAAAGTGACTTCATAATTCTAGGAAATAGCTTTCCCAGCAGAAGAGAGTTAGATGCCATCCATCAAAGTGAAAGCATCATTTCTAAACAGTTTTAACAATTTTCAAATAAAAAAATATTAACCCTGAAGGAAACCAACATCCAAAGGTTGACTATTATACAAATTCATACATATATAAGAATGTATAATCCATGTGTATCAATATATGCATATCAATCCATAAAAGATATAGATGTGAATAATGCTGTCTGACAGAAGTGAGGATGGAGTGTGAGGAATTGTACATCACCATAAAAGGGTAGTAGGAGAAGATTTATTTGGCTATACAAAAGATCTACACCTCAAGTTAAATCATGTGCAGGTTGTTCAAGACACATCTGGAGAGGAAACAACATCACTACTAAGAAATATACTGATGTTTAAAGCCACAAAGAGATGACATACTTGTCCACCAGATCAAATGTCAAAGCAGAGAACAACATGAGACTGTTGTAAGATACAAAGCAAACAAAACCACATATACTGAATGAGGGGGATGTGAAATGAAGCCATCACTTCTGAAAACTCAATTAAGCATGAAAGTTAAACATGATTGAGACATTTCCTCCCAGATTTTCCTCCACAAGCATATGTGTACATGGTTTAACACCAAAACCTGTGCAAGAAAACTGTTAACCAACAAAAAGGATAGATAAATAAGTTACAAATTATTTCCACATTGAAACACATAAAATGAGTGAATTAGAGTTGTATTCAAAATGAATAAATAATAATTTATTTCATGAAAATTATCACAATGATAATTCTGAATTACAGAGTAAGTTTGTTTGTATATTCTTTCTAAGCAAATTTTACAAAAGTTGAGACCTTGGACTAAGTATCTTAATAGTTAATTTACAACCACATGAGAAATGAGAGAACTACAAAATGATGTTTGTCAACAATAGACTTTTAAATTACAGAAGTAGGTATTTTAGAAATATCTTTCAGAACCTTTAAGTAGGAAAAACTGGGGATATCCAGGTTTCTTTAACACTGAGAAATGTATTTAAACTTAAAAACAAACAAAAAGTTTGAGAACCCAGTATTCTTGTGTTCAAGAAGTAAAGTTCATTTTTTCCCCATCATTTGTTTTTGAAGTAAAGCAGATAAATAAATTTTCTTTTATTTCTCACCTAAAATAAAGACTCCCAAGTTTGTACGCACAGCAGAACTCAGTTTCTTTCTATCACTGAAACAAATCCTGGAGATAATCAATTCTGAAGAGAGGCAGCTTTTGTTGATTCAGCTTTGGAGGTCTATGATCGTGGTCCCCGTTAACCCTGGGTCTGGTCCTGTGTTAATCCAGCACATCACAGCATGTGGTAGAATAAAACAGTTTAACTCACAGCTAGAGAAGAAACAATGAGGAAAAAAATTATTTAAGACCTCTTAATTTTGTAGTTAAGTTTGTAATTTTTAAATGCACACACATACACACACACATATACACACAGACACACACACACTTTTACATGTAGGTCTTCATTCAAGAGAAACAGGCTTGTGTCTTTCCACAAGTGATGTGTCTTACTTAACAATTTCCAGTCACATAATATTTTCTAAATGTACCACAATTTTACTTTACCTTACAATTGCATAAAATTTATTATGCACCATAGTTTCCTTAACCATTTATCTAGTGATGGAGATCTAGGGTTATTGGCAGAGACTGCTTGTTCGTTCCTGGCCACCCAGAAATTGTATTAATTAAATCACTGCTTGGTAAATAGCTTAAGCATATTTCTCGCTAGCTCTTGCATCTTGAATTAACCCACTTGTAGTTTATATTTTACCATGAGGCTCGTGGTTTACCAGTAAGGTTCCAGCTGGCAGTTTGCATTTTTCTCCTTTAATGGCTACATGGCGTCTTCCTTACTCTGCCTACTTTCTCCCAGTATTTAGTTTAGTTTATTCATTAACCAATAAAAATAACAGATATACAGAAGGACTTCCTACTCCATTTCTCATTTTCTTTCTTTCTTTCTTTTTTTTTTTTTTTTGGATTTTTTTTTGAGACAGGGTTTCTCTGTAGTTTTTGGTGCCTGTCCTGGAACTAGCTCTTGTAGACCAGGCTGGCCTCGAACTCACAGAGATCCGCCTGCCTCTGCCTCCTGAGTGCTGGGATTAAAGGCATGCACCACCACCGCCCCGCCATTTCTCATTTTCTGTTCAAATAAAAAGGAAGGTTTTAACTTTAACATAGTAAATTATATATAATAAAACAGGGATCAGGCAAGAATTATAGTTACAATATTTATACCTATCCCTTATCATAACTAAGGAAAACTATAATTATAACTATTCTTCAACTCCATCAAAGACTCCAGAAGGATATAATATTACCTAAGTTAACAAGAAGTGCATTGTAAGCAACTTCCAAAACTCTAGAAATGAGAGAGACATCTTGCAGCTTGGACAGTCACCTACATTTCTTTTGTACATTGGAGCATCCATCTTCAGACTATGGGCCCATAGTATCTGGGAGATTTTCCCATGAAGCAGGAAATTTGAAGATCTCTTATGCCTTGTTTTGGCAAAGTTCATCAGTTGCTTTCCTCTGTGTTCTGCAGAATGTCTAGCAGACTCTTTCATGAAACAGGAACCTCCAAGGACTGTCTCACTTTTAGGCAAGTTTAGCAGTCATTTTTCTGTGGGTTTTGCATGTCCAGTTCATGCAGCATAACATCAAGCAGTTCAGGCAAGAGCAGTTTTTTGCCCAAATGACAGGCAAACTCAACAAGGAACCTCTTCAATACTCATCATCCCCTTGAAGTAGATTGGTGTTGTCAGAAGCAGCTGTGTCTCGCCATGAACAGTCCTAAGTTCTTAAAAATTTTTTAAATGCCATATTCTGTAGTGAAGAAGGATGCTTAAAAGAAATCCCACACTAGTTCAGAATTGAATATAATAGAGGGTTATATATTTAGTTGTAATATACATAGTCCAGACTCTCTGTATATATTCCATCTTTATGTGGCTCATTTTCTTACTCTTTTAATTCTTCTACAAGTTTAATATTTATTTTATTATCTTTACTCCTTTAATCTATGACTGTCTGTAGTCTTTTATATGACTTTACTGTCTCTTTTACCGTTTTTCCTCTCTCTCTAACAAGCTTACATACATTTATCCAATACTGTGACCCACTTAGAGGTCTTTTCCGTCTGGATTTGTCTTTATTGCCTGCATATCTGTAATTAGTTTTTGACTAGGAGTGTTTTTGTTTTAAAATGCTAAGTGGGTGTAGCTAGGACCAACTCCTGCCTATTGGCTCCACTCAGTCCAGCATGGCATAGGTATGTTCATTGCCTTTGAGAGCCATGCACATTATCCTATTATCAGGCACATAGTGGGTCTATGTTGCCATTAAACAAGTTGTAGCACTCTGCTCACAAACCCCATTCATAGAGCTGTTTGCACTGGTGAACCAATGGTGTGGGAGGTCCTTCTGTATATTTGTTGCTTTATTGGTTAATGAATAAAGAAGCTGCTTAGGCCTGTGATAGGACAGAATATGGGTAGGTAGGAAAGCTAAACTAAATACTGGGAGAAAGTAGACAGAGTCAAGCAGACACCATCTAGCCGCCAGAGAAGAAAGATTCAAGCTGTCAGCTGGAACCTTGCCGGTAGGCCACGAACCTCGTGGTAAAATAGAAAATAATAGAAATGGGTTAATTTAAGATGTGAGAGCTAGCTAGAAATATGCACAAGCTAGTAGACCAAGCAGCCATCTAATTAATATAGTTTCTGTGTGGTTATTATGGATCTGGGTAGCTGTGAATGAACAAGCAGTCTCTGCCAACATCGGGTGGTGGTTCCACTTCCTGACTGTTGTAAGTATAGCAGTAATGAACACTGATATACAAGTACTGCTGTGGTACATTGAAATCAGGGTGTGTCTGGTATGTACCAACGACTGGAGCTAGATCATACAGGAGGTCTATTTTAGTTTGTGAAGAAACCTCAATACTAAAGTCCATGTGACTGGATTAGTTCATGTTCCTACCATTAATAAACAAGGATTCCTCTCTCCCCATATCCTTGCAAGCATTTACTATAATTTGTTTTGTTTCCTTGATGATAGCCACACTGACAGGAGTGAAATAGAATCTCAGTGAAGTTTTAATTGCACTTCCATGATGACTAAGGGTATTGGATACACTTAAAAACACTCGTCGTTCATTCGTGTTCTCCATTGTCAAGAGCTCTATGTTCAGTAAATTAACTCAGTCATTAGCTAGGTGATTTTACTTAATGGGATTTAATAGCTGCTAATTTAGTATATTCTGGATATTCCCCATCTGATGAATAGGTGTTAATTTTTTCTCCAAACTGTAGCTCCTTCTGTATTCTTGTGATTGTCTTTTGTTGTATAGAATCTGCTTAAGTCATGTAACACCACTGGACAATTCTTAGCATTATTTCCTTTGTTACTGAGGCTGTTTTCAGAAAGCATGCACTTGTGATGTATCTGGGAAGTTTTCATATTTGAAACTTTTGTTTGTTTATTTTTGTTTTGTTTTTCCACTCAGTTTTAATGTTTCAGGTCTGATATTAAAGTATTTGATTCATTTCAAGTTGATTTTGGGGAATAAAGAAATCTGGTTGAAACTGGGGAAATTCAGTTTTCTCAATATTTTTGGTGCTAGCTGTTTTTATTAATTAATGTATATTGATGATACTTTTGTCAACCATCAGGCAGTTATAGTTGTATGAATTTACTTCTCAATTTTCTAATCCACTTGTCTCCTTCTGTGAAAAGTACTCAGATGGCTTTGTTGCTATGTCTCTTTAATGACATTTGAGACCAAGTATCGCAATACCTTCTCTCTTGCTCTTTCTGTTAAGGAATATTTTAGCTATTGGGGACCCTGTGTGATTTTATATGAATGCTTATGTGACATGTAGTAGAATTTTGAAATTAGTCACTATTTTTCTATCAGTCCCTGTCTGAGATTTAATGTCCACTAGTGTTTGTTTTATGAAAGCTCAGGAAGTCTCAACCCTACACAAAGAACGACAGGCAACTAAGCAATGCTGAGAGCAGAAGAGATAGTCTTCCCTAGTAGGAATCACACTGATTGGTTGCCCTATACTGCCTTGAAAAACATTATACATACAGGTGACATTATACAGACTGAGAAGTGTGTGTGTGTATGTGTGTGTGTGTGTATGAGAGAGAGAGAGAGAGAGAGAGAGAGAGAGAGAGAGAGAGAGAGAGAGAGCAATGATAGTTAAAGAAAAGGAAGCAAAAAATAAAATAAATTCTGTAGTGTCTTTTTTTATCTTCTGGCAATTTTGATTTTAAATCTATTTTTACCAAATAACAAAACAGCAACACCAACTTGTCTTTGGTTTCTATCTATTCACTTGTCCCATTGTTTTCTGTGTGTCTGTATTCACTATTTTGATGAGTTGAGGCCATTTACTGTGAAGGTTGTTATTGAGAAATGTTTGCTAATTCTTGTAATTTTATTGATGTCCTTTCAAATTGTTTGAATTACTGTATTCCATTTCCTTTCTCCCTCATTAGTATTAGGAGTTCTGGTTTAGTGTGCCAGACATGACATATTCCCTTCCATCTCTTCTCTGGTTATTTATTTCTTTCAGAAAATGTATTCATGCCTGTGCTTTTATAATGAAGACTTTCTTCTGCTGCTGTGTATAATATTTCTGCTATTTCTGTGACCATGACCTGCCCTGTGGTGGTGCACACCTTTAATCCCAGCACTGGAGAGGCAGAAGCAGTCAGATTTCTGTGAGTTTGAGGCCACCAGCCTGGTCTACATGAGCTAGTTCCAGGACAGGCTCCAAAGCTACAGAGACACCCTGTCTCAAAAAATCATAAAAAAGTATTGAGATTTCCTATGAACTCAGAGGCTACTCTGGCCAGGGAAACAGGCAAGTTACCTGCGTATCTTCACCTCTCCCTCCTTACCTACAAATCCATCCCCCAACCTAACCCCCAGCTCTGTAGCAAACCGACTGCTGCAGCCTTCCCGACTTCCCTGCCTCCATCTCCAGCTCTGCTGATCCTACAGATTCTGTTCTCCAACCTTTTCCATGCTCATTCTTTGTCATAGTCCCCAATTCTAGCAGGATTTCCCTGGGAGTCCTCCTCCCTTGCCATTCCAGCCAGAGAAGGCAGGCTAACTGTAGACCTTTCATCAACCTGTGCAGATCCTGTCTGCTGGCCTGGCTATCAGAGGTCCTGAAAGAACGGGGCAGACTATAGTACAACGTGGTAGACAGTGTCTCACGGTGCTGCTTCAGAATCCCGTGGTCTATGGACGGCTGTTTGAGTTCAGAAAAACATGTAAATAAATGCCAGTAAGAACATACTAAATATTAATAGGGCAGCGCTTTCCCAGAACTTTCTCAGGACAGACCAACTTAAACACAGTTGCCTGGCATGTACCATAGATTGTATCTGGTAAATTATGAAAGCAAGGCAGAGGGCCATATCCTGATTCAGGGTACACAGAACAGATTGAGTTCTACAACTATGTTCTGACCGCCAACAAGAATAAAGATGTAATATAAATATAAATTTAGTGTAAATGTTTGTCATAAGAGGCACAACATCATGTACAAGAACAATCCATGGAACAAAATGTACCTGTGGTAAAGGCCCCCTGCTGTTTTACTTGGAGCCTCTCTCACAGTTTTCCCAGGCATTGTTCACCATGGGTCATTCTTTTGACCGCGTTCCAACGATCTTGAGGTCCTAAATCGGTTTTTAACCAGAAAACTTTTGAAATCTTTCATTTTACCAACTACACTGTGTTTGAGCATAGTCATTGAGGAGTCTTTGGGTAAAGTGAGTTGAGTCTTGCTTTTTTAGTGTTTGTTTTGTTTTGTGTTGTGACTTGCTTTTTTGTTGATTTATATTATTACTTGGTTGATTAATATTCTGTTGTAAAATGTGTGTATATACATATATACATAATATATATGTGTGCCTATATCATATATGTGTATAAATTTTGTTTTTATCAAGGGGTTTCACCTTCTTATTGAGCACCCTACTCCAGGAAGGTAATCCCTAGTAGCATTCAGGAAGGAGTAAATAAAGTACATTTGGAAGTGCACTGCCCCATTCCTCTGCAGCTGTGACTAAAGCTCTGTTAAGCTTACTTCTCTGTTGTTTGTCTTTGCTCTGCTCTTCGCTGTGTTTTTTGCATTTCCTTTGTGATTTCTCAGCTCTTCCTCTCTTCCAAACAAAACCTTGTTTTCTCATCCCAGCCTCTCCTCCATCATCTCACATGAAAGACCCTTAGTTTGCCTATAGCCAGAAAACCTTGCTTGGTTTTGCTTTAAAAATCTGTTTATATTTGTTGATTACCTTTCTGAGGACTTATTGGAGCAACTGTTTACTTCTTTCCCAGATATTTTGGTGAATGGGGTAACTTCTAAGGTTCAATTAACAACGATTACTTTTTAGTTTTTTTATTATTACTTACAAGTATTTCAATTTTTTGACTGTGTAGTAGCTGCTTGATTGTTTGTTTTGAGATCAGGTCTCACTATGTAGCTCCGGCTGACCTAGAACTCTCTGTGTAGATCATACTGGTCTCAGATTCATAAAGACCTTTTTTCCTTTGCCTCCTGGTGCTGGGATTAAAGATATATGCCACCAATCCCAGTGCATGAGCTTTTACAACATACCTTTCTGAAGACACAGTCGACTTTATAAAACAGCGGTTGCACTGATTTCCTTGTAAACTCATTAACAACATCGAATACTTCTGTGATTTACTCAACGAATTATCGTCAAGAGTTTCTGTGCTGAGTGATTGGGGATACAATGATGAGCTGAATGGATTGACAGCCCCTCCTCCAACTCTTAAAATGTTTACATTCTGATGACATGTTCACAAATTTAACAGGAAGCAAAACATTATTTTATAAATGTTAGAGTAAAAGAACTAGATACTGAAGGGGAAATGTGGTAGTTTGAATGTAATTGGCTCCCATAAGTTCATACGGATTGCCAGTATTGGGAGGTGTGGCCTTGTTGAAGGAAGTATGGCCTTGTGGAAGGAAGTGTGTCACTGTGGGATGAGGCTTTTTGGCTTCTTTGAATTAAGTTTCGTTCATTGTCACAGTCCACTTCCTCTTGTCCTCTGATCAACATGAAGCCTTCACCATTTCTGCCTGCATACTGCCATGCTTGTCACCATAATGATAATGGACTGAACATCTGAACTGTAAGCCAGTCACTCCAGTTAAAAGTTTTGCTTTGTAAGAGTAGCAATGGTAACGATGTCTCTTCACAGCATAGAAGTCCTAAGACAGAAGTTAGTACCAAGAACAGGGGTATCATGGTAGGCCTGACCATGATTTTTTTTTTTTTTTTTGGAGAAATTTGGACCTTGGTACTTTGGGTTAGGAAAGCAGAGGAATGTTATAAGCACAGCTTAATGGGCCATGCTAGTGGTAACATGGAAGACAGTGGTACTAGCAGTTATTTGAATTTTCCGGGATGGCTCAAGAGGTTTCAGAAGATAAGAATTTTAGTTTGTTGCCTAGAGATCACTCTTGTGGTATTTTGGTGAAAAATGTTCTTCTTTTTGCCCTTGTCTAAATAGTCTGCTAAAGTAAAGAGTTTTGGATTAATTCCATTGGCAGAGAAAATCTTAAAACAGTCTAATATAGACTCTGTCATATGGTTACAGGTGGTAACTAATGAATATTTAGAATGAAAAGGCCAGCCTGGTCTAGTGACCTAGTTTCAGGTAACGGAACAAGTGGGAAATTGTGCTGAATTTCATAGCTCATGAGACTGGGTACCAAGCTGACAGAGAAGGAAGGCACAAGTACTGGTGGAAGAAGCAGAGCTTTCTCAGAGAAGAAAAGCTACTCTAGAGAACAGGACAGAACAGAAACAACGTCAAGGACAAGCAACGCAGATGAGCTGTGATTAAAGTCATGTAGTCACCTCAAGGAAGCTGCCAAAACACATGGAGCACCCGGTCCAAGAGAAAGTCTTCCTAAGGAGATGAGCACAACGCAAACAGCCAACTCTCTGAGAAAAGGTACCGATCTGTCTGCTCCACTTGGACATGTGGTTCTAAATCTCACCCCTCAAAGTTGTCAGTCCAGAGAGCCTCTACATGCTAGCTGCCTTTGCTAGGTGATGGCTTACTCTGTAAAATTCTACACCTTTCTCCACCCTGTCTAGGACTGATCACTATGTCGTTTCGCAGCACAACCTGGTTGTTTAACTCACATCAAAGTACGATTGACATATTATTTTCCTTATTTGCCGGTTTGGAAGGGGAGAACTTCAGGCACATTTTAGCCCCTGATCTTCAACTTTCCATCCCACATTTAAGACAGCAGATGTTAAGGGATGGCTTTCAATTCATAAGCTTGGTGAATAATAAAAGTACAAAATGAACTCTGTAGCCTAACAGTGAGTTGGGATAAATATTCCTGTAAAATGTTTCCCTGTAACATATCCACCATCCAGATAATAAGATGCTGGGGGTGTACATACCAAGTGACTCGGCACATGTGGTCTTTGGTCTGAGGAAATGTCAGGACAGGAAATGTGAGAAGAAATGTAGGGTCCAGAGAAACCGCATCACTGGCAGACCTTGGGTGGTTTTCACGACTTTTTTTTTTTCTATTTTCATCTTTCAAAAATATAAAATAAAATAAAGCTGACTTGAAATAATTTTTTAAAAAAGCATGAGATGAAAAGCTGAGAAAGGCTAAACTGTGCTGTATTCAAAAAGAATTGGAGGAAGGCAAATCCTAGAGAGTCAAGGAGGTTGGAAGAGTGTTGGGGGAGGGGGAAATAGATGAGGAGAAAGAGGAAAAGACAGAGAAGAGGCAAAAACAATGTAGTGAGGGGGGATTAGAAAAGGTACTTTGTGAGTGGGAAAAAAGATGCCAAGATCAGCAACATCAAACATATTTAAAAAACTTTTCAATACAAGATGAATTTTTGAATCTACAACTTTTAAAGATTCAAGTAAAGGGCCAATAAGTTGCTTGACCATCTGAGTTCTATTTCTGGAACCTACATCATGGAGAGAGAATCAACTCCCAAAAGTTGATTCTCTGACTTCCACAGGCTTGCCATAGCACGCATATGACCAATTCCTCTACCCCAAAACAAATCAATGCAATGATAAAAAGTGAAATAGGATTATAAAAATTTTATTTCTTTTTTAATTAGCACAGTGACTGCACATATAGTGTAAGCATAATGTTTGATACTTGTGTACAATGTATAGCAGTAATTACATCAAGGCAGTGAGTATACCAGATTTTCTGGCACTTATTTCTTTGTGGAGAGAATATTCAGAATCATCTTGCTATTCATAACTGCTTGTTATCAGCTGTAGTTGCTCTCCTTGGCAATGGAACCCGGAATTCGGGATTCCCTCGGCAATGGAACCCCGGAATTCGGGATTCATTCCTGAGCTCTGGACTTTGCACTCTTTGAGAAACTTCCATTCTCTCACATCTCCAGTTTCTGGTCTCCCCTAGTCTACTCCCAACTATAAAATTAATTTTTTTCCCCAGATTTTACAGGAATCTGAAATCATGGATATTTATCTTTTGGTTCTTAACTTTTTTGTTTAACATAATGCCCCTTAGATTTAGCCAAGTTGTCAAAAACGACAGGAGTTCTTCCTCTGGCTTGGAATAGTTCCCCGTTGTGTATACATAACATATTTTTCATTTTCCATTCATCTATTATTGAACACCTGGCTTTCATTGGCTTTTGTTTTCATTTTACGTGTTTTTTCTTTTTTGTCATTTGAAAAGCTAAAGTTTTGCAAGCACTTATATAAAATCCCTAATGACATCTGTGCCACCACCCTTTTGAGCAAACACCGTTTTATATTCCTCAGCAAAATATCGATATAGTCACATTAGTTTACATAAACAATGTCACCAGTTGTACAAGAGTCTGAATTTGGTTTTGCTCCCAAGACTGTATAAATATTGTTTTGGGTTTTAAGAATCTATTGTTTAAAGACTAAGACAAAGTAGTGGTCCTAGGTAACCCTTGCTTTTGCCTCCCCTCCAGGCACTTTTGGCCTTGAATGGGCTAATTTGTAGCTCTGTGGTCAAAAGCTGGGTCACTCATTGCTCTGTCAATAAGAAGACTTCCCTTTCTTCTGCTGCAAGGTAGTAGTAGAAGTCTAAAACAGTGACCCAAAGGACAAGCTCAAAGCTGGTACAGAGCCATTCCCAGTACATTGCTTTGTCAAATCAAAACACCAGCTCATTTAGGATCCAAGGGAAAGAAAACTAGACTGGAGTTCTTGATGGGATGGATTGCACACAAAGTCACGTTTCTGGGGCAATTTTTGCAATCAATGTGGTAAAGTGCTGAGTCTGGACCTAAAATAGGACACGGTGCAATCAATGGACTCCAGTCACATGTGCATGGATTGCTTTACCAAAATCAATTTCCTGCCATCATCTTTCCTAGCCACACTTGGATTTCCTTTGAGGTACCCAGTGTCCATTTTTGTATAGCAACCTTGTAGGTTTGGAAGAGATTGGCTGTACCTCGGCTCAGAGGCACAAATCAATAAGTCTAATCACATTTTACATGCTACAGTTATTGGTGCAGAAAGGGGATGGAAAAATATAAACCAAATCATAAAAGGAACTTCCTTAGCCATAATTCGCCCATAAACAGTTGTCAAGGCAAAGTATAATATGACCAATGAGCAAAATAGGAAGACATGTATAATCTCTGTCTTCTTGTTCCATAGTATAAGTTATCCTGAGAACAAAGTTAACACACAGGAGGAGAAAAGAAGTGGAAGAACACCAAGAAATGAAATAACAGTTTTGTTGTCTTGAGGTCTCTGTTACCTTTGAGCTTCTCGACCCTAGTCAATGAGTCACCAGCTTTAGATGGGTTTTTCTGGCACATGCGAAAACATAAATCTTACCAGGCTCCACAAGGTAGCACTAGGTTAAATTTATTCAACTTCCAGGCATAAAATATGTATCTAAAGACCTTTGATACCCTGAAGCATACTCTAATCTAACAGTCTTATATGATCAAGTAGAAGCAAATGTCTGCAAGAAAAGAAATGGCAATAAGTAGACTCAAATTAATAGACTTCAGTTAATGTCTATAGAATAAGTGTGTAAATCAATCGATACATGAAACATTAAAGAGGAAGAAAGGCAAAAGAAGAGGATCTTAAACTGAACTGAAATCAATTATTACATATACGCTCATTTTGCTACAACCACAGCTTAAAGGAGCTGCAAATTAATGATTTGTAATTAAACATTGTTGGATGCACCAGAAATAAAGCACAATGACCTAGCAAAAAGAACAATCTAACAACAGTTTCAGAATAAGAGAAGGAGAAATGAGAAGACAAGTTTTCAAAGAGCATCAACATGGTCACTTCACATACCTCATTCACATTTTGTAAACTGCTAAGTACGGTCAAGTTAATTCCAGAAGTTCTTACTAGCATCCAATTGCCAGCATTCTCAGGAAAGGGTAATTGGGGTACCTGGCAGTGTCTGTTAGAAACACTAACTAGCACAGACTGGTGCTTTCCTAAAATGAGAACCAAATGGCAATGAGAAATGTTGTATCTGTGGGACAGAACACGTTCGTCATACGTGGTGAAAAGTCTGCCTTCCTTTGATATTATTGAGAATTACAATGTACTGAACACTTTCACCTGCAGAATCAAAGCATTCCATTAAAAACTCACGTCAGTATTGTGGAGCAGCGGGAGAAATGAAGACTGAACAGTGAGGGGAATCACTGCAAAGAAACTCTCAAACATGTAACGACAGAGCCTGCCATTGTGCAAAATCAACGCCGCTGTCACATCTGCTAAGCTGTGGCGTACATCTGTCAACAATCCTTGAGAAATAATTAAGTGGCTCATTAAAGCACGACTCTATGTCTCCCACATTGTGGGGGCAGACTATGCAGCTCATTGCCGAATCCCTTAACACAGCAGAGCCCTCCTTCTGCTATTTTAATCCTCTTCTGACGTCGTACATACGCCTCACAGTCATAACATTGGAGGATAGTGCGTGCGTTTCTTCACGGCTTATAGAATGGTGATCACATTTAGATGATATTTTTGAACAATGTCAAAGAAAATGAGATCTTAAATTTCAAGTGAAAGAAACCTCGTTTGTCCACCTTTTGTACAGCTATAGTTGGCAAACTTTTATTACGATGATACCGCAGTCTGCACATTTACAGCTTCGGACATTAAGTGAAATGTATTGAATGTACACTCGGGTCAGACTCTGTGCTTGATGCTGGGAATTCAAAGACAAAAGAACATGAACTCTATTTTCAAGTGTTTCCCTATAGATTGCAGGCTATCTGTGGAAGACACATTTGCCTTACCTCTGTCTTCCCAGAAGCGCCAGAGAAACTCCACTATTTCGGTCTATAATCAATTCCTCTTGTGTGTTAAAGTTCTTATAACCCATTTATCTACTAAAAGATGTCTTAAACATGTCATAAACTTAACTCAATGGTTCTCCTGAATCCACTTAAATGCCTGATATTTCTGCATAGAGCATGTTGTTGTATTTCATCAGATGAAATAAAAAGGCTCTTTCCTCTGCCTTCTCCCAATAGCTAGCATGGAACTTCTTTTGGGATGAGAAGTAAGGAAACTACTCACAAATCATCAAAAGTAGAAGCATTCATTTGACGCACCAGCTAGCCCTAATGGGAAATAGTTGGCACATTTTGTCCTAGAAGTTATACGGGAGGAAAGAGTCCAAAAACCTCTGCTTCCACTTAGCCATGAATTAAGAGCAAAAGACACTCTTACAGGGCTTTTGTACTCATAAATATTTTAAATATCATGACCAGATGTGCTTGCTATTTCTCGTTTAATTGAGCTGTGAGAATCAAATCACTGGAGTGGGTAGCACTTCTCGTTATCTCCGGGGCTTTTCATGTACTCTCTCCTGCGGCTGAAGATAGACAGACTTGCAACAGTTTAACAATGTGAGGCAGATATTGATTTCAAACTAATATGTATCGTCAGATATTTGTGTAAGTGTGGGTACTATTAATTTTAAAAAATTTTATTGTCATGATCTATCACCTAAAATCATTTTTATTTGGGAGTTCACAATCCAGATATGTGTGGGTGTCATAGCCATGTGTCTCAGACTCCGAGTTCCTTCTGTTCTAAAAAAAAATGAATTGAATATGAAATGTTCACTGTTCCCTCCTGAATAGGTTAGATGTCAAGGAAGTCTTTGGCTGTCTCATAGCATCTGCACACTTCACTGAAGTAACATTTGTCACGCCCTTTGTCACCTTCAGTTCCCATCTCCCTGATCAAAGTACAGGTGCTTCCAGAGCAAGGACTGGGCTTTATTCATCTCTCTCTCACACTAGAAATGAAAAAAGAAAGAAAGTGAAAAAAGTAAGAAAGGAATGAAAACAATGGGGGTGAAGAAAGGAAGCCAGGAATGTTAACAAGAGAGTCTGCAAAGTTATATCCATAAATGTTGCTGGAGATAATTGAAAACTCTCCATTATATATCAGCTCAACAAAATGGTCATATCTGTTAAAACATTAACAGGCCAAAGGGAACAAACTCTCAAAAACTGGAAGACTACTTCAAATGCACATTAGTGAACGCTTCAAAAATGCTGAGACCCTGAGGGCTAATTTATTAGGAAGCCTTGAAATGCCTTAGAGTAAGTCTGTAATTCTAGGAGACAAATGAAGGAAATCAAGGCCAGCCTGAGCTACATGCAGCGAAATCTTCTCTCAAAATCCACAAACCAAAACAACTCCCCAACCTTAAAGGTTATTATTGTGATAATCTGACTCCAGCATTTAGACTTTCTATGGCAGCTTAAAAATAATAGTTAATTCCGCTTCTGGGTATTTATTGAGAAAAATTGAACTGAAATGAGGACCCTGAAGAGATTAGTTTTACTGTTCTCACTGTAGCAATATTTTTAACAACCAAGTCGTAGAAATGATCTAAATGTCTATAGTTGGATGGATGGATGGATGGATGGATGGATGGATGGATGGATACGAACAAGGTACTAAGGACTGCAAGGGCATGCAAGAGGCTGGTTCCCAGTACTAGAAGAAAAAATGAACACTGTAGCATGAGGTAGCAGGATGAGCCTCGAGGACATGTGCTGTGTGAAATAAGTTAGTTGCAGAAGAACAAATATCATCAGACTTTATTTATGTGACACATACAAAATAGTCAGAGTCATAGAAGCAGAGAGCCTCATTGTTTCTGGGATCTGAAAAGAGAGAGGATGAGAAGCTGCTAATCAATCAAGGAATAGAAAATCTCAACTATGCAGAATGAGTAAATTCCAGATTTCTACTATACAATATTTTACTTATATAGCTAGAAACACTATTTGTTATACTTAAACCAAGTAATTGTTAAGAGAAAAAAAGTTTTGTTTTTAGAGAAAATAGAGCCAGAAGAGCTTAATTTTTTTTTCACAATTTCACTATACTATTGATTTTGCAGGGATTTTTTGGGGGGAGGGGCTGCTGGTGATTTAATTCAGAGACTTACAATATGATAGTCCAGTACTCTATCACATTCCCGAGCTCACATATGTCTCTTTTCTTTCAATATTTGCCCACTGATAAATTTTTATCTCTTATGCAATTCTGTCACTTCATGATAATAAAGAATTTTAAATAAGTAATAAAAATACAGTCATAAGTGTTTGGATTGACCAGGAAGTAGGGTCTTTGTTGCATTAAGTTACAATAAATAATTTCTCATCATTAGCAAGTAGAACCACTAAAGTGACATTGTCAATGGTGATCAGTCTCTGACCAAGTGTTTCAAAGTTCTTGCCCTCTTAGCCAAAGAATAGAAAATAAGGATTTGTACTGACTGGTTTTTTATCAATTGGACACAAACTGTAGTCACTGGATGGGAGGGAGTCTCAATTGAGAAAATGCCTCAATGAGATTGGGCTGAGGGCAGGCCTATAGAGCATTTTCTTAATTAGTGATTGATGGGGGAGGGAGGGCCCACGTCCTCCCCATTGTGGGCAGTTCCATACCTGGGCTGGTGGTCCTGGGTTCTATAGGAAAGCAGGCTGAGCAAGCCATGAGAGCAAGCCAGTAAGAAGCACCTTTCACAGTCTTTTCATCAGCTCCTGCCTCCAGGTTCCTGCCCTGTTTGAGTTCCTGTACTAATTTCCTTGGTTGATGAACTTTGATATGGAACTGTAAGCAAAATAAACCATTTCTTCCCAAGGTTGCTTTTGGTTATGGTGTTTCAGCACAGCAAAAGTAACCCAAACTAAACAGGGCACAAACAGATTTCCAAAAGTAGCAAGGAGGTCATTTTACAAGGAATGTAGTCATGGTGCAGTTAGGGAGAGAAGGTGAGGATTGACAGCAGGATGTAACAGTGGAAATACAGAACGGCTTTGATCATTGCTTTGAGGTTCTGTAAGGACCCGCCTTCCTGTGGATACTCACACCCAATCCAGGCGCGCGCCTTCCTAAACTCGGGCCCATGAGAATGGACGATTGTCCTGAGGGTTTAAAGAGACACACATAAAAAAGAGACCTTACTCACTTACCAAGAGTAAATGGCCACTTTATTAAACTCAAGTCGGGTATTTATACCAATGGGCACCCGGGATCAAAAGGGCAAGGCCTCCTCCCATCCAGGAGCAGGAGGAGAAGATTACAGGCCCCGGCACCTCAGGCAGTATCAGCCGGGAGGGGCCAGGCATGTGGAGCCCACTGCTAGAACCTTGAATACAGGTGGAATCACCATAACAAAGAGAGCCAGGTTCTTCCTAAGCTATCCCCTCAAGCCAGTGCTAATGCAGAATCTCCAGGGAGCCGGAGGTCACACAGCACTGCAAATCGCCAGGAAGAAGGGAAAAAGACCTTGGTACCTACAAGGTTTCTCTTATGAAGATCAACAGAAAGAAGAGTTGGTTTCTAATAAGTATAATTTGGGTGGCACTCATTTAATTGATATATTAGGTTATTATCATTTTTGTGCACATGTGTTGGAGAAGGGGCTGCTTGTTTGTCCCGGCTGCCCAGCTAGCTTAGCCCCACAATAATCACACAGAAATTGTATTAATTCAATCACCATAAGTGCTAACATCTTTTTGGCTAACTCTTACGCCTTGATTTAGCTCATTTCTACTAATCTATGTAATCACCACATGGCAGTGGCTTACCAGGAACGATTCAGCATGTCTGATTCCAGGGGTTCCATGGTGTCTTTCTGATTCTGCCTCCTTTCTCCCAGCATACCATTTAGCTTTACCCACCTACTTAAGTTCTATCCTATCAACAGGCCCAAAGCAGTTTATTTATTAACCAATGAAAGTAACACAAAGACAGAAGGACCTCCTACACCACACATGTTCTTTCCTACAATGCATATGCTTTGAACTATATACATATCCAATTATGCATAGGAATGAAATGGTAAATATATACCTTTCCCTAAAATGTTCCTTGAGGACATAATTTTTGCTTACTGACTATGCCCTGAAAACTAGTTCAGGCTGAATCTACTCTTATGTTTTCCAGACACAGATAATGTTGGGGATATATTAGAATGGATATTACCTAAACTTGATGTTATGAGGGCCAGGAAAATTCATATTAACATCCAAGGATGGGATTCATGTATCCCAATGTGGGTGAAGTCAAGGAGTTCTAATCATTTGAAGAAATTCTGGTAAGTAATTATACTACCAAATACACTATTAAATGTTGAGGTACATAACCCAAGACCAAATAGAGGTCACAGAGCATTAAACCATCTTGTTTGCTTGCCTGACTCAACATTAAATGACTTCCAAAGATAGAGGGTAAATTCCCAATACAATGTCCATCCAAACTGGTTTTTTTTTTTTTTTGAAAATTTGTAACTCCAAGACTCTGTAGAGAAGTCTGACTACAGTAGACTGATGTATTGGATGGGTCACAAGGTTGCATTCCGTGAATTCCCACAGAACAACAGGAAAATGTTTAAACCCATTGCTTGCTAAGGGATTAGATGCAACAATGGGCTGCAAGAAGCCTTTGTACAAACACAAACTAGTCATTAGCTTGAATGTGATCTACTATATGAGAGACTCTAAGTAAGAAGTATTCTGCTAAGCTCATATTCAATTATGACCACAAAAATTGAAGCTAAATTCCATAGCTATCTTTAAAGTTTATTTATGTTTGTTTGAGACTTAAGAATAGTGTATACGGGCTGGAAAGACGGCTTAACTATGAAGGGCAGCTGCTGCTCTTCCAGAGGACCACGTTTCTGTTTCCAGCACACATGTGATGGATTACAGCAGTCTATCACCCCAGGGACTCTGGCCTGTACAACTAATAGGTATGCTTGTAGTTTATACACATCCATGCAAGTAAAGCACACACACATGGAAAATAAAAATGAACTCAAAAGGTGAAAATAAATAATTAAAATAACAGTATATGTTTGTGGTGTACAAAATGATTCTTAGAAATATACCTTTATTCTAGAATGGTTAAATTGAGTTGATTCACTTTTACATTCCCATCATCAATACGTGATATGCAATTTCCTTTTCTCAAATTCTTGGCAACATGATTGCCATTCTAAAAGATGTAAGACCATACTTCATTGTTATAAATTTGCGTTTTTCTTATAGTTAGTAATGTTGAATTTTTTCATATCTCTTGGCCATTTGTATGTCTTCTTTTGATGAATGTCTATTCTAATCTATTGTTTTAAATAGTTAATTCTTATCTCCCACTTAGTTGTTTAAATTCTTTATTTACTTTTGATGTATGCCTTACAAATATTCCAGCCAAACTCTATTTCTGTCCTTTATTTTTATTACTTCTTTTGCTGTGCAGAGGCTTTTTAATTTGATATAATCTAATTTGTCTATTTTGTCTTTACTGATTATGCTTTTAAGGCTATATCCAAAAATTTAATCTTCTAGGCCAATAACCAACCTTGCTCAGAAAAGGACTTGAGAAGGATTTGTGAGTTTATAGGCCTGATGTCTGTGATTGCTCAGCTTCCTATTCTGATAACACACTTCTGTGCCTCCCCCATAATTATGAATTCTCCACCTGGAACTTGAAGTCCAAAATAAATTCTTTATTCCATAAGTTGCTTTGGGTTATAATATTCTCTCAAAGCAGCAGAAAAGTAGCCAAAATAAACATGCAGCAATATTAACCTGATCGCTCACATTTATGTAAACTCTAATCAAAATTTATGTAAAGTCACTGAGAAGTGAGGTAGATAGTGTTTCATAACAATTTTCTATATTAATGACAACTTTTTAAGTTTTATGAGCAAACGATCTGAATGGTTTATGACTGGGGCAGGAGAATAGCAGAATAGAATAGGGTATTGATCACAAATATTTTGTTTACAGTATTTCAACATTTGACACAAACTTATGAATGCATGAAGAGATGTAGGATAAACCCTTGGTTTAAGTTTGTTAGATTTTCTGTCTCATATGTAGACCTGTTTCTATCTTATAATATCATCTTTGTGATTGTGGGAAATCTTACATTAAACACAAGCAATATTTAGGATAAAACTTAGTAAAAAGTGTTAGTCCATACATCAAGCAGAGATTACATAAAAAGCACAAGATAGGGATTTACATGGGGATTCCTGTGTTCCTGGAGTAATTTTTGAGACAATTATGAAGTTGATGTTTGTAAACAGGTCACACATAATCAGGGAAAAAAATAAAAAGTCAATCATCAGAAGAGACATGCAAAGTTTTTAGACCCTACAAAGTCTCCAAAACTGGCTGAGACTTCTATTTTTCTATTATATAGAAGTTTAATGTGGAGTCTGGTAATCAGATCTTTAAAAACCTTTCCCTTGGCAATCCTAATTTTAAATATCTTTTGACATTTCAAATAGATCACCATATGGCAAATTCAAGAAGTGAAGGCATCAAAGATCTTTCCTTTAGGGGAGAACATTAATTCAGAGAATGAAAGTTCAGGACATTTTGCTTATGTGAATTGGCATAAAGTTAATGTTCTCTGGAGAAATTTTAGGATATGGGCAACAATGATAGTTACCATGGCTTGGATTATGCACACAGTCTGTGATGAGAAGCATTCTACAAAGACATTTTACATTTATGGTTCTCAGTTTCTCAGGTTTTATCTTCAGTGATTCTTGCAAATCTTCTCTCATGTCTTTTGGGCATTCCTCAGAACCTCTTTCGAGTTTTGGCCCAGAATTATTGAAAATAAAATATTATTTTTATTAGAGTACCATGTGTGCAAAGAAATAGTTGTGAAACATTAATTGCAAACAGATTAAGACACATGGGAATGATCTTTTCCTGGTACACTCTTCAGGAACTGGAGCTTTGAATTCATTTAGTTTACTTAACTGGCAGTTACTACTGATTTGAAATCAGTACGTAATATATTATCTCTCATCAGTAATAAAAGATTTTAATTATTGTTATCATAGAAAAGTAACACAGATAGTCATTAGCCTACAGTTTGTTCTGAACTCTGAGTCCTCTGTAAGTACACTGGAAACTAACTTAAAAATATGTCCTGAAACTGGCTTAAAAATCAATGAAATGACACTTAGCAAATGACAAATAACTGAGTGTTTACACATCTGACATTTTTGTCTCAGAGCATACATAAATGCAAATAAGGTAAATACTTGTTGTTACACACCCAGGTAGGTCAAGCGCACACTGATGCAAGCCACGACTTCTCTGTGTAGCTGCCTTGCAGCCCTGCTTGCACTGATAATGGTGAGCTGGGAAGTGGCGTGTGTTGCCCAACACACGAATGAATCTTTGCTCAAATAAACACACTGAAATTTAATTGATGTAAAGTGAGTATCTTAATGTTGTATATAATAGCACTTTTGTACCCTTTTCTTTTTTTCTCATCAAGTATTTAGTTAAAACAATGTTCAACATGAACTTTAATCATATTGATTGAACCAGGAACAGCATAATAAGTTTCAGTTCTGTTATGTAATTTATCTTCTTTAGTTCGGAACATCCTCATTTTATTTGTTTTAAACTTTTCCTGTGAACACTCAACTTTTCCAGTAGCTCTTTAAATATGTAAGAATTTTCCTGGACACTAAGCATGTCATTGCTGCTACTATTCCATCATGTGCAGTGAAAAAGTTAGTTCCCACGCTCTAATCTGGTCATCCTCTAGACTAAGTAAGCATTGCTCTCCCTTGAGTTGTTTCATTTCATTTAAGAATTTATAATTCCTGGAACATTTTTTGGGGTTATTTTTCCTTTAATCTCTTATTTATCTATAGGTAAAGTCAGTGCCCTTGAAGTGCTAAAAACATTTTTAGCTAAAAACTGCTAAAAAATTTTTTAGCTAAAAAGTGCTAAAAAAAAAAAGTGCTAATAAATTTTTGCTAACCAAAAAACAATGTGTTAGCATATAGTTTGGGTGCTACTGTGTCTTTACAAATATTATATGTTCAGTCTCTGACTTTGTTCCTCTGCCATACTTTCCATACTGCATCAAGAGCCACATTCTAGCCATCATGTTTTCATTACAACCATTAAAAATCTCCTCCAACAAATGCTTCTCTTGGCTAATGCATAACGCATTAAAGGGCTATACCATCCTCTAAGTGTGCTTAAGATGAAATACTCCCACCAAAAAGTCTTCAAAAAACTAAGTATAATATGTATAATGAAACTCAGGAGACAGCTCCTCCTTCTGTTATGATCAGCTCTATCTGGAGGTGGGGAGAGGAATAAATAGATGAAGTGAAGGCTTCATGCTGTGACTAGGCTAGGCAGCAGAAACAGTCAACCCTACCAGAGATAGTTCTGCTTGGTGTCTAAATAGTTGGGCCTTTATACACCTTATCAGTCATTAACTTTGTGGCCCCATGAGAATAAAATAATTCTGAATGAAGTACTTAAGGCCATCTTTTAAATAAAGGCAGACAGCTGTCTCTTAGAGCCTTGTTAGAAGTCAGGATAAGAAAAATCTGGAGGCTTGCTCATTCCATCATTAACAAGACACTAATTTCTTTAGTGTGTTTTAGCTAGTGCTGTGGTTTGTATGAGAATGGACTCCTAAAATTCCAACAATTCCCAGTTGGTGGAAGTGTTTGGGAAGAATTAGTAGGTGTGACATTGTTATAAGTGGTGTGTCATTAAAAGTGGGCTTTGAGTTTTCAAAAACCCACATTATTCCCAGTTAGTTCTCTCTGTCTCATGGTTGTGTCTCAAGATGTCTCTCAGCTACTGCTGCAGCACCATGCCTGCCTGCTACCATGGTCCCTGCCGTGATGGCCATGGACTCTTAACTCTCTGAAACTGTGAAACCCAAATAGACACTTCATTTTACAAATCGCCTTAGTCATGATGTCTTATCATAGCAATAGGAAAATAACAAGAGCAATAAGTCTTCTAAGTTAAGGAAGCATGGTCAGAGGCTTAGGTGCAAGTTTAAAATGGTATCTCTGTGTGGATACAAAGAAAATCTAACTGAAACCTACCATGGAGTACTCCTAAAGTCATGTAGTATTATGAAAAGTAGTTTTTTTTCACCCCATAGCTTATCAGAACATTTAAGAATGTGTTTTCAATACTATTCCTTAGAAACTATCCTCTGTTTTGAGAGCTAGAGCTTCCTGCCTCAGTGAGATACATCTTTCTCTGATTTTAAAATACTGTCCATGTTCCCAAAGTAGGTAGGGGCCCTTTTTATAGAATTAGTTTTAAAGGGCCATTGATGCTAATCCTGCATGTATGTAATACAAAATGGATTGTGTACCTTTGTGTTTGCACTTTTGTGCAACTGGGTCAATCCTTTACATAGTCTAAATCTCTCACATAATCTGCCAAGATTTCTAGGGTTTAGGGTCCCAAACCTGCAACCAAATCTTTCCAATGTGCTACTGGATTATACTTACTCTGTGTTTTGTCACTTTTGGCAGATTTTTAATATGCCATTGTTCAAACTCCAGTATTATTTCCCTCTCTATCTTTTTTCTTTCTTCCTTTCTTTTTCCTTCCTTCCTTCCTTCCTTCCTTCCTTCCTTCCTTCCTTCCTTCCTTCCTTCCTTCCCCCCCCCCCCGATGAGGAGTCCCCTCTTTGTGCTGTGATTACCATAAATGAATAAAGAAACTGCCTTGGTCTGTTGATAGGGCACAACTTAAGTAGGCAGGAAAGACAGAACATAGGAAGAAGGGCAGAGTCAGGAGAATCCATAGAACCACTGCCGCCAGAATCAGACATGCCGAATCTTTGCCAGTAAGCTACTGCCATGTGGCGATATACAGATTACTAGAAATGGGTTAAATTAAGATGTAAGAGTTAGCCAATAAGATGCTAGAGCTAATGGGCCAAGCAGTGATTTAATTAATACAGTTTCTGTGTGATTATTTCGGTTCTGCGCAGCCGGGACAAACAAGCGGCCTTCCGGTTACACCCCTCCCCCCTTTTTTGAGAAAGGGTCTTGCTATGTAGCCTTGGCCAGTCTAGAACTCAGAACTCACCTTGTAGACCAGGCTGGCCTTGGACACATAGGGATCCTTCTGTCTCTGCCCCCTTAATGGTGAGATAACATGTGTGCTTTACCATACCCAACTCATTTTGTTTCTTAATAACTTATCAAAGGCACTGATTGTTGAAAGAAAGTAATTTATAAGTATTGCTAATTTTTCCTGTGGTGCTGAGGATTAAGTTCAGGGACTTAAATACTGTTGGGAGTGCTCTACCAGTGAACCATATTCCTATCCCTATTTATTTCCTTATTTTATTTTGAGAAAAAGTTTTTCTAATTTACCCCATTTGGAAATCAATTAATGAAATCACTTTGCCTCCAAGAAAGACTCAAGACTTGTGATCCTTCTGCTTCAACCTCACAAGTAACTGAAATTAGAGTCCTGAGTCATCAGGCCCAGATTAAATATGCATAACTCTTAGTTACCTCCCATTCTCAGTTGATTGGGTGCTATAGAAAATCTTCTTGATTGCTGAGGGTCACATTAAATGAAGATATAAATGAGAATATGAATGAACAGTTGAGGGTACCACTGTGGTCTCTTGTTTACATCATTCTTACTCCAATTTTTTTTGTTTTATAAATATAAAGGCAATGGGCATTCTTCTAGAATAGTTTTTTGGGGCATTCAAAGGCATATTCTTGTGAATAACATTCTTGTCTTTTGGCTCTTGTTTCAGGCAGGAGGGAAATAAATATGTCTGAGGACACTGCTCTTCCAAAGCCCAGCACTGTGATGAGAGATGGAGACAATCTCTCCATGGGTGGATTGAAACCAGCATTGTGAAAGGACACTCTTCTTGGTGCCTGGACTCACGGGCTGAAGACAGGACTGCACAGAGGTCAGTGCTCTACTAGATGATTCTGGTGACTCAAAACGTAAGATCCACTACTCACCACTTAAAGCTGGAACTAACACAGAAATAAGTGTGTCTGACCCCATTCTTGTGATGGAAATGGAAGCAACATTTGCAGAATGCTGAGCCTGCAGTAATGAAGCTGTCTGACTTCTAAGCTGTCTTGTGTCCTGTATTTGAAAGCAGAATTGGTTCCTTATGAACAAAACCTTAATGTCCTCAAATATCTTAAGGATAACTAATGGCTTCAAAATGGATTGTTTTATATTTCTGCTTTTTTAACTACACATGAACTCTATTAACTATCTTGAAACTAAAATATATTTAATTTTTGGATCTGAAAGTTTACATCTCTAAAATTCATTGAATAGAAATCTCTAGTGTCTATATTTTCTGTTAAAAATTGTAAGGAAATCATTAAGATTAAATGATATCACAAGGTTGAAAGATTCATGTCCTTAAAGAAAAGAGATATAGTCTCTCTGTTCATGGATTATAGAACAGTCATCTTTTATTTTACACCTAATATACACTTATGAATGAGTACATACCATGTTTGTCTTTATCACCCAGGATGTTTTTTTCTAGTTATGTCCATCTACCTTCAAATTTCCTGGTGTCCTTGTTTTTTACAGCTGAGTAATACTCCATTGTGTACCACATTTTCTTTATCCGTTCCTTAGTTGAAGGACATCTAGGATTTTTCCAGGTTTTGGCTATTGCAAATAAGCTGTTATAAACATAACTGAGCAAGTGTCCTTGTAGTATGATTAAACATCTTTTTTGGGTTTATGTTCAAGAGTGGTATAACTAGAGCTTGTGAAAGGTCGATTCCCATTTTTCTGAAAAACTGCCATGCAGGAAGCCTGCATGAGACAATCTATGCACTCCTTGATCCTCCTGTGGGAGTCCTAACAGTGGGAATAGAGGCTGTCCCTGACTCTTTTTTTCTAGCTTTTGGGACCCTACTCCTTATACTGGGTTGCCTTGAAGGCATAAGTCACAAACAATCCCACACCAGTTTGGAATTATGATTAATAGAATGGTTATTTATTCAAAGGGGAAAAAACTTACAGATTACCATCCCAGACAACAGCCCCTCTGTGCGATCAGGAAAGGAGTCTAGGAGCCGGAAGCCAGAGAGAGAATGGAGAATAGCCGCTGCTTTTTTTTTAAAGAGAGAGAGAGAGACCATGCCCTAATGCGCTGGTATCTCAGCGGCTATTGGCTGAAGGAGCAGAAGGAGCTCCCGCAGCATCTCCCCCTTTTGTTTAAGTAAGAGAGTTCTAAGCCTACTATGAAATTATATACAATAAGTACAAACCTACGAAATTATATACAATAAGTACAAATATCCTATTCTAACTAGCTTAAGTCTTGTATAATAAATAACTTGGCCAAGTCATGAGAGGAAAGTAACTACATTTATATAATCTTCAACCCCATCGAAGATCTGAGAAGGGAAATAAGGTTACCTGAGTAATTAGAAAGTGCAATCAAACAACTTCCAGAACATCTAACAAATCACAGAGACAATTGGCTACCTGGGCAAACACCCAAAGTCACATTTGCAGCGTTGAAGCAACCAACTTTGGCTAAGGCCTACCGTAACTGACATACCATTTTCAAAGGCAAGAAACTTTTCAAAACTATCTTACCCTGTCTTGGCAGGATATGACAGTCCTGTTTTATCCATTTACGGATACTCTGTAACTCTGTCAGTAGTTGAGGTATGGGCATTTCTTTACCAAAAGGCCAGTTCTGCCAAGAAGAAAGGCTCCAGGTGGAGTGTCTTTGGTGCTCAACATTCTCTCGGGAATAGATTGGTGTTGCCAGGAGTGATTGTGTCTCACTACTACAGAACACTGAGTTAGATTAAAGGCCATTTTCTACAGCTCTTTGAAGAGGTTGAAGATTATCTATCTATACTGAATATAATCTCTATGTATCTAAAGAACCTGATTAGTCTAATTATAAATGACAAACTTAGATGACTATTGATCTATATAATTCTCAATACCTATCTAACTTAAAGACTAAGGCAATAAACAACTGTGCAATAAATGAGAACAAAATGACCTCCAAATATAAACAATGTACAAGTATACATTGCAATATGGTAAATATATATATCAATACATAAACAATATATAAGTATCTTAATCAGAGGTAGAAGTGTACAATGCAATATGGTAAATATACATATATCAATACAATATATATATATCAATACATAAAAATGTTTAAACAGAGATAGAAGCATGTATGCATGCAATAGTCAATTTAACTTTGTATCAATATATGAGTCGATACCAATATATTTGTCTAAACAATAACTAACAAGTACAAATCTATTATCACATCATCCAATTATCCCTCTTTTTTTAAAAAAATTCCTGCACTTATAAAATTCCTCCCCCAACCCTCAATCGTATACTAATTATATGTAACCCCTAAATGATGTCCCTAAACCCAAGGACAAACTTTACTGGGAGAGGGGACATCATTCTCTAGAATTACTTCCAGCTGTCATAGGGGCGACGTTCTTTCTGGGGGATCCTGTGAAAGTAAAATGATGGTTAAATTTCAAGACCAATGTCTTTTAAAATTGCAAATAGTCTCTGAGTATTTTGTGGAGGTCTGGCCAGAATGTTGTACAAGATGTGCACCATTTCAGCTAACCAAGTTGGAACCGTCTTGTGCAGCTGGTACCCAAAACAGGTCTTGTAGTAGCGCTATCAGTATCTTGATGTCATATCAACCAGGTGGAGTTGTTGTTATGGGGCCCCATCTTCTTCCTGGGAACTTCAAATGTCACTGCAGGAAAAACTCATTGCTCATTGTGGAAAACTTAAACATTAATCATATAGCATATACCTGTGTTTCTAGGAATTTCACTAAGGTATCAGTTTTTTTGGTTCCCATTCTGGAGGTACATTCTATCTGTTACCTTATCAAAACTTTGTGGTAACATCTGAACATCAAATTAAACAGCCTGAACCCTTTCAGGTAACTTCCTAGTACCCTTGGATATGGAGTCAATTTTGTCTATCATAATATCCACTTGTTCAGATAACCCCTGATTTTCAATAATTTTAATCCTTTCAACTAGTTGTTCATTATTGGTCCGTAAAAATCGAATCTTCCTTAATGATATATTAAAAGAAAACTGAAACCTAGTAACAAGTAAATTAATGTATCCCCATAGTCATATAAACCTTGCATGACATAATCCATTGTATTAATAAAGAAACAGTAAAATTGGCATTGGAAACAAAAACTGCCATATTACCTACTATCTAGTAGGCAATGCTGTTGCCAAGTTGCAACTAGAACCACTGCAAAGGTGACAGAAATGGGGTCCTGTTTCAGTGTCCGCCTTAGTATTTGTTAAAAACTAGGAAATATAAGTTTCTCAACAAAGAAAATGTAATTAAATCAATTCCATACACGGAACCAGAAACCCAGAATCCAGGGGTAGAGAAGACCAACCCAGAAACCGTGTATGCCTCCACGTGACCGAGTCGCCCCGAGGGGTTGCAGCTTTTGGCAACCGCTTGCATTCTGATTCACGCCACTCAAGTGCCACACTTACAAGGGAAATTTAAAAACAACTCAGAAAAGAGAAAAACAGGCAGGCAGAGACTGTTCCAAGCCTGTGGAGCTCAGGAGACGTGGAGTTTAAATCCACGTGGGGGCTTGATGCCAATCTGAGGTGTGTAATGAAAAAATATAAAGAATCGCAGCAAGAAAAGCCACTGCATGATAGTTTATATTGAACTGCTGGTTCCACACACAGGGCACAGGCTGCACCTGAGGGAGGGCTCATGCCTAGCTGAGCTGGTGGCAGGTAGCTGAGCAGGGAGGGACGAAGGGATTCTACAACCAAACGTTTTGTGCCAGATGAAGGCATAAGTCACAAACAATCCCACACCAGTTTGGAATTATGATTAATAGAATGGTTATTTATTCAAAGGAGAAAAAACTTACAGATTACCATCCCAGACGACATCCCCTCTGTGCGATCAGGAAAGGAGTCTAGGAGCTGGAAGTGGAGCTGGAAGCCAGAGAGAGAATGGAGGACAGCCGCTGCTTTTTTTAAAGAGAGAGAGACCACACCCCAATGGGCTGGTATCTGAGCGGCTATTGGCTGAAGGAGCAGAAGGAGCTCCCACAGCATTGCCTTTCCCAGCTTTAATGCATGGAGAGGTGCTTAGTCTTTCTACAACTTGATAGGCCAATTTTTTTGATACTCATAGGAGACCTGTTCTTTTCTGAATGAAAACAAAAGAGGAGGGGATTGGGAGATGGGGTGATGGGGGGCTGGGAGGAGAGATGGGGAAAGGCTGCGAGCAGGATGATAATAGATGAGTAAAAAAAGGAAAAAAAGAGACTCAGAGTAGTGCTTGCATTTTTGCTAGCTGTCAGTCCATCACATCTATGTGAAAAGTAATGAAAAAGCTTAGAGTTCTCTCAGCAAAATGATGAGTTCTTTCTCCTAATGGGGACTATTCCCTGACACTCATATGGAAGTCAAACTAGAAGTAAGAATTCTGATTCCTGCAGATCTCAGGATTTAAAGTCAACTTACTTAAAGATACAAGTGACCATGTATTACACTTGCTTGGCTGCCTATTTGTGTGTGTGTGTGTGTATGTGTGTGTGTGTGTATGTGTGTGTGCGTGCGCGCGCATGCACAAGCATGCGCATGCACACACTCTTACCAGCACAATACCAATGGAGGTTAGAGGCCAACTAACAGGAGTTGAATTGGTTCTCTTCTTTCACTATTAGCATTCCAGGGATCAAACTCAGTCAAACATTCACCCCATGAGCCATACTGCTAGTCTCTAATCAGAAAATTGTAGAGGCTTGTGGTTGCAAGACATTGTCTCTTCAAAGTCCTGGAGTAAGTTCCTAGGATCTGCAAGTGTTTAGGGGGATATTACAGTCTGAAAAGTTGATCAATGTTATTTTGCTGTTGTTGTTGCCATTTTTCTCAGAGCTATGAAAGCTGTTAAAACTCAATAGAAAGTAATGATCTTGAATTCAATTCTGGGGTAATCAAAAGCTATAGTACAGTATTTTTGACTATTTAAGGTAATACAGTCCTTTTGCTATAAGAGGTCATGAATAACATAAGATTGCATTCAATGTTTCTTTTTTCCTTAGAAATTAACACAGACTTCCGATGTCTTTACTGGTTGAAGGTCATTACTAGGAATGAAGTGGCCATGTGCAGTGTGGTTAGACAGATGCCTGAAATCAGTGTAGATGTTCACCAATATTTATGGAATATTTCTTACTATCTATCTCTTACTTTTAATACAGACGTTGACAATAAAAGCATCATGAAAAATGATGAAGCTTAGCCCCAGGTAATTTGTTTGTTTTCATTTAGCATTGGAAGAAAGTCATTTTGATTCTTTTTGAATTTCTGGTTAATCAGATGTGGGCTCACTCTTTGTTTCCTCCAAGGCTGTGCATCTTGGGTGTGCTCCTTTCTCTAATCTGCACAGCATGGTCAGGAGTTAATATTAAGTGAGAGGAGAAGCAGCCAAAGGTTATTAACTCATACACACGGCACCCATGTGCTCAGTCCTAGATGCTGTGTCATGTTGAATCTGCTGATGTCTGGAGGGTGAGGATGGTGCCACTGCAAGAGCAGAAGAGGTTCCACACTCCGCTCTATTCACTCAACACTAATCCCACGAATATTCATGAACTAGCTGCCATGTGTTCATCACTGATTTAAAAGCCTGTTATAAAGGCACAGACAGAATCAGCATGACTTCTGTATTTATAATGCCAAGAGAAACTCATCAGAATTTAGATATTAAACCATTATTACAAGTATATAGAAACGCCAATGCCAATAGGGATCCATGTTCTAAAGGCAACCGTGTAAAGCCATACGAGAATGTAAAAGGGAATGAAATGTCAACAAGAAATAAAGAAGGATTTCTCTGTCGATATAATGCTGTGCTTAAACAAACAGAAGAGATAACTTGCAGATGGCAAGGATCCTGAAGGAGCAGCACTCACATAGACGGACCTTGAGTAGAGAAGAAATGGAGGTACCTAATGCACACACTGAGGAACAATAAGGGTAAATGATGGAACATACGGAGAGTGGAATTGTTCTCTTCCCTAAATAAAATGTTATTTGAATAGTTTTTCGGCCAGATGTTGGGGGAAGAGTTAGTATCCCCCAGGTGAGCGATGCTCCAGTTGTAGGCCACACATCCAAGAATATTTGGACAGCACAAATTGGTCTTGCTGGGTTTTACAGAAAAAGGGCATGAAGTCGGACAGATAGGGAAGCTGGGGTGGATCTGGGAGGCACTGAGTGAGTGAGTGTAATCAGAAGCTACTGCACAAAATTTTCAAAGAACAAACAAAAGTATTTTACAAGTTATTTGAATATAAGAGTGTTATATTCAAATAATAATTTACACACTAAAGGAAAACCCCTTCAACAGCTTGTGGGTGATGGAATAACCGTGGAGATAGCCACCATGCTATCTCACCACGGATACAACAGTCCTTTGAGGAATTTTATGGCAATAGAGAAGAACGTGCCTAAATAGTGTGTGTGTGTGTGTGTGTGTGTGTGTGTGTGTGTGTGTTGCTGGTGATGATTTGTTTACCATCCTGACCTCAGATTGATAAACACTAAAGAGAAGCTAAAACTACTTACTAAGGTTTCACAGGGAGAGAGAAGTTCTGTTTGGTTAGGTCTTGAAGCTTATAACGCTGAGGAGAGCTACATATTGTGTTTCCGTCTAATAGGAAATTAGTGTTTTCGTGCAAGGCTATGACTACCAGCAATTCTCTTCACCTTTAAAGGCGTTGGAGTGATTGAGAAGGCAGGGGCTTGATTCCCTACCCAGAGAGACCACTTCAGGTGGTTTCACTGCTGCCTCAGTACAGGCATTACCAGCGGCTCCAGGAGCCCTCCTCTAGAGTGCTCCAGTATTTCAGTGAAGCAGCATTTATGGAAAGTGAAAGGGATTAATGGAGTCCTAGCCATGTCCATTAGGAAAAGTGAAGGGATAGTTGCCTCACATGCATGGTGTTGCAGGCAATTAAGCAAAGGATCAGAATCAGTGTTTTGCAAGGAAGGTGGAGAGCACCAAAGCATATGTGTTTTGACGAGATGGCCAACCATTTCAAGCAGATTTTTTTTTCAGGGAATATCTTTTATTTGGCTGGGGGAGAAGGAACATATAGTTATTATATAGCACAGAGATTTTGATGTCGTTGAAGACAGAAAAGATGAGAAAAAAATTGTCAGATGCAGAAATGCGGGAAACAAAGCAGCAAGAGACACCACTATAGAAAAGCTACTACATAAAATTAATTGCATCATCTCATTTAAGCCACTCTCACAGCCACTCCCTTTACTGTGGTTCAGCAATACCAGAAAATTAGCCTCATATCGTGGCTAATAAGTGGTGGAGTCAAGATGGTGAGCCCCTTGGTCTCCTAGCTGAACTTAGATACTATTATTCTCCTGTCGTTGAGAGACTAGATTTTGAATGAACTATGTCAATGGTTCTTTTCTCTAATCCTAAGTGGGAAAGGGGCCCATAAACGAGAGCACAGAAGAGGGCAAACAAGCTACTTGAGGAGCCTTTGGAATGCCCTGTGTAGAAGCCAAGTGTGTTCTGGCTGAAGCACAAAGGCTGACAGCAAGCACAGCCAAGCCCTCACAAGCGGGATCGCTGGTGACAGAATGAGGTTTTCTGGGAGTTACTGCAGTGGCGGACAAATGGAAGGACATTCTGAATCGTGTTGGAGAATAATAAGCATGGTGAGATTTCTGTCCTTACTGTCCCCCTTCTTCAGTTTGACACATTGTGCAGGAAGCAGGTTTGAGATGAGGAGGAATTGAATCCCAGCGATTAGAGATATTAAAATGTGTGAAATGCCAGCAGGCAGAATTTAACTGCTTGCCATTGGGTCAAGGGAGCCTTTTTCTAGGGAGACTATATTATCAGAGACAGAAAGGATTTATAGATCATAAGGCAGGAGGGAGCTCCTGGGGGAGTCTGTGTATTGCACTGCTTACACAATTGATTAATGATAATCATAATTATCAAGTGCTGTCTATGCTATGGTCTTTAGGGTCATATGATTCAATTTTCAGAATATCTCATGTCTGGCATGCCATCATTAAAATAATCTCTATAGTGAAGAAAAACGGACCAGATAGGTGAAGTTTAAAAGGGCTTGTCCAGAAGTAACCTTTGTAAAGTGTTAAAGTTGGGGTTTGGACCTAGGAGCAATCACTTTGTACACCAAGTATTGACCTTCTGTCTAACTGGAAGTCCTATATCTGTTTTTCTACTTTTTTGGGTATGTAGATTAGATTTTACGGCTTGCTTTATTATTAAACCTTTTTTTAAAAGTAGTGAAAATTGACTTTAGAGATGTTTCTTTACTGCAGAAAGTCTATAGGAACTGTGCTCTCAAATACAGTCATGTATTTAGACACTTGTTTGGGGTCATGTATATGTGAACATAATTGCTGCAGAATATTCCTTTATACTGTGTGAAGATGTGATATTGTGACACATCTTTTGACTTTAATAAAAAGTCAAAAGGCCAATAGCTAGGCAGGACTTCTGGACAGAGAGAATTCTGGGAATTAATAAAGGCAGAGTTTTCATCTGGACAGAGAAGGAGTCTAGATTGAATCTAGACTCTTCACCCAAAGTACAATGGCATTAAAACAGATAGGAACCACCGTGTTTCACACTTAGTAAAGAAATCAAAAGGCATGAACAGCCAATCTGTCACACCTCTCCCTCAGGGGCCACAATGGTACAGTTGGAAGTAAAACATTAACTAACTAAATATGAAGCTCAAGCTGTGTTGGTTGACTTCTATAATTTTAGGACAAACTGAGAAACTGAGAAGTTTTTCCAGTCCTTGTCAGGTAGACAGAGAAACTCAATGTCCCACTATCACCATCTTGCAAACGAAGCCCCTATACGTCAGAAGGTGTATCAGTGACACCGCATAGAGGGAGTGGCAAGACTCAGGTTAGGAATTAAATTATTTGCTTATCTATACATATCTTTCTATGAAAAATGCAAGTGTAAATACTGTCCTAATAACTTTAATTGTATTCATTAAGATTAGGTTATGAAAGTGTCTATTAGATATTTAAATTTGCTTAATAAAATATTGACTGAGAACTCCACAGACTCTTTTACACAAATGTACTAATGGGGGAACAGTAGAACCTTTTCCCTTAAGGTCAGTGTCTACATTCAGGTCAAATGAGGAATGTAAGTATTTTTCTTACCCACATTGGTGAGCACACAAGGAATGAAATAGTTGTCTTTGCTCTTTGGACCATTGCTCAAGACTTGATACTAATTTTCACCCCAAATTCCTGTGTTGAAACCTATTCCCTAATGTGACTGTCTTTGAACATGGAATCTGTTTAAGGTAATAGTTACGGGTTAGTGCCTCTTTAAGAAAGCTTCTGAGAGTCGAGAATGTCCCATCTCTTCTCCTAAATTAACACCAAAACAAACACTTCAGTCTCAGGACTAGGAAGCAGAATCTCTCTAGACATGCAGTCTCCTGCTTCCTTAATCTTGGACTGTCTCACTGTGAGCATCCAGAATATATTTCTCATGTTTAGGTTGGTTTTAGGTTTTCCAGTCTAGGACAATTTCTTAAAGAAATTTGAGAAGCTAAGTCAATTATCATCTGATAATTTGATAATATTAATAGCCCACCATTTTTCCAGTATCACATGAGTCAATTATAAATTTGTTTCCATAATGTTTTTTTCCTACATAAATGACCAAGACATTCACTCTCCTTCTAACCTTTTGATTTTTCATGTTGTAACTGAAAGACTGGTAACAGAAAAAAAAATCCGATTTAGAATTAGGCATAGACTTTTAGATTATAATAGATCTATGTTCATTTCAGGATGTGTTTACTGAAAACAACTCTTTTATCTTAGGATTCAGTTCTTTTCCCACCAATATGGGTGCAGATTCTTCTGAGCATTCAAATAACTGAAGACAGTTTTCTTTCCAGACTGTCTGCTTGGATGTCAAATATCACTTATAAATATAAACTTGAGTTAAGGGGGGGAGATTTGAGCATTTTCCTTATTATACCACTTATCAAAGAAAATCTGAGTAAGACAAGACTATGATTTCTGACAAGACTTCATTTCTACCTGAATTTATTCTGACTTCAATATTGTACCTGAAATTGTCATAAATTGAACAGTGACAGTAAAATGAAGCTCTTTTCAGTTTTATAAATAACCCTAGGAAGACATAAGATATTCAAATACTGATCAGAGTTCTTGTCCCTCTAAAAATGTATCAGCCTGTACAGTCTACCTTATTTCTCCATATGTAGTCATAAAAGATTTCAAATACATTTCACAAATTAAGAAAAAAGAAGAGAATACTTATGTATTTTGATCTTAGAAGTTATCTCAGACCAAACTAGAATTATTATCTTAATATTGTAAGGGTTATACCAAAATTCTGAAGAAAATATAGCTGTATTGCAATGATCAATGTAAACTTATAATTAGCTAATATGAAATTGCCATCCCAGCATTATCTTCAGACATTGTTTATTAAAAGTGAAGATGTATTCTTGGAAGTCTCCATAAATACAAATATATATTTATATTATGTATTGTTATATTATATATATATATATCTATATTATATATGGAGGTATGGATATATGATACACACACATAATATATATTGCACACGCATTATATAATGCACACACATATATATGTATATAATACAGACAGTCCAACTTTTAATTCATAAACCACATATATCCCAGGATCTCTCTTGGAGTGCTCAAAGCCTGTGATTGCCTTCAATTGGATAGATAGCAATACCCATCTTGCACCTTCCTTGCCAGAGCAACATCTGTCAGCCTATGGGTGTTCATATATCAGCCAGAAGGGTTGAAGAGATGAGAGGAAAAGGTAAAATCACTACAAAGCTCATCAAGACTACAAAGGGGCTAAATCTACTAATACATTATCACAGAAGACTTTAGGTCTTTTGTTTGATTTCTTCTAAATCAATAGGAAACATTGGACTGGGAGCGTTAATCAGTAATTGTAAATGTTTACTAAGCAATAATGACAGAGTTTGAGCCCAGTATTCCTATAGCATTAAGAAGCTAGTCTCATCCCAGGTCCAAGGAGAGATCCCCCAGATTGTTCTCTGGACAGAGGAGAGGGTGCCTGAATCGGCCGTGGCCCATAACCATACTGATGTATATTTTGCTTATCACCATAGATCCTTCATCTGGCGAAGGACGGCGATAAAGTCGGAGACCCACATTGGAGCATCGGACTGAGCCCCCCGAGGTCCAAATGAGGAGCAGAAGGAGGAAGAACATGAAAAACGAAATCAGTACTGCGAGGGATGCTATCACCCACTGATACAAGGAAACGGATCTAATGAGAGTTTACCAAGGCCAGTAGGACTGGGACTGAACGAGGACGTGATCTAACCAGATTCTCGGAATTTGGCCGGATTCTCTGAATGTGGCTGGCCCGAAGTCTTTCTGAAAAGCCATTGACTATGATACTGGGACCTCTTTCCTCTGCATATTCTGGATTTTGGGGATCCAGTCTGTTTGGATACTCACCTTCCTGGACCTGGAGGGAGGGGGGAGGAACTTGAACTTCCCACAGGGCAGGAAACCCTGACTGCCCTAAGGGACGAAGAGGGAGGAGGAGAGGAAGTGGGGGGAGTGGGAGGGTGTTGGGAAGAGGGGTGGAAATGGAAACTTTTATAATTTAATAAAATTTACTTTCAAAAAAAAAAGAAGCTAGTTTCAGTTTTGTGAATAGACAGTATGTAAGGATGTGGGTTGAGCAGGGACAAGGATTTGCTATTTGGTCACAACATCCTTTACATTTTCCATGTTCCTTCTTTGAACTCTTGGGTCTCTTCTCTATCTTCTTCTACCTCTTGTTGTAGCAGCATACTTCTAGCTAATATTAATAACAACTTTCTCTTTGATAATAGTTGTCATTCATATCCTTATTTGATCTTACAATAGCCCTATGTGGTGCACATTACTGTGTACATATTGCTGATTATAGCTACTGAGATCTAGAAAACTTAGCAAATTTTTTCAAAGATCCAAGAGCCTATTAAAGGAGCAAGATCAACTTTGACATGAACCACTGAGCTTGACCATAACAGGCATATCTGTTATTTCATCTTGAAACATCTACTTAAAGGGGGACCAATGATTATACATGATTCCATACTGATGGAACCAATACATTGATGAGGTTCTAAACATAGGTGTTATAGATCTAAGATTTAGATACTATTGAGACTGTTAGGATTTTCAGTAGAAACTCTATGAGTATAGGATGTGGATGTGTGTCATTGCTCTAGTTGGTGGCATGAACCTGGTAGAATGTAGTCTAAAAATGAGGTAGATTAAAGTCTCATGCAATGGTCAAATTTATTCAGGGCAATAGACAATTTATAGTTTGAGGACATTCAGAGGATTAAGCAAGGTTTTGTGATCAAAGCTCAGTTGAGTTAAACTTGTGTGCAGTCACAAAGGCAAGATCACATGAGTTTAGGCTATAAAAAGTCCTGAGAGCAACGTCAGATGAATTTAGGCTTATACAGGCAGAATGGCAAGGCCACATTAGTTGAAGCTATATGTAGTCACAAGGATGACTTGTGCCTGGAAACATCATTCTGGATAATAAGGGGTAGAATGTCTGGTAAACTACAGTAAGCTCACTCCTGCTATTACATTTGGAAGGACACAAAAGCAAATTCCAAGAACAGCCATGTAATGGAGGAGCAGAGGTTACAAGACTCTTGTCTTGTTTACTTGAAGTTTTCTCACAAGGTCTCAGAAATCTTGTCATATAGTTTCAATCATGGCTGATGAATTGGCTGTTTCCTGTTTCTTCATATCTATCAGGAGCTCCCAAGATGGCAGAAGATGTTCAGTTACAGAAGATTAAAAAGAAGGAAAGAAAGGAAAGCAAGCAGAGGAAAATTTTGTGTAGTAACTTGGATTTTATGGTCTTAATTTTATTTTGACAGAATCTGGGAATCTTGAGGTACAAAGTAGAATTCATATTACACAGATGCCAGTTGTGCTGAAAAATCTGAAGTTTACTTTCTACTGCTCTTGAATTTCAACATAGGCACTGAAGCAATGCTGTGTCTCTACTTCTGGGTCATTATACTCAGTGTCTCAATTATATTATTTTCTATTAAATAAGTTATTTTATGAGAAAAGATACTGCAATATCTTTCAATAATGTAATGGTTTACTGCTGCAGCTTTTCTTCCCCACAGGAGGGGATGATGGATGCTCCAAGTGCTGAGTAACATATGGTTCGGAGAGAACTTGATGGAAGGGAAAGCTTGGCCACTGATGCTGGCGTTGGGGTCCTACCAGGCTCATAAATATGCAGAATATCTCTTGCACCTGGCCTCCGACCACTTGACTCATGTTTTTACTATTCACTAATGCAACAGTTAGTTTTCACAGGTATAATATGTTGACCTGAAGAATCTTGGATATGCGGACAGGGATGGATGTGAGAATGTAATAACACAGCTTGCAACACATTTTAGCTGGTGGTGGAAGATTCTTGTCCCTTTGTCTCCTGACTAAATAAAGATGCTAAGGCATAGCTTCTATGATACCCCAGATGGTCATGGCAAGGTTGAGATCCACTGACGACACCAATACCAGCATAATATCAATGAACTGACTCTCTCTACCGTTTCAGTCTCTAATCTCATTTTACTGTTTCTCCTTCTTCTCCTCTTCCTCCTCCTCCTCCTTGTTTTCTTCTTCTTCTTCTTCTTCTTCTTCTTCTTCTTCTTCTTCTTCTTCTTCTTCTTCTTCTTCTTCTTCTTCTTCTTCTTCTTCTTCTTCTGTTTCTGTAGCTTTGTGGGCATGAGTTGTGCAAATCTTAGGATAACACTATCACATAGAAGTGAAAATTGGAACTTAGAATGGAAAAGAGGTGTGGATAAAATGAAACATGTTTGCACCAAATTTCATTCACTCATCTTCTATTTGAAATTTTACAAGTGTGTGAATGTCATTCTAAAACATTCGCAAACAAAATTATTATTTCCTCACTGTTCTAGAATTGGACATCATCATTCAGTCTATAAGACATGGTGTTCTATTGGGAATGACTTAAGAGTTTTTTGTTATGAAGTAGAAGCTGGAGAATGGAGAAATTGACATAGTAGATTCAATGACTCATAGGTCTCTGAATCTAATTTCCACTAAGGATTAAGAGGAGAGGACTTTCTTTTAGCAGAACTCCAATAACTGTACTCTTTTGAACTGGCTGTCCCAATACTGTTTTGGGGGAAAGTTTGGCCAAATTTTTGAGGATTTACTAGCTTCCTTACAACTTCAGGCTAGGCAACAATTAGCATGAGTGACTCCATTTTGGCTAAACCTGGTCTGCTGGGGCCTATTGCTTACAGTCCTTTGTGAAACAGTGGCCTTCCACATAGCTTGTCCAAGAGAGTATGCAGATCTACTTAGCTTAGGGTATCTAAAAGAGGGCTGGTCATATCCACAGCAATGGAATTTGAGCAATAGACTTGAAAAGCTTTAACACAACATCAAATGTAAACCATTGCAAACTAAAAGCTATTTCTATCCAGTTCTCAAGTGTGGAAATAAATTCTGAAACATGTCTGAACTCCTTAGCAGTCAGTGCAAAACAATTTCTTAGTCTCAGTGTTCAGTAGTCAAAAGTAAGCTGCTTGGTAAACAGAATTAGCTGCCTTCTTACTCTTCATTGATGGAGATATTATATAAATGCTTTTTATACATAGGACAATGAATATTGTAAAAAGTAAAAGTAGAAATCACACATGTATCTCATGAAGGTGAATCATCTGTCAGGTTTTCATCAACACTAGCAATATATTGTCTAATTTCCTAGAAACTTTCCTCAAAGGAAGTTTTGGATGTTTAAAAGACTCGCAAATGAGGGGGGGGCATATAGATAGTTTATCAGGTCAAATCCTTTGTTTCCAAGTCTGACAAGAGGTCAATAATCTGGCCCTATAGGGTAGAAGCAGAGAACTGGCTTCTGCAAGATGTCCTCTAACCTCCACATGCATGGTGTGACACATTAAACAAATAAAATATAAAACAACTGCTCTTAAATGTATTCAAATATTGAATAATTGTAGCATAAAAAATGTGACCACTACCTGAAAAATATTTCAATAAATAACATTTAATCAGAGGAAGAATCAAAATCCATATGTTCCCTACTAATTCCAATAATGATAATATTCAAAAAACAGAGATCTAAATAAAGCAATAGCTCTCTACTTACCTTGGATAAATAAGTACACTCACCTCAGGCATCTTTCCTTAGCCATAGTAGCATAACAAATGTACCGCAAATGTCTCCAGTTTTTCCTATAGGTACAGCAGACATCCTGTTGGCATTTATCACTCACAATCACAGTAATATGCCCTAAGCTTAAATGGCAGATGAATTGAGTAGTTGTGGTGATTGTCGTATACATTAGCTAACTGGATAAAGAAACATAGCTGCCAAAAATTAGTCTGGTCAAGTATAATAAATAGTTAGCTCTTTTCACTCATCTTAAATGGATCACAGATTTTTTTTTGCGGGGGGGGGGAAGCATGAGTTGAATTTATGACTTATCACATTAGAGCACTCCAGACCAAACTAAAAAGAAACTATAACAATGACATTGTCACACTCCCAATAACAATGTAACACAATTGTACCAGTAGACATTGTAACAAACCTAATAACAAAGTACCACAACTATAGCAATAGACATTGTAACACTCCCAAGTATTTTAAATGCATTATTTTTACTCAATTTTGTAAATGCATTAAATTTGAGGACTAAACATTTTCATGTGTGGGTCACAGATCTTAAAACATATTCAGTCTTCTCCTGCAGCACAAGATATAATCTGTTCACTATGATCAATGGTGAGAAATGATAACGTGTGAACATAAGGTGAGATTTCCAACACGGCTAAGATACCTAAGATTTATGAAGAGCCAAGTTTTCTCATCTGGTTTTTAAAGTGTTAATGTAGGCAAGATGAGACAAGTTTGAAGTAAAGAAACAGTCTTTGCTCTTACAACAGATCAGAAAGATAATGTCCATAACAGTAGAAATGTTTATCAATTATTTCAAAAATTTTTATATATTTAGCAGAAAGGAGACATCATGATGACAGATCTATGACCCCATCCTAAGGAATATTTACAAAGATTTCCTTTGTCACACTCTTTCAACCCCCTTTATCATCTCATCTTCAAGAGTGATACAGACACTCAATCCTTGTGACTAGAATCCCTAAGGGAGAACCTTTGGCAGCAATTTTAGCACAGCTATGCTAAATATAACTATGCCATTTGACAGTAGTGAGTTAGAACTGCTTCCTGAAATTTGAAATCACATATATCTGTCTCCAACCCTTAATACCAAGAACACAATGAGCTACTACTGTCCAAAACTACAACACTTAAACTGTCGTGAGTGAGACAGAGAAGCATGTACACCCACATATGAGAGGCAGAGAGAAGGTGTTATGATCCTCTCGGCTTTAATGAGAAGAGCTTAGTGACCCATCCACAAAGTGAGAAATTGATGTAATAGTGTTGATATAAAAATAAATGTCTGAAACTTCTTTGAAATAAAGTGTTAAAGGCAAATGTTGATTTACTAATTTTCTAGTATTACAAGGTATTTTTTGTGCATAAATTTAATTGACAGAGGACTATAACTAAAGAGTAAAGGTGACTGAACTTTAGGTCAACAAAAACTATGTGAAGGACCAAACTGCATTCAAGTGGTTAACTACTGTTTATTATTGACTGGGGGTCCTTTTTCATAAATATTGTAGGAAACATCAGTGCTTCAACCGTGTTCATCTAGCTATGATTCTGGTGATAGCATTATATTTTAGGCTGACATATTTTTCTGGACATGAGTAATTTTCGTGGGGATTTATTCTAGTCACTGACTTTGTTAATAGAGAATAAATGCCACAGTATAATGAAAGCCTAAGTTATTTATTCCTTGAAAGCAGAAGGCATCCTTGTGTAGGGAAGTATGATTCACTGTGAATTATTTAGTTCCTATAGTCATATGCTGTTAACACTACAGGGAACCTCAGGGATTTCTTAGTTCAAAGGATTTCAAAAGATTTCTTTGCAGTGATGGGGTTCCTCAGATGTGCCTGGCGCCAGCCCACTCCCTCCCGTCATATCAGCCATATTACTTTTAAAAAGTGTAATAGCTAGTAAGATGTCTTTGATAAAAATATCTTCTAGGAAAAAAATTGCTCTTATTTTACCAGGAACAATGTAGGATCCCCTTTTGCAAAGAGACTCCACAAAGAGGATGCTGTGGGCAATGGCGGTAGTTCAGGTGGCCATGTTCTCTATATTCCTGTCACGTTTTCCTTCATATTAGTTACTGAAATAGCTCATGTTCTAAGACATCTATGGCTTGTTTACATTTTAAAGTTTTGCAGAATAAAGCAAAATACAAAACTCCATGTTTTAGTCTAGTTTTTAAAAAATATCTGAATATTGGTTGTTTCTGAGGGTAGAAATGGTTAGTTATTTTGGTAAATTAGTTAAGAAAGTTTGGAAAAGATGGCATGAAAGGAAGGAAGGAAGATGGGAAAACAGGTGAGGTGGGAGGAAGGAGGAAGGACAGAAAAGGGAAGAGAGAAATGGAAGAAAGGGGTTGATTTTATAGTGACTATTTGTTTTGATCAACATGACTACTTCAGGACCTGATAGTTCCTCAATTCTTTTCATGCAAGGTCTCAAGACATAATGAAAATTGTCACAGTCTTCCCACCTCAACCTCTGGAATGGTGGGATTACAGATATACGCCACAAAACTTGACTTCTAATTCATTTTCTACATTAAGACATTAAAATATTAAAGTTAATTTTATTGTACCTCATACCATGTAAAACAACAAATATTTGAAATCTGCTTTGAGTTGAAAGTGATTCATTTTCATTTTAAATTTTATCTGTCATCTTCTACGTGAACAATGATATCAAGAGCCAACAGTAAATAATTCTAAAAGAAAACTATGAGAACACTGATGTAAATTGAAGAAACTATCTCAACTGTACCTTCTCAACGTGGAGAACAACTCTAAAGATCAAATGAAAACATGAGATAAAATTAAGTAAGAATTTTAGAGGTCATTGTTAGGCATTTGTGTGTTTTTTGAATAGAGGAGAGATCCTATTCTCATTCTGTAAGTCAAATAGCCCAAATTGTATTTATTATAATTCCTTTCATATTACATTGTTATTGACTTTTGCCTTTGCTTCTCATCTAAGGCTGCAAAATTTCTTAGTACAAAGATTTTACCTGTTATTTGTGTACCTTTGATAGCTGCTGATTCACACAGGCAAATAGTAGATTCATTATTAGTATTTACTTAGTGACTGGAACATTAGTGCATGATTATAAAGAGACTTCCACACTGAGATTCTGATGCTTGTACTTTCTGGTACCTCCTTAAATGTCTGTGCTATTTAGACAATTCTTCCTTCCGCAGATCTTAGTGGCAAAGCCCATATCCCAACTTTCTCAAAATTGTTCACATAATTTTCGTGACTAATATACCCAACTGACAAACCAACTTCATGTGTAGTCTAATCCATCTGGATGTGTAAGGAATAGTAGAAATCAAGCCCAGGAAATGTATGGTGGTAATCTCTCCTACACAATTTCACTTTCAATTACAAAACAGATGCAAGCATGCCCTGCGTGCACACATACATGACAGCAAGGCGCATGCTTTCCCTTTGAAAACCTGTCAACACACTACACTTTAGAAAACAATAACTGCTACTTGATAAGTAAATATCACATGCTACATACTGTGCAAATATTGCACAGAATGCTTAATCATTACCTTGTTATGATGTTGGGTCTGACACTACTCAGTGAAGGAAACAGAGGTTAGTAAAGTCAAGAAACTGCAGGTAGCTGGTCATTAGAAAGATCTGCATTCTGATGCATACGTATCTAATACTGTGCATCAGTGTAGACCTGCTCGTACTGTGTGCCATGATCAAAAACCTCATCCAGAACTTCAAAGATAAAAGGAAAATGCCTTACTTCAAGAAACCTGAAAGTTCTTGATCACTCCTAACTGCTTGACATTAGTCATTTTCTAATATCGCTGAAAAGAATATCCGTGCTCATTTAAAAAGTCTCCCATTGGCATTTTAATCATATCCAGCCTCAATGAGTGGTCTTCTGTCCGTGTAGACAGCCTTCATCTTCATAGCAGACAGCTCGGTTTAGTTTCTTCTGAAACAGAGTCATCTCTTTGGTTAATTTGTAAATTGAAAAGATCAGTGAAGTGTGAGATGGAAATAAATATAAAAATATGGGAACATATGCTCGGGGTGCTGAAGGAGGCAGCCGGTACAGGGCTTCTCAGCATGGGGGCTGCTCTGTCGCTTACTACTCGGGACATCTGTGCCGGTGCCAAGCTGTCTGAGAAAGGCTTTGAGCCAAACCATCACACAGGCTTTGTCCTCCACATGCCGCTGTGGCGATTCTGCTATGCAGAAGCACCTGCCTGCAAGCACTATTTGCTCTGCGATGCTGCAGCATGATTCAGACTTATGCTCTGGCTCCATCTAATAACACCTTGGCAATCTCTCCACAGCAGGGCCTCGACATGGCTCTTTTAATCTTCTCGCCCTCTGTGGGAAGTAAGGGCTATGATTTTTCTTTCCCTCACAAATGAAATTGAATTACTCGGAAGCACTGAAGCAGTGTCCAGTGAATAAAACGGATAAGAAACCCAGGCAGACAAATCTCAGTGTCTTCAACCATCGGATTTCCCAAGCAATAACTCAGTAAGGCAAGAACCTCAGCTTGCTGTGTGGTGTCGCTTACTAAATCTAAAGCCAGGAATTGTATGGAACAGACAGCCCTGGCTAACAACCAACTTAATGTCACTGCCTCTCTTACTTAAGTCATGCCTTTGCCCCCTTGGCATCTTCCTCTTGCAAATCTGGGAAGTTTCTATCCTCCTGAAGTTTTAGACTGCATTTCTGCTATCTTGAATAGCAGTACTAGACAGACTGTTGCATTCTCCTATGTAAATACCACTAAGCACAAGCGGCTTGCGCAGGCGGGAGGGGGGTTCTGCTTTTGTGCTACTCAACTCTAGAGCATCAGGAAGACTCCTAGATGCCACATAAAAGAGACATGTTTTCAGAAGTGATTTTGGGGTTACAGAAGCTCTAGTGCTTGCTTCTGTGAAGAAGTAATTAAAGGTTCAGTACCATCTTTGGTATTCAAAAATGATGAGTGTGATGTTCCAGTGGGCCCGCAGGGTACGCGTTGCTTACAAATTTCTGAGTGCTTACAACCCACCGTCGTATTTCTACCATAATCACTGTTGTAAACCAAAGTTGACACTGCTGCCGTTGTTCCCAGAGTAGGCTCCCTGGAGGACCAGCACTATGGAAACGTTCTGTCAGGAAATGCTCCCGTGAGTTGGTGGGAGACAGATATGTGCTACTGCGTGTTTCAAAATTCTTTACTTGGGAACTGCTGTTTCCTCAAAGTATCAGAAGGGATCCATTCATCTGCTAAAATGAACATTTGAGAAAAAAATGTGTAGGAACAAGAGAGAGACAGACTGCCAACATCTAAATGTTTAGGGACGAAAGAAGTGTACAGTGTTCTTTATTTAAACATTCTAGCATGCATTGATTTCTACCTGCGATAACCAGTTTTAAGGCAAAATTCACAAGGCTGTGTCTATACATAGACCCTTTTTCCTAGTGCACACAGTAGGTGTACATTAGATAAACTGTTATCGAACAAGTAGGTGAAAGAGAGAGTCTGCCTATAGTCACACGACTATTGCATTGGCAGTGTTTAAACACAAATAAGCAGGCAATATTAGAACAGATGTTTCCAGGCTACCATGGTAGCTCCGCTTTCCTTTCTGTAACTTGTAAATAATAAAATCACATGCGTGTTTCAAAATGTCAGTCTTTGTTGCTGGCTGTGCTGTTGCCTTGGCAACAGAGACTATGACATTATAAACTGCACTCTCTGCCATGGCTGCTGTGTAAGAGTTACCCTGCAGGGCTCCACAATAAGCTATTATTATGGATCTCTATGAGCCTTTCTTTTGAATCTCGATGTGAGTGTGCCTGTGAGGATGAAGTTACCTAATGGCAGTTCCCTTCCTTATTCAGGCCTCATGTTCCATCTGCTAAATAATTATTTTATTTCCCCTTCATTCGCCTCAATTATGCTCTCGGTAGATGACTTGTTTATGAAAATATCTGCAAGCGTCCTGATGCTTAGGCTTTGGGATTTCACAGATCTCAAGAACTCATTAGACATTGGAGGAGCAGACACCCATTCACTTTTATCTTTGCTAAGTAGAAACAGAAGAGAAATGAAAGTAATTGCCCATTATCCTAGTTTTATTAATGAGTGAACACTTCTGTCCCCCAGAAAGAGAACACTTTTAAAATCGGAAGCATCATTTGAATCGAATAGCCTCATAAAAGAGCAATTCTATCACCTTTACTCGTTTTATCAAACTGTGGGAAGTTTCTTTGATTGTAGGTTTTCTTCCATAGACACAGAACTTGAAAGCCTCCTCTCAGGACACCAAGAAAATCAAAGTGAATATAAAATGATGTTTGATTATAGAAACCAGTGTTGTGCACAATCCAGAATTTTCTTCTGTCACTGGCAGAAAAAAGAAGACATGGCACAGTTGATACCATGCTACTCTCCAAAGTGCATGTGTTCAACTTCACAGAAATTCACCACCCTCCCCCAGCTTCCAGTCCTCCCCCCCAGTACTCCACCTCTTAGTGGACAGCTTTACTTTCTTTCTCTTGAGACAGCTGTAATTATTTAAATCTCCTACTTACTTATGTACACATTACTTAAATCACTACCCATCCCTCTGGTGGCTTGAACTTTCTATTATACCCTCTTCTCTGAATTTTTAAACTCTTTAGTGAGACATGAACCTTTACCTTATCCTTACTCAATGCTTCAAAGGAAACTATTAAGCTTGAGTCTTCTGAGCCAGCATTCACTCTGAGTGAAATTAATATGCCCCTCCCCAAATAACATGGGCACCTTTGTTGTTCTCGATGTACTTTTCTGGAAAGCGTAAGGTCTAGAACTTCGTCCCTCTCTCAACAGGGAAACATGCTCCGTAGTTGGGTGCTCATCCTGCACGTACAAGGTCTTAGGTTTGACTCGTCCACAAAACAGGGCGGGTAGAAGTGGATTTGCCAAAGTCTACCTCTGTTAAGGTGCATGCCTGTCCACCTGGCCCCTATCATCTTGTGTATGCGTGCATGTGTAAGAAGTCAGGGAGCCGCTGGACTTGTCAATCAATTCATTGCCAAGGAGCCCCGAACAGTGCTTACCTTGTGATCTCTGGCTAATGTTGTCTTAGACAGGAGAGAGTTTGAGTTGAGTGGTAGGATTAAGACATGTAGCCACCTCCAACCCCATTCACACTTCACATCCCATTTCCTCTGCGTGTCCTCCCACTGCAATCTGGCACCACCACCCACAAAGCATCCTAGCCATGCTGGCAAAATTCACACGTGTCTTTCTCTTTGTCAAAGCCAATGGCATTCGTCAATCATATAATGTTTCCCTATGTCTTGAAAATCTTGACATTAAAAAAAACATGAAGTTTTAAAACTCTTAGAATCCCAAAAAATAGATATTCGATACTTTTTTCTTTCTTATTCTAACACTTCTGATAATTTTCTCTTTGAAATTCCTTACAAGCCTTTTCCATTATTTTTTATAAAGTCAACACATTTTCCTAAATTTACTGCTATTTTCTTCTCTAGCCCTTTCCCCTGGTCCCTGCATTAAATCTCTTTAATGTTGACATTCTCCTATGTTCTCATCCTGTCCCTGGAATTCTATTGTTGTTTCCATTGCTTTTGAGGTTAACCTCCAAGTACGCATAACCTGGTAGTGTTTGATAGCCTGTGGATCTTGACAGATCTCCTTAGACCACCTTAAACACAGATATTTACATTATGATTCATAATAGTAGCAAGATCACAGTGATGAAGTAGTAATTAAAATAATGTTATGGTTGGGGGTCACTACACATGAGGAACTGTGTTACAGGGTCTCAGTGTTAGGGAGGCTGAGAATCACTGCACTAAGGTATGTTCCCTGAGTTTAAGTTCTATGTAGATAATCTGTGATTTACATGGGATTATGTCACAAGACGTCTATGGCAGATTGAAAAAGGCATAAGTCGAAAGTGCATTTAATATACATATTCTATTTAGATACGCTCTACATCTATCCTGCTCTACATCTCCAGTGTTCACGAGAGGACATGAATTGCTTACCCATATGACCGGGTACAGAGCAGAGAGTTGTGACTTACTATGACTCCCTGCCTTAAGAAGCAGAATTGTACAAAATGTCAGGAACCTGGGAAAGACCAAAGTTCTAAAGTCAAAGTATTCCTTCTATTGAATATGTATCACATTTTGTGCCACCCAAAAGTTAAAAATAAATAAATAAGAAATGAATAAGCAGATAAATGAATATATCCTAATTTAAGCAACCATTAAGTCTGGTCGATGACAAGTTACAGCTCAGTAGAGCACTTTTCTAGTCTTTCCTCCTCCAATATTTTTTGCCATCCTGACTGGCCACAACTTCATATAGCAATAAGTACCTTGGCAGTTACTTTCGTTACTCTCTCTGCTTTTATCTATGTTCAATTCGTCACCAAGTTCTACTGAGTCTACTTTCTCTTGTCTTGCTCCCTGTCTCTCTTGTTCCATCATGCAATATTCCCCCAGCTTAAGAACTTGTCATGTGTATCTTGAGACATCTCCTCATACCAAATGTCACACCCCAGAAGTGAGTTAAGGCAAGTGGTCAGCCTACAACCCATCAAGTTCTTCTTTTTTATTTTTTATCTATTTGAAATCTTTTAGACCACAATGAAAACAGAAGTTAGCCTAGCTACTCCCATTTCTGCTCCATATCTCTCTCACACACAGTTTCTTGTATTTGTGGGGTTTTTGGTTTTTTGGGGTTTTGTTTGTTTTGTTTTGCTTTTTTAAAGATTTATTTATTTATTAAGTAAGTATACAGTAGTTTGCCTGCCTGTGGGCCAGAAGAGGGAACCAGATCTCATTACAGATGGGTGTGAGCTACCTTGTGGTTGCTGGGAATTGAACTCAGGACCTTTGGAAGAGCAAGCAGTGCTCTTAACCTCTGAGTCATCTTTCCAGCCATATTTGTAGTTTTTAATTGATGAATTTTAAACTGAATTCGAGCTGTAAAGACTATGGGCCAATTTTAGTGATTTTAATTTTATGTAAGGGAGATATTTTATTTTTCCTTTCTCATTACTTTTAAGTAGTCACAGTGTTCTTTTCATTTCATTTTATTTTAATTAAGAATTAGCATAAAACATACATTTCTTAGCTCATGCACGTGTACTCCTTTTGAGTAACAACATATTATAATATCGTATAAAAATTATAAAAGATAAGGACTGAAGAAATGTGGAGAATAAATAATTTGGAGAACCTGGCTAGTAATTTTATGTAAGATGAAGTAATATGAAGGATTTTGATAATATAGGATAACATTTCTTGAATGATGAAACTTCATGAGGACTAACATCAATTGTCAAATGAATATTTGTTTGTAATAGGAATGATTGCCATCTACTTGTCTAGAATGGCAAATATACAGTGCTTAATGTTGGAAAATATTAACTTGATAAGACAGACAACAGGACTCCAAAATTAAAACTCCTAATTATTTAAGTGACTGTAGGGACAAACCTGCCCATCACAGTTGAGAAACAACAATCGCAAGCTTGCAAGAACACTTTTTCTTTCCCTTTTTTCTTTTGGATCTGAAGGTAACACCATGAAGGCGGTGCTCTGTCTCTTGAAGTTCTTGACCATGGGAAAGGTGTGTAACCCTTATGCAGGGACCATGCAATGTGACAACTTTCAGTACAGTAACTCAAGAAAGGAAGAAAGGGAGGTATTTGGGTCATTATTTATTATTTATTTCTTTGCTTTCTTACTCATTTCCTTTTACTTGCTATGTAGCCGAAGCTTGCCTGAAATGCGCAATCCCCCTGTATCTTCCTCCCAAGTGCATTGGTACACATCCATAACTAAATTTAGGAGTCTGACACCTCTCGGAGACGAGACAACAGGAAATAGAGCCCTTATCCACAGGGACACATGCAGGAAACATAGCTCTGAGGCTAGCCAGCACTGCTGCTTCCCGGCTTCGGGACAGAAGCTTGTGTCTCCATGGTTTCATCGGCCATGTGTGGGAATATTCAACTTATATTTTAATATGTAACAGCACAGAGAGAATCTGGTGTTGGAAATAACTGTGATTAATCTTGCATCATCTGCTTCCTGTTTCTAATTAGATTGCAACCTGTTTTAATTACAGCCAGACATGTGGACCAGCTGCTAAGATATGGAAGATCTTCTTTTTCTCTGGCTGTAGCATGTCAGACACTTAGGTCGTGTGTGTGTGTGTGTGTGTGTGTGTGTGTGTACACATGTCTAGCTGGTCAAACTGTTAGAGGCCACGCCTTTCTCTTAATTTAGAAAGTAATTCATTTTAGGAGCATCAATAGCCCCTCTTTACTTTCGTTTCTTCATGCAGACAGAGGCATTTTATTATGCCTTCTTCCATATTCTGGAGTTAATTTGAACTTCAGTCTCATAAAAGTCTTAATACATTATTTGATTTCCATTAAGCAAAACAAACTAATTTGTGCATTTGCTAATATTTATTGACACACAGATATGGCTGCCATTCTAAGAAACCTGTGGTTGGGCAACTTCCAGGTACAGACTCCTTTTTTCAGGTGCCATGGGATAAAGAAGCCTGTAAGCTTTTGTTTGTTTGTGTGGCCTCCTTTACTTTGGATCAAATTCCTCTCCTACTCTCAAAGGCTTGATGATCACTCAAGGACTGCGTGTCTACAGCAGGTGTTGCCTAAACTACCACATTCTCCTCCATGGTGGAGGCAAAAAGGTAAAAGTCGTCGTCCTAAATGAGTAGTCCCTTTGGACTCCAGTGACCTTTCAGGACAGACCACTCCCTAGATGAACACAGTTGTTTGATTAAAGATACAGTGGGTAGCAGAAGTTACCAGCCTATTGGAAACACACTGATTTATCCTTAAGCAGCAAGAGTGATAACTTCCTAGTGGACAGTGATCAAGCAAACTAAGATAACTACAGATAAGATCATTAGGTGAAGCTGCCCTCTGAGGTCCTTGGCCACCCACTGTTGGCTGACAGGTCATTATGCAGCACCTGAATACATTTTCAAAGATCGTTATTTAAATTCATGTTACTTAGTAGGTTATCTACATTTTTTTAAATGGCACCTTTTAAGGTTTTACTATAAGCATCTAATATCAGTTGTGGTGTCTAATCACTTATCCATCTTTATCCATAAAAAACTTTCTTTAATCTAATGACAGCTATCTCAACAGTTGTCAGGATCAATCAGTGACAGGCAATTTGCCAAAATACTCAGAGCTCGATATGGTGATATTCCAAGAGAAATCACTTTCAAACTAAACCCTCAGAAAAAAAAATCCTTTTAGATTCATATCATAGGAGGCAAGAAAGGTAGACAAAACAAATCAATGTTTTGTCAAGATGTGACTGTAACAAAGGACAGCACATGAACAGGATCGAAAGCATAAAATACATTCAATGAAGTTAGAATTGATTTTTCTTCAGCACAGATTCTGCAGCAGACAAATGGACCACTTTTGCTGTATGCCTCTGGCACTTAGGCAAAATAATCCTGAATACCCAATTCATGTGCACAAATGTAAATAATTTGCTGTTGTATAATGAAAATCTGTGGTCACAATCAACAGTCTGAATTCCCTCCTGACTATCATCAATGCACGTCATCGAAAAGTACAAATTCAGCTCTCTCTCTCTCTCTCTCTCTCTCTCTCTCTCTCTCTTTCTCTCTTTCTGTGTGTGTGTGTGTGTGTGTGTGTGTGTGTGTGTGTGTGTGTGTGTGTGTGAAAACAACCCAGCCATAGGCTCTTGTGTGGGACACCTGGCTCTAGTATGCACATTCAGATCTTCTGTTATTTTTTTTCTATTGCCCTTTTAGCATAACACTCAGATGAAGGTCCCCAAACTTAGTGTTTCTGGGAGCAATATTTATGAAGACAAATAGGAACGATAATGCCCAATACTTAAATAAAATTGAGAAACTATATTAAACAAAGATATTATATATTTCCTCCACCCAATTAGGATATGACTCAATGATAGAATTTTTATCTAATGGGATGTGCAAGAGCCTGGGTTTGCTCTTGGGCAACCCCTCACCCCAAATGAAGATGTTGCAGAAACTTTGATGCACGTGAAGATGCTATTTCACACTAAAGGTGTTCACAACAGACATATTGTGTTCTGTTTCTTTTGCAGATGCTATCAAACCCTGGTTTCAATGAAAATATCCAGTGCAGGTTGATTGATAACCTCTGGCATCATAAATGTTGAGATCCAAGGTCTGTTTATTCAGGTCATATCCTCTGTCTTTGCCCTTAAAGTTCTTATATTCAAGATAGATGAAGCATAGGATAACCAAACTAAATTATTTACCTTGAGCCCTTTTATGTTTATAGTATGAAGGAGTAACAAATCTATACTGAATGATATTTAGTACGAAGCCCTCCATAAATGAAACTGAGAGACAACGATCTCCAAACAAGATAAATAAGAGTGAGAAGAACATCCCTATAGAGCCAGGCCTCTTGAGTGAGACTTCTCACAGCTAGTCTGTCTCTACATGCCTTGTGATACAGGACCTTGATCCCCACCAGATTTTTTTCCTTCAGTTCTGTGAGGAAAATGTGTGGTGAGACAGGAAGTTATTGGCAGCCTCTATTGGTCACTGTGATGACATTTAGACTTGTTCATGAACACTGTAGCAGCTTCATGGGGTGAGTCACACTTGAGCTTTGAGGTGTGGAGATACCATAGTGTTCATCTCTTCATATACTTTGTATTTCTAGAACAAATGAAAAACTAAGATGTGAAAGAGAATTATACAAATGAATATGCTTTAAGTAAAACAGCAAAGAAAGTATTGTCGGCATGAGGCATCATGTAACACTGCCCGTACAAGCATGCTTGCGGGTGTGCAGTGTTCAACCTTCCAGTAGACTGACAGGAAAAATAATTATTGTGACTCACCTGTATAAGATGTGCATGGGAACAAGGGGCCTGCCACCTAGGACTTCATTTTTAATAAAATCTCCTAAAGAGATAAAAGAGTACGGCAAGTGAACAACAAACTCAGTCTTTATTTAGCTAGGTAGGTCACAAGAAATGCTTTCTATGGAGTAAGTGTTTCTCTTAGAAAAGAGTTTCTTAGAGCAGGTTAAAAGCGCAGTTGACTCATTTTGGAGTCAGAAAGGCTACAGATTGGAAACGGCCTCTGTCATCTTCTAGTTAATGACCGTGGGAAAGTTCGTTAATCTTCCTCAGCCTGGTTCTTCATTTATATGAGGACAACAATGCCTCACATTCTTTCAATGTGTCCTTCACCTAGAAATGACGCTGGCTTATCATATGCATTCCACAAACTAGGCTTCCTCCAGGCTAAAATAAAATCAAAACAAATAAGTCAAAGAAGAACAGCAGTGGTAAGAATTAGCAATCTTGTGAGGAGCGAATTCTTTTAAGCAACGTGATAACACATCGTGCTGTATGTCACTGCAATTAGTGGACGCCTTTGAACAAAGCGCCGACCCCTCATTCAGGTGCCCACGGGATAATCCAAAGTAACATGGAAGCCTGTAGGCTTTTATTTGTTTGTGTGGCCTCCTTTACTTTGGATCAAATTCCTCTCCTACTCTCAAAGGCTTAATGAGGATCGCTCAAGGACAGAGTGTTTAAAACAGGTGATACCTACCTATCGCATTCTCCTTCAAGGTGGAGGCAAACAGGTAAAAGTCATTATCCTAAAGGAGTAGTCACTTTGGACACCAGAACCAGCGACCTTCCCGGACAGACCACTCCCCAGATGAACACAGTTGTTTGACTAAGGCTACAGTGGGTAGCAGGAGTTACCAGCCTATAGGAAATACGCTCAGTTTCCTTAAGCAGCGAGAGTGATAACTTCCTAGTGGACAGTGATCAAACAGGCAACACTTTACCAGGATCCTGAGGAAGACATATCTCTTGCCTCCTTCTGAGTCTTCTTTTGTTTAAACCCCAAGCTCCCATCAGTGCCTACGAGATAGACTCAGGGTTTCCTGGACCCTTTTATTCATTTATCTTCCAATGTGCACATTGAGTAAATCTTTCTCTGACTTTCACCAATACTCACCTTTAACTGGCTTATTGGAAGAGATGGTTGGGCCTATTCTGTTGGGGTTCCCAGACTAGGGTTCTGTACCCTGAAACTCAGTTACAATGTCACAACTCATCTTTAAGAAGCAATTTATATAATTTGAAATGGGTGATATCACAATGAGATTTAACATTAACAAAAAGCAAAACTTAGCATCCTAGCTGGCGAAAGGAAAGCCTGACCCTGGGCTTCTAGAAGTCTAGTCAATACTAGCATCACCATCTTCGAAGTAGCATTTTCATAATTTTAGGTTTTATTAGTTAAACACAAGCCTCAAAATTTGGGTCCAAAGAAGATTAGGCACTGATAAAGCAAAATTGAAAATTATGATCAAAATGATAAAATCGAATGCCCTGTTCTTTTAAAAAATGTCAATGTCAATTGTTCTTGGAAATATAACTTAAGTACAGAAGAGGCCTCAGGCCAGTTTCAGCCTAGACTGCCCTCTGAGTGTGGCCCAGAGCTCATTATTCTGACAGTCTCAACATTAAAGTTTTTGAAATAGTAGAGACCATCATGTTATAGGAGAATTACAACCAGACTGTGTAAAAGCAGCTATAGCTGCCTGAGAAGCCACTGCCTCAAGTCATCATGACCCTGAAGAGGGAAATTAAGTACACAGTCAGAGAAAGCCACACGCCTCCTGCCACATCTGGGAATACGACAGCCTCTTGGAGTCTACCTTTCAAGATCATGGTCTTCCATTGCAATCTCCGATCCAGAGCTACACTAGGAAAGGGATTGAAGAATCTTTGGGAGGGTGCGATGACGACATCAAATCAGTAAAAGACTCACGTGGTTCCACTGAGTGATGAGGAGTCCTGGCTCCCCCTAGAGGGCAATGAGTGTGTCAGAGAGCAGTGAAAGATGTTTGCCCCTTACTAAGGCTTTTAGCGCTTCTTCTGAAGAACTCAGTCAGCAATGTTAGATACAAAGTGATTGAGGTAACCAAAATGAGAAAGGAAATGGAGCATTTAGGAGGTATCGCTGGGCAACAGACATTAAATACTTTAGATATTATTTCATTTACTTTCTAAATATAGATTTTTTTTAAACAGGGAAAGCAACTTCACTTTAAAAGTGAAATAAAAGTATTTTGAATAATGCAATGGCATGAACTTCAGTATAGGTTTATACACAATACAACTTCCACTACCACGCATCCTATCCCATGGAGGGCACCGACATTCTGACATCACTTTTAGTAAAGCATGTGATATTGATTTGCTATAATTGACATGTATCTATGTCAATTCAATTCAATTTTTTGACCTGTGTATATATGAATGACTGGGGAAAATCAAAATTGTAAACAATCTCTCTAGGTAATTCATATTTACACTGTGGATTGTGAAACTTTTACTTAAATATTTCCTTGATCATTAGGATGATTCAAGAAGTAGCTAAGGGCAAAGTAGCTGATTTTACGGCAACAAACAAAGTGGATTAAATAGATTAAAACTCCAAGTTTGCGGAGTTCGTGTAAAACACAAAATTATCAGTATTTCTAACGTGCACCATCTTTATCAATATTTTTGCTTTGACTACTTGTATTCTTGGGACTCAGTAGCATCAGATTTCTTCAAAACAAAAGAATTTTCAAATAGAAAGGTATAAATGTTTCTTTCTTTACAAGAAAAAAATCAACATGGTTATCCAAGGTTCTCACTTGTTCCTGATACTAAGAGCAGTCTGAGCCACTTTATCCCCAGCCACTCGTACATGGCTAGAACACAGTCATGGCAGGAAACCCCATCTGGGGCATATACTTGAGCTTACTTCGGTTTCTTACGTAACGGCTTAGTACATTGAGCACTCCGTGACCTTGGCAGGCACAACGGTGACTTTAAAGTAGTTATAATCATCGCTCAAGAACTCCTAGTACATCCTGTGCTGTTAGTCCCAAGTTCTAAATAAAATAGAAAGACCTTAATTGGGGACGTGTCCCTTTTTGACAGAGAGATCTTTGCGGACTGAAGTTTGTGTTCTTGATGCAAATATCAACACAAGAAAAATCTTACCAAAAATAACCGTAAAGCCTCAAGTCTCACATTTAGCAAATTTAAGCAAGAAGCAGATGCCTAATTAAGTCATTCTTTGTTGAGATCAACAATTGTACTTCTGATTTTTCTGTTTGATAGTCAAGTCATAGACTATAAGACAAGATACAACAAAATGAAACTAGCTGATAGGGTGAAGATTTCTCAGGGTGCAAGCACAAGCTATTTAAATGTGACAACATAGGAGAGACTGGTTAATTTTATTTATTTTAAAATTTCATGGAGACGGTTTAAATTAAAGGAAGATTTATAAACATTTCAAATTATGGAGAAAAAACAAACAAGAATAACAGCAAAAACTCATTACCTGAAGCTTTTCGATAGCGGTCAAGTATCCTTGGTAACTGGCATTGTGCTCGTCAATACATGGTTACTAGCCACCGAAGGATCTGCTTTTTGATCATTTATACTCAGAGTGTGTCTATGACCTTATCATTTTTTTTCGGTTTTCTGCTGTACTTATTCCATTTACCATTTGATAGTCTTGATTGTGATCTAGAATGTACTCTACCCTGGATGCCCCTGTGGTTTCTCTAACCAGACCAGTGACCTTGCCTACTGTAGTTAAGAGACAGTCTCCAATTATACCAGACATCAACTTACAATTTAGTATCAACTGCTAAAGAAGTTTAGAAAGCACTTATGTCTCTAGCGCTTTAATGTCTTTGTGTTTAGAGTCAACTTCTTTTTATTTTTCTCCTAGGGTTACATTGAGAATGAAATAGCACATGAACACATACATTCAGTGTCTGCATACACAGAACATCTATCAAGAGATAAGTGCCCTAGATCTGAAGGTAAATTCATTTGATTAGTATTGTTTGCAGGATTTTGACATACACAGAAGTTTTAACATTTTCTCTTCATGTTATTGTTCACCTGCTCTTCCTAAACAAACATGATACTATCGTATTAAGTAAATTTCTTTTCAATCCTTTGGTAAGAATTATATACGTCATTTTAGAAGACTCATTGCCTTTAGCAAGCTGGGTACAGTAACATATATGCAATAAGTTATTACTGGAGTGAAGAGGACTTGGAACAATTTTGATGCTCATTGCCAGGCTCTCTGCCACTTGCTACGCTTCATGGAATGTGTTTCCTGAATTAATGATTTTAAATACCAGGTAGCCAGCCACAGACCTCTTAATAAAGAGAAGCAAGCAGAAGGAAATGAGGGCTTTTATCATAAAAACCTAAATTTCACTAGAGTGAGTTTAAATTCTCCCTATTCTTTCTTAATCCTGGCACTTGGAGTTATATCACCAGTATCCATGCTAATGACGGTGGCCGGAGAAGTCTGAGATGCTATTCACTAATAACTGCTGCTGGGTCCCAGGCTCTAATGACCACTGTTGCCTGAGGCTTCTGTTCTCAAAAAGTATAAAGGAAATTTCCTGTGCTGTTTATATTATTTTATAAATCTTATTCTACTACATATAAAGCTACTTCATTGAATCCTGATTTTGCTTATAATTTTACTTTCTCCTTTATAAAAGGAACATTAAAAGACTGTATGTATTATTTCCCAGTTTCTGTCTTTTAAAAATACTTTCTATGCTCTTTAGTTGTACTTTATTTTAAAACTTAAATTTGTGTTTATTTTTTTTGCTATTTGTATTTGCTCATATTTTCTCAATTGATCTATTTATCTTTGCTCTTAAGCATGCAGCTTTTTCTAAGTGATTTCTTTCTTGTTGTTGCATATCCTTTAGTAGATTTTCCAGTAACTGTGTATGAATAGTAAAATCTCTCAATCATAATGCACTTGAAAACAGCTTTTGTTAGTGCTCATCTTGAATAATATGTCTAAAGCTCACAATCTGCTCTCTGAAGTGTTTTGATTCGGAGTCATAAAATAGCCTGTTTTTCTCTAAGACACAATAAAAAGTAAAATTGCCTTTAGACTCTAATGCAAATTAACAATAAACAGAAAACATATATGTGTACCTTATTACTTGACTCAAGATGAATATAAAGTCTAGAGAAGAGCCCCTATTCAGTTGTGCTATACACAAACTCCGAAGTAGTAATGCAGTGACCTTGCCTTGCTATACCATATTCTCACAGTGGTAGATTAACAGATCCATATGTTCTTAGATAACGAAACATTATGCCATGATATGTTATCAGCACAAACCTAACCTATGCTTACATTTCCCAGTGGTTTCTGGCACACCTAGCCTCTTGTTTTCTCGTTTAACCTGTAGTTGTATTTTTCTGCCAACAAATAAATATGAAGATCAGATAATTGTATAGTATTTACTACTCAAAATTCCTCTGGGAACAAAATAGAAAATACCTACGTATACAACTGCAGTGATCAAATTTGCTAAAACCCATGCCAGAGTGTCTCCGGCCCCCTCACGTGAAGCTGATGCCGCTTGCTTTATCCACTCTTCGTCTAAACTTCCAGCACAGGAACACATATCTTTTTTTTTTTTTTAAAGTAATTTTATTAAATTATAAAGAGTTTCCATTTACGCCCCTCCTCCCAACGCCCTCCCACTCCCCCCTCCCTCTTCTCCTCCCTCTTTGTCCCCAAGGGCAGTCAGGGTCTCCTGCCCTGTGGGAAGTCCAAGTTCCTCCCCCCTCCCTCCAGGTCCAGGAAGGTGAGCATCCAAACAGACTGGATCCCAAAAATCCAGTATATGCAGAGGAAACCAGTCCCAGTGTCATTGTCAATGGCTTCTCAGTAAGACTGCAGGCCAGCCACATTCAGAAAATCCGGCCACATTCAGGCCCGCGCTGGAGCACGGAACTGAGCCCCCCAAGATCCAAATGGAAGGAAGAAAATGACGAAGGACTGCGAGGGATACTATCACCCACTGATACAAGGGGTCGGATCTAATGAGAGTTTACCAAGGCCAGATGGACCGTGACTGAACGAGCATGTGATCCAACCAGATTCTCTGAATGTGGCAGGAACACATATCTTAACACAATTGGCTGTTTTTGGCTTTCAGTGCTCACTCCACACATTTGTGCCCAGAGCCTCCTTCTTTCTTCTCCCATTGATGTGTGAACGTTAGTTCCTTCATTGTGTCATTTCCCCCAACAATTAATTTCTGTGTGAACTGTGTTCATGGATCATCTGCCAAGGAGGGAGTGAATCTTCCTAGGTAACCACAGTTTCTCGCCTAATGCAGTGAGCATTGGAAGCTAGAATTTTCTTGATTTCACCTCCAAACCTGTTCTATGATATTTTAAAGTTTTTTTTAAAGATATTTCCATCTGGGTGCCATTTAATCTCCAAAGTTCAATACTCTGTAAATTAAATTCATCATCTTTCCTCTAAAATACCTTCCCTTCTCTCTGTCAAATCTGTTCTTTAACTTCTGACAAATCTTCCCATTATGCTTTTAAGTCATAGTCATCATTTCTCTTATCTTACATTCTTTCACTTTTTAAGAGTATTGATGAAGTGTTTCACTCACTTGTTTGCTTGCTTCTTGGTTTCCTACAATCATTCCTTCCTTCCTTCTTTAACAACTAAACTGAAGGCGTACATGTTTCTGTCCCTGGCTAACTAGTATAGTTACTCAACTATTGACCTCAAAACTCAAAGGTTTATCAATGGAAACACCGCGTGTCTATGTCTGGATGGTAAATTAGATGATGCCTATCTTAGAGTTTCCATTCTCTGATAAAGCACTGACAAAAGTAACCTGAGGAGTTGACGGTTTGTTTTATCTTGAATTTTCTTATAACTGTCCTTCACTGATAGAACTCAGGCAAGAGCTCAAGGTCAGAACGGGAGACAAGAATTGAAGCAGACTCTGTGTAGGGGCAGTATTGATTCCTAGCTCAGCCTGTCTTATTTTATGCCATCCAGGACTATCCACCCCTGGGGACTGAGCCCAATTACATCCATCATCAATCAAGAAAATGTATCACAGGATAGCCCACAGACTCTAGGTTTTGTCAAGCTGACCACACAAGAACTAGCCAGGACTGTACAATACTAGTTTTTCAAAGGATGGGAGTTTTCTCGAGTGTATATGCAGAGACCTACAGTCCATGAGCTTTAGTTGTTGAGACTGTGTGAACTGGAGAACAAAGTCAAGTTGATCTGACTGGTGAGGTTTTTGTTACTAGGTTATTCTTAGAAGACTTTACAAAGTTCACCAGGAAGCTATGTCATTGGTGTAGATGGGGATAGTAAGACCCTTGACGGCAGTGTTTGGCCTCCCTAGGAGCCTGTTTCCCCATTTCATGCCTTCCTCCCTCTAGTTCTTACCTCCCTGAGGCAAAATTCAAAGCTTAGAGTTTCTTATTTTCCATAAAGTTCCATGGTTTTTCATCTTGTAACTTTTTATACAGCAAGTGGCTACTCAGATTCATTCATTCATTCACTCTTTCATCAATTCATTCTGTAAGTACTTAATAAACATTATTTATTACTAGGACTGTTATAGTCACTAAAAATAAAAATTAAAACAAAACAAAAATTTTAAAGAAACATAAAACAAACTAGTCCTTCCAAAGATACAGACAGCTCCTTTGATCACTTCTCTTTTGACCCTTTCAAAGTGTCAGGTTCATAGCGGAGCATTATATCAGAGCATGAGTAGAAGGCAGGTTTCCTGCAATCAGTTCTTAGCTGGAACCCTCTCAGTGAACAAAGAAGTTCATTTACATCATCTCTCTGTGCCTAGTTATATCAGCTGTAAAAATAACACTATTTACTTCAGTTGCAAAGTATGGGGCACACATTAGAAAATGTCTCAAGCTTTTATAAATATTATTATGTTATATATTAATATTATATATTAATTATTATTATGATATCATTATAATGTTATAATATTAATATAATTATATATAACATATTATATGTAATTATATAATATAATAATTATATAATTATTATAATATTGTAATATTATTATAATTATTAATTATAATATATTATTATATTATATTATTATTATGTGTATATATTATTATACACACATATAGATATAAAATTTCTCTTTTCTTCTTCTTTTTTTATTAAATTATAAAAGTTTCCATTTCAGCCCCTCCTCCCAACACCCTCCCACTCCCCCCACTCCCTCTCCTCCTCCCTCTCCATCCCCTAGAGCAGTCAGGGTTTCCTGCCCTGTGGGAAGTTCAAGTTCCTCCCCCCTCCTTCCAGGTCCAGGAAAGGTGAGAGTCCAAACAGACTGGAGCGCCAAATTCCAGTATATGCAGAGGAAGCAAGTCCCAGTGTCATTGTCAGTGGCTTTTCAAAAAGGCTCCGGGCCAGCCACATTCAGAGAATCTGGTTGGATCACGACCTCGTTCAGTCCCAGTCCAACAGGCCTTGGTGAATTCTCATTATATCAGTTCCCTTGTATCAGTGGGTGCTCGCATCCCTCGCAGTCCTGGTTACTTTTTTTATTTTCTTCATCTTTCTGTTCCTCATTTGGACCGTGGAGTGCTCAGTTCGGTGTTCCAATATGGGTCTCCATCTGTATCGCCATCCAACGTCGGATGAAGGTTTCCTCTGCCCTTGCCTTCTTTGCTCACGTTCTCTTTCCTTCTGCCTCTTATTTGGGCCTAGGGAGCTAGGTCCCGTGTTCCAACGTGTTTCTCCGCCTCCATCTCCATCCATCGCCAGATGAGGGTTCTATGGTGACATGCAAAATAATCATCAGTATGGTTGTGGGCCAAGGCCGGTTCAGGCACCCTCTCCTCTGTCCAGAGAACCATCTGGGGATCTCTCCTTGGACCGGGGATCCCCTTTATAATCAAGTCTCTTGTAAACCCTAAAATGACTCCCTTAGTTGAGGTATATACTTCCCTGATCCCATATCCATCCTTCCTCCCTCCCCCCCATCCTAGTCCCCCGATCTTTCCCTAATCCTCCCCTACTCCCTTCTCTCTAACCCTCTCCCTTTCTGACAACCCTCCCACCCCCCCATGCACCCGAGGTTACCTGGGACTCTTGTCTATTTCCTACCTCCTGGCGGATAGCTAAATAATCTTCATCAGGTTCATCTTCTTATTTAGCTTCTCTAGGATCACGAATAATAGGCTCAAAGACCTTTAATTATGGTTAGAATCCACTTATGAGTGAATACATACCATGTTCCTCTTTTTGGGTCTGGCTTACCTCACTCAGTAAAGCGTTTTCTATTTCCATCCATTTGCATGCAAAATTGATGTCATTGTTTTTTACCGCTGAGTAAAACTCTAATGTGTATATGTTCCACACCTTTTTTAACCATTCTTCTATTGAGGGGCACCTAGGCTGTTTCCAGGTTCTGGCTATTACAAATAGTGCTGCTATGAACATAGTAGAACAAATGCTTTTGTAGTATGTTAGGGAATCTCTAGGGTATATTCCCAAGAGTGGAATTGCTGGGTCCTGAGGGAGGTTGACTCCCAGTTTCCTGAGAAACCGCCACACTGATTTCCACAGTGGCTGCACAAGTTTGCATTCCCACCAACAATGGATGAGTGTTCCCCTCATTCCACATCCTCTCTAGCATAGGCTATCATTGGTGTTTTTGAGTTTGGCTATTCTGACAGGTGTAAGATGATATCTCAAAGTTGTTTTGATTTGCATTTCCCTGATCACTAAGGAGGTTGAGCATGACCTTAAGTGCTTTTTAGCCCTTTGAAGTTCATCTGTTGTGAATTCTCTGTTCAGTTCAGTACCCCATTTTTTAATTGGGTTAATTAGAGTTTTAGTGTCTAGTTTCTTGAGTTCTTTGTATATTTTGGAGATCAGACCTTTATCTGTTGCAGGGTTTGTGAAGATCTTTTCCCAGTCAGAAGGTAGCCTTTTTGTCTTACTGACAGTGTCCTTTGCTTTACAGAAGCTTCTCAGTTTCAGTAGGTCCCATTTATTTATTGTTTCTCTTATTGTCTGCGCTCCTGGGGTTCTGCTTAGGAAGTGATCTCCTGTGCCTATATCTTGTAGACTACTTCCCACTTTCTCTTCTATCAGGTTCAAAGTGGTCGGATTAATGTTGATGTCTTTTATCCATTTGGACCTGAGTTTTGTGCATGGTGATAGATATGGATCTATTTTCATTCTTCTACAGGTTGACATCCAGTTATGCCAGCACCATTTGTTAAAGATGCTATCTTTCTTCCATTGTATAGCTTTAGCTCCCTTGTCAAAAATCAGGTGTTCATAAGTTTGTGGGTTAATACCCGGGTCTTCTATTCGATTCCATAGGTCGACTTCTCTGTTGTTATGCCAATACCAAGCTGTTTTCAATACTGTTGCTCTGTAATACAGTTTGAAGTCAGGGATGGTAATGCCTTCAGAGGTTTCTTTATTGTATAAGATTGTTTTGGCTATTTTGGGTTTTTTGTTTTGCCATATAAACTTGATTATTGTTCTCTCAAGGTCTGTAAAGAAGTTTGATGGGATTTTGATGGGAATTGCATTGAATCTATAGATTGCTTTTGGTAGAATTGCCATTTTTACTATGTTGATTCTCCCTATCCAAAAGAAGGGAAGGTCTTTCCATTTTCTGGTATCCTCCTCAATGTCTTTCTTCAAAGTCTTAAAGTTCTTGTCAAATAGGTCTTTCACTTCCTTGGTTAGAGTTACCCCAAGATATTTTATGCTATTTGTGGCTATCATGAAAGGTGATGTTTCTCTGATTTCCCTCTCTGCTTCTTTATCCTTTGTGTATAGGAGGGCTACCGATTTTTTGGAGTTGATCTTGTATCCTTCCACATTACTAAAGGTGTTTATCAACTGTAGGAGTTCTTTGGTAGAGTTTTTGGGGTCGCTGATGTACACTATCATATCGTCTGCAAATAACGAAAGTTTAACTTCATCTTTTCCAATTCGAATCCCCTTGATCCCCTTATGTTGTCTTATTGCTATTGCTAGAACTTCAAGCACTATATTGAAGAGGAATGGTGAGAGTGGACAGCCTTGTCGTGTTCCTGATTTTAATGGAAAGGCTTTGAGTTTCTCTCCATTCAATTTGATGTTAGCTGACGGTTTGCTGTATATTGCTTTTATTATATTTAGGTATGAGCCTTGTATCCCCAGTCTCTTCAACACCTTTATCATAAATGGGTGTTGAATTTTGTCAAATGCTTTTTCAGCATCCAATGAAATGCTCATATGTTTTTTTTCTTTCAGTTTATTTATATGATGGATTACATTGATAGATTTGCGTATGTTGAACCAGCCCTGCATCTCTGGGATGAAGCCCACTTGATCATAATGGATAATTTTTCTAATGTATTCTTGGATTCGGTTTGCCAGTATTTTATTGAGTATTTTTGCGTCAATGTTCATGAGTGATATTGGTCTGTAATTCTCTTTCCTGGTTGTGTCTTTGTGTGGTTTTGGTATCAGGGTAACTGTAGCTTCATAAAAAGAGTTTGTCAGTGATTCTTCTGTTTCTATATTGTGAAATACCTTAAGGAGTATAGGTATTAGCTCTTCCTGGAAGTTCTGGTAGAATTCTGCATTGAAACCATCTGGTCCTGGGCTTTTTTTGGTAGGGAGATTTTTAATAACAGCTTCTAATTCTTCACGACTGACAGGTCTATTTAGATTGTTCGCCTGTTCTTGGTTCAACTTTGGTATATGGTACTTATCTAAAAAAATGTCCATTTCTTTTACATTTTCCAACTTTGTGGCATATAAATTTTCGTAGTAAGATCTAATGATTCTCTGAATTTCCTCTGTGTCTGTGGTTATGTCCCCCTTTTCATTTCTGATCTTATTAATTTGCATGTTCTCTCTCTGCCGTTTGATTAATTTGGATAGGGGTTTGTCGATCTTGTTGATTTTCTCCAAGAACCAGCTTTTTGATTCATTGATTCTTTGGATTGTTTTCTGTGTTTCTATTTTGTTGATTTCAGCCCTCAGTTTGATTATTTCCAGTCTTCTACTCCTCCTGGGTGAATCAGCTTCTTTTTTTCCAGAGCTTTCAAGTGTGCTGTTAAGTCTCCAATGTGTGCTTTCTCCGTTTTCTTTAATTGGGCACTTAGTGCTATAAACTTTCCTCTTAGCACTGCTTTCATAGTGTCCCATAGGTTTGAGTATGTTGTGTCTTTATTTTCATTAAATTCAAGGAAGACTTTAATTTCTTTCTTTATTTCTTCCTTGACCCAGGGGTGATTCAGTAGTTGACTGTTCAACTTCCATGAATTTGTTGGCTTCCTGGGGGTAGCACTGTTCTTGAATTCTAACTTTAATCCATGGTGGTCTGACAAGACACAGGTGGTTACTAATATTTTTTTGTATCTGTGGAAGTTTGCTTTGTTACCCAGTATATGGTCAATTTTCGAGAAGGTTCCATGAGCTGCAGAGAAGAAGGTATATTCTTTCCTATTTGGGTGGAATGTTCTATAGATGTCTGTTAAGTCCATTTGATTCAATACCTCCAATAATTCTCTTAATTCTCTGTTAGGTTTCTGTCTGATTGACCTGTCCATTGGTGAGAGAGGAGTGTTGAAGTCTCCTACTATTAGTGTGTGTGGTTTGATGACTGCCTTGAGTTCTAGAAGTGTTTCTTTTACATAAGTAGGAGGCTTTATATTAGGGGCGTAGATATTCAGGATTGAGACTTCCTCCTGATGAATTGTTCCTGTTATGAGTATAAAATGTCCATCTCCATCTCTTCTGATTGATTTTAGTTTGAAGTCAATTTTGTTGGAGATTAGAATGGCCACGCCTGCTTGTTTCTTAGGTCCGTTTGCTTGAAAAACCTTTTCCTAACCCTTTACTCTGAGTAAATGTCTGTCTTTGTGGTTGAGGTGTGTTTCTTGTAAACAGCAGAATGTTGGATCCTGTTTTCGTATCCAGTCTCTTAGTCTGTGCCTTTTTATAGGTGAATTGAGTCCATTAATATTAAGTGATATTAATGACCAGTGGTTGTTGACTCCGGTTATTATTATTTTTTGTTTGTTTGATTAATAGAGTTTGTATGTGTCCCTTCTTTGAGTTAAGCTCGTGAAGGGTCGCTAGATGTCTGAATTATTGTAAGCATTGCTGGCAATGTTGGACTCCTTTGGTTGCAATTTTCCTTCTAATACCTTCTGTAAGGCTGGGTTTGTGGCTGCGAATTGTTTAAATTTGTTCTTATCCTGGAATATTTTGTTTTCTCCATTGATAGTGAATGATAGCTTGGCTGGGTATATTAGTCTGGGCTTGCATCCATGGTCTCTTAGTTTCTGCAGTACCTCTATCCAGGACCTTCTGGCTTTCATGGTTTCCATAGAGAAGTCCGGTGTGAGTCTGATAGGTTTACCTTTATAAGTTACTTGCCCTTTTTCCTTTGCAGCTCTTAATATTCTTTCTTTAATCTGTATGTTTTGTGTTTTGATTATTATATGGCGAGGGGATGTTTTTTTTTGATCAAGCCTATTCGGTGTTCTGTATGCTTCTTGAACCTTCATAGGAATATCATTCTTTAGATTGGGAAAGTTTTCTTCTATAATTTTGTTGAATATATTTTCTGGTCCTTTGATCTGCAGTTCTTCTCCTTCTTCAATTCCTATTATTCTTAGATTTGGTTTTTTTATTGTGTCCCAGATTTCTTGAATGTTTTGTGATGAGAATTTATTGGATTTTCTGTTTTCTTTGATCAGAGCATTTACTTTCTCTATGGTATCTTCAGACTCAGATTCGTTCTTCCATCTCTTGTATCCTATTGGTTATGCTTGATTCTGTAGTCTCTGTTTGTTTACCTAGATTTTCCATATCCAGCCGGCCCTCGTTTTGTGTTTTCTTCATTGTCTCCATTTCAGTTTTCAATTCTTGAACTATTTCCATTACCTGTTTGATTGTTTTTTCTTGGTTTCCCAATATATCATTCATGGATTTACTCATTTCTTCGATGTTTTTTTTTATATTTTTCATCCATTTCTTTACTCATTTCTTCAATCTTTTTGTTATACTTCTCATCCAGTTCTTTAAGGGAGTTATTCATATCCTGTTTAAGGGACTCTATTGCTTTCATAATGGCATTTTTTCCCGCTTCTTCTGAATTAAGAGGTTCAAGTCCTTCTATTGTTGGGTCATTGGGTTCTGGTGTTTTCATGTTGTTTTTTAGATTGTTGGAGGAGTTCTTGCCTTGGCGTCTGCCCATCTCTTCCTTCAAATGCTCTCTACTGGATCTTCTAGTACCAGGTCAGGTTCCCTTGTTGGGCAGGGAATTCACTGACAGAAGGCCTACCTTTCCTCAGGCAGTCTATTGAAACACATGCACTCCCTACTACCGGGTTGTACTCACAACCCAGGCCCAGCGAGCAAGGGAGTTGCTCTGGGGAGATCTTGTGGCCCCAGAGGGGAGGGGGGAAGAGAGGAAGGTGTACCTGGATAAAGGCTGGGACGGGATTCCGGAGAGCTCCGCAGGGAGGAGTCGCCTCTGCCTGGTGACCAGATTGTTGAGGGGGGCGGGGAAAGGCTGAATTCCTCCCAGAGGAAGCCCTCTGGCCAGGAGAAAACTCACCCCTCCTCCAATGGAAGTCTGCTAGAAGTTCACTCTCTCTTGCTGGCCAGGAATGTGATTGAGCTGAGACAGGGCTTGCCTGTCCTCAGACAGGCTCTCAAAGCACCGGAGCTGCCCCTGCCGGACTCAGATATAAAATTTCACTGAATACTATTAAGACTAAAGACCGACTATTGTAAGCATTTCAGGTTTTTCAATCTCAAGACTGTGAATAAATATAAAAGTAACACATAAATGCAAGTGCACCTTATCTATCTCTGTATTAAGTGAGCTTGTTTGATATTGATTCTTGATTTGTTCATGAATCACTTTGGAATATCATCTATCTTAGTAATTAATCTAGAGAAGTTACATACAAGCAATTTTGAAGTCATGCAAAAACAAGTTAGAAGTTTTCTTTGTCACTGTGTTTCATCTGATCTTTTGTAAGAAATAGAATATAATTGTACCAGCCATCTAGTCCATATTACCTGGGTACTTACTGCATGGAAATCATTACTACAGGCTCTGAAGAAACAGTGCATCAAACAGATAGAGCCTAAGTATTAGTGGTCACTGTATTTTGAGAATGAGATAAAGAAAACATACTTTTATTTATTATATTTACTTTCATTATCATGTTTGTTATAATAAAATAAATATGTTGTTACAAATCCTATCATTATACATCTTTGTCAGAGTTACCACTAATAACTGCATGAGAGAGTCTACAGTAGGCTGTTTTGAAATTTCCTCTGTCAATGGAATTTGTCCAAAACTCTTCACTGTAGCCACAGGCAGACATTTTGTACAAAGACAAAAAGTAGACATACTCTTCATCAAAATATTACAAGTATGATCTCTCACTCATAAGTGTGCATTAGACATTAAGCAAAGGATAAGCAGCCTACAGTCCACAGTCCCCAGAGAAGCTAGGACACAAGAAGGACCCAAAGAGAGACATAGATGAATCCCCCTGGAAAAAGGAAACAGACAAGATTTCCTGAGTTAGTTGGGAGCAGGGAGGAGAGGGAAGGGTAGAAAAAGGGCACAGGGAAAGGGGAAGTGGGAAGAAGAACATGAGGGATTGGGATGGTCCAGTTGGGGGAAAGACAGAAAGGGAGAGCAAGGAAAAAAATATCTTGAGAGAGAGAGAGCCATTGTGAGGTTAGGAAGAAACCTGGCACTAGGAAAATTCCCAGAAATTCACAAGGATGATGACTCCAGCTAAGAATCTAAGCAATAGTGGAGAGGGTGCCTGAACTGGCCTTGCCCTGTAATCAGGTTGATGACTGCCTTAAAAGTCACCATAGAACCTTCATCCAGCAACTAATGTAAGCAGATGAAGAGATGCACAGCTAAGTACTCAGTACTAAGCTCCCAGAGTTCAGCTGAAGAGAGGGAGGAGGGATAGAATGAGCAAAGTGATCCCAACCATGATGGGGAAACCCTGAGAAACAGCTGACCCAAGGTAGTGGGAGCTCACTGACTCTGGACTGACAACGGGGGAAGTTGCATAGGACAGAACTAGGTTCTCTGAATGTGGGTGGCAGTTGCGTGGCTAGGGCAGTTTATAGGGCCACTGGCAGTGGGACCAGCATTTATTCTTAGAACATGAACTAGCTTTTTGGAGCCCATTCCCTATGGAGGGACACTTTACTCAGCCTAGAGCCTAGAAAAAGGTGGAAGGGCCTTGGTCTTGCCTCAGTGTGCTGTGACATACTTTGTTGACTAATCATGAGAGGCCTCTCCCTCTCTAGGTGTGCATGAGGGTAGTATGGGGAGAACGTGGGGTGAGTAGGTGGAGCGGAGAGAGAGGGAACTGGGGATTGGTACATAAATTTTTTAAAAGATTGTTTAAAAACAGAACAGCCTAGTGTAGACTCTCTTATGTGGTTATTAGTGATAACTGTGTGTTCAAGGAGATAAACAGATTAAGAAATGGAATAAAGTGAGTGGTGGACTCTAGGCAAGATTCCAACCAGCTAAGTTTCCAACTTGAAAAAGTTGTCTGGGACTGAGTGAGCACGTGATCCAGCCAGATTCTCTGAATGAGGCCGGATTCTCTGAATGTGGCTGGCACGGAGTCTTTCTGAAAAGCCATTGACAATGACACTGGGACTTGTTTCCTCTGCATATACTGGATTTTTGGGATCCAGTCTGTTTGGATGCTCACCTTCCTGGACCTGGAGGGAGGGAGGAGGAGCTTGAACTACCCACAGGGCGGGAGACCCTGACTGCTCTTGGGGATTGAGAGGGAGGAGGGGAGAGAGTGTGGGGAGTGGGAGGGTGTTGGGAGGAGGGGCAGAAATGGAGACTTTTGTATTTTAATAAACTTTGAGAAAAAAAAAAGAAAAAGAAAAAAGGAATAAAAGAAAAACTTAGAGCTGGGTACAGTACAGTAGTGTGCACCTTTAATCCAAGCACTGTGAAGCAGAAGCTGGTAGATCTCTGAGTTTGAAGCCAGCCTGGTTGGGACTGCAAGCTTCAGGACAGCTATGCTTAGGCAGAAAAGACAGAAAGCTGGTGGCGATATAACGATGTGCTTCCAGCTTTAGAGTTAAGACTTGTAGGAACGGGTTATACAATTTACCTTTACACCTAAGGAAAGCTGCTCAGGCCAGGCACGTGTCAGGGGGGTCCCTAAGTGGAGGCCTAGAGAGGCCATTGTGCGAAGCTGAGAAGTTATAGCTTAGATTGCCTTGGAGAACCCAAGGTGTTAGAGACACCAGAGCTGGGGGATATCTGTCGAGGAAAGCTGTTAACAGGGAGTGGGACCAGCCCAAGAGAAAAATGCATGTTACAGTCGACGAAGTTAAATGGAGTTGGAGATTTGAACAGCATTTTGACATTAGACACAGAGATGCGGAGTTTGGAGTTTGCCCAGCTTGTTTTTAGTCTTGCTTTGGTCCAGTGTTTCCTCACTAAACCCTGTTCCCTCCATTTTGGAATGGCGATTTTTATCTTGAGTCATTTTATGTTGGAAGCATGTGATTGATCTGTTTTGTACTTGGATTTTGTAGAGGATTATAGTTAAGAGATATTGCATGAATATCAGAAGGGACTTTGAACGTTGGTATTTTAAACATTGTTGAGACTGTGATAGACTATGGGGACTTCTGAAGTTGGATTGAATGCACTTTTGCACTATGATGTGGCTACAAACATTTGGGGGCCAGGGTTTGGAATGTGGTAGTTTGAAAGAAAATGGTCATCTAAGGAAGTGGTGCTATTAGGAGGTGTGGCATTATTGGAGTGGGTGTTGTCCTGTTGGAGGAAGTGTGCCTCTGTAAGGGTGGGCTTTGAGATACTTCTCCTGTGCTCAAGATACTTCCCAGTGTGTGAGTTTACTTTCTATTAACTGCATATCAACATGTAACAGCTCCTTCTCCAGCACCATATCTACCTACATGCCACCATGCTCCCTACCATGATGATAATGAACTAAACCTACAAAATTGTGATCTGTCACCTCAATTAAATGTTTTCCTTTATTAGAGTTGCATGGTATCTCTTCAGAGCAATAAAAACCATAAGACAGATGAAAGAAAGAGAGAGAGAGAAGAGAGAAAGTAAAAAAGAAAGAAGTGGGGGGGAAGAAAAAGCAATGATCGCAGAATTATGGTGAGAAAGTACACCCCAGAGAGGTGAATTCTGGGCCTCAGTAGTCACCGTAGCTCCTTGACTGGCAGCAATATAGATCAGCAGTGTCATTCTTAGGATATGATTTCTAAGGTTGTACCTTTTATTACATTTATGCCAAATTACCACTACTTTTTTTTTCCAAGTCAGTTTGCTTTATCACATTGGAACACTCCTAAAATATTTTAATTTCTAGAGTTCTCTTTTCCAAACATATTTCCAAAAATATTCTTTGCTCTAGGTGTTATTCTCAATGTCTCAGAACTGGTTAACAGATCTCACTGCTGAGCCCAGAGCACTGGGAAGGACCTATCTGCTGAGAATTTTATTTCTGAGGTCTTATCAGGATCATTTTCTCCTGTGACGTGCAGGGAGGATTCTGCCTTTGCTTCTTGTCTTCCTTTGTCTCACCTTCATTCCCTCACATCCATTCACTCTAAGGAAATTCTAGCTGATGAAAAATGATATTTTCTGTCCTCAAAATAGAAAAAAAAAGTATAGCATTCTAGTGATTGATCATCACTCGGGCCCCCACACTGCACGATGCAGAGAGACATCAAAGGGTTGGTCCCAGAAGCACTGGTACATGGACCAAAGTGAGATCACCGAGAAAGGCACACTGCACACACTCAGACCCTCATCTCAGCAGGTGAAAAACGCCTGGAGACTACTATAAAACCTAAAAGGATTTGTGGTGAACATTTTGGCACTTTCATGCAAAGTCCTGTGATCATGCAAAGCTCCCATGGCTCTCTCTTGTTCCTCTTTCGCTTTCACTAACCCCCCATTCTTATTCTCAAATAGTGAGCAATTCCTACTGTCACGGTTTTTGTGTGTGTATTCCCAGGGCTTGTGCGAGTAGGTACAGCTGTCATGGGTTTGTGAATGTAGTTGTCATATTGTATTCAGACTTCAGTGTTTCCCAGCGCTCTGTCGTATCCTCCTGGGCCAATGACCATCTTCGCTCTTCATTTATATTGTTACCGGGAAATCTTTCTGACATCCTAGGAAACCAGTGGGGCTTCCTGTTTGTGAGTTTAAAGTTCCTTCTTCTTCAGGATGGGTTAAAGTGAAGACTCTATGATATGTACAATTGTAACTGCTTGTAAATTGGTAATTAACAAACAGAGTTAAAACAGCAGAATTCCTTCAAGACAGGGATGTCAGAAACACGTCTGTCTTTTGAGGTTGAGTGTATAGGAAAAAAAATCTCTCATATTGATCTCAAGTCTTGACTTTTAGATCTTGCTGCATTATCATTTATAGATTTGAACACAGATACAGGAAGGATTAATAGTTCTAGCTTGCTGAAAATGTTAGTGATTTACATAAACGCTTGCATTTTCTGTGTGTGCTTACACCATTGTTAGGAGAAACAAGAAAGCGGAGAATCCTCATGGATTTTCTCTGCCTTCATCTGTCTGAGGAATTCACATTCTTATCCGAGGTCGTCCACAACTCCATCCTCTGCGACACCTGACAGGTCTGCCCTCTGGGGCTCCTGCCCACATTTGTGACAGCTGTCAGAAATCTCAGAAACTCCCAGTTTCTTAACTTTCTTCTCAAACCCTGCTCACCTCTCCCATATCTCAGGTTTATTCCTGACTATCCAGACAGGTAAAAACATTTTTTTTACTTCTTTACTGCTTCTTCAAATTTTTGGATATATCATAATGTCCATACTTTATGATTCCTAGACAATTTTCTTAAAGAAAATGAATACAGTAGAAGAGATCTAAATATGTGCTTTACAGAATCTTTTGATTTGTGTGACAGCCACAATTTTCTGCAGACTTCTGAAAGTTTTCTAAGAAATATAAACAACTCACTGTAAATCTCAACTTCGAGTGTGCTGTGTGTTTTTAGGGACTCTAGATTGTGTTGTTTCACTCCTGGTCAAGGTGCGGGTCTGCTTTTGTTTCACTAGCTTTTTCTGGGCATCTGCTCGCTGTTCTAGGGTCTGTTCTGGGTACTTCACTGTATCCAGCTATCATAGGACAGCATCTTCTATGAGCTCTCAGGATGTCTTTTTTCTTCACGGACTTGCAAGTCTGAAGAGCATTGCTCTGGGTTTGTCTAATACTTTTGACTACGCTGGAGTACTAACTATTTCTCTGAAAGAACATCTTTATCTGGTTCATGTGAGGTCTGCTCGGCCTGGAAAACCTCTGTTTCTCCATTTCCATACTCTCTAACAAATGCACTTTTATGCTTAAAGAAAAATCTCAAGAATATTAACAAACTCTGTTTGTTTGCTTCTCTGTTTTATAATTCTTTAACACATAGTAGTTTATTCTGTGACAAGGGATAAACAAACATTTGCATCTCTTCCTAGAACCTATCATAATCCAAAGTCAACTTTGTAGCAAATATTTCTTGATTTCAAAATAGAAGCAACTGGGCACTGACAGCTTCACACAGAACACTACAACAATACACCAAAAGTTGTCGCAGCTTTGAGCTGTTCTTCCCCTCAGTCGATTTCCTAGAATTCATGTAAGCTTACTTACAGGGATGGCCTTTCTAATATTAATCAATCAAATAAGCAATCATTATAGCCATCTATTTTCATATACAAAATAATATTCAATGCCTTCATGTGAAGTTTTTAATAAATTTTTTTCAACAAAACATGCAATTTATTTAAAATAGGAATTATATTTTTCGATTTACTTTAATCAAAAATATTAGTGTTGGATGGCAGGAGCCATGTGACTTCTTTGGGGAATAAGGCCAGAGAATAGCATGCGTGGCTCTCCTTACTGCAAGACCCTGGAGACCCTGACCTATTTGGCAAAGACCTGTGGACATTTTGCTGTGTAATGCTGGGCATGACCCCAGGAGTACATGTGCTACCTGCTCTCCTGGCTTTCACTGTGCTACCATACTGCTGGACTGAATGAGTCACAGTAGTTCATGAAGTTTAGTATTACATTTTTGCAAAACCGTTCTTAAAAGAATGATTTTAACACTAGAATCTTTGAGGAATATTATTAAACAGTGGCATTAAGAGTTAATAGGAACAGTCTAAGAGCAGAGAATGAAGCAGAATCATAGAAATCCACAGTTCCTTCAGTTCTAATAACTGTACCAATACTTCAAGAAGTTAAAGGAGATAGACATAAGAACAAGGGATAAACATTGCCAACTATTAAGAATAAATTCCCAAGTCATTTTGCCTATAGGATAAAACAAAAAACCTGGTATATTCCCAGAGGAGATAGACTAGTACAAAATACAGAGTGGATTGGTCCAGCTTTTGTTGGTAAGTTGATCATAAGAACCCAGACTCTACCAGGTATAAATATTGCATAAATACAAGAGACAAAACTGTCTTGCTGCCAACTGGGTACACTGTTGAAACTAAAAATAAAGACAGCCCAAGTTATGGCGGGGGGGGGGGGCACTTGTTTGAATGACAGCAGGTGGACATAACTTCTTTATGATGCTGATTTCACAGATCTATCCCAGGTCATCACATTTGTCTGGAGCAAGACGTCCAGCAGCTGGGACCTTGTCAGATTTCCCATTTCTATGTTCTCGCAGCTATGATGTCATGTATTGATGTCTGGGTCTTGTTTCCGTAGCCATATTGAGACTTAAAGGTGTAGATTCCCTGACATTCCTAAGAGACACCATCTCACAACAGACTTCCTGTCCCTCTGGAATTTTGCAATCTTTCTTCCTCCCTTGTCGATGGTGTTCTCTAGGCCTTAGGTGCAGGAGTTCTACTGACGATGCATCAGTTGAATTAGGTCTAAAATCATGGACTTGTAAGTAACATATAGTGACAGAATAGGCTGCATTTATATATGTAAGAATATGGCAGGATATATTAAGAGTTATAAAACAGAGGCTATGAATTTGAGATAAAGTAAGCTGGTATTGCACATAGGCAGGGTTGAAAGTAGAATGGGGAAATGATGCAATTGTATTTTAATTTCAAAAAATAAAAAATAGTAGTGTAAAAGATAATTCCATAACATTACCAAAACTTCACATTTCTGGTGGAAACATTTACAAGCAATGATCATTATCTGTAAAACATGTTTGTGGTGGTTTGAATGAGAATGCCCCCATAGGACCATATGTTTATAAACTGAGTCCCAAGAGATGAACAGTTTGAAAAGGATTAGGAGGTCGGGTTTTTGGAGGGGGTGTGTCAGTAGCGGTGGGCTCTGAGGTTTTTAAAGACCATGCCAGGTCTAGTCTCTATCTATCTATCTATCTATCTATCTATCTATCTATCTATCTATCTATCTATCTATCTATCATCTATCTATCTATCTATCATCTATCTAACTAACTATTTCTGCCGACTGCCTTTGGATCAGAACGCAAAGATCTCAGCTCTTTCTCCAGCACCACACCTGTCTGCATGCTGCCTCACTTCCCACATGATAATGGATGAATCCTTTTGAAACTGTAAGCAAGCCTCAATTAAATGCTTTCTTTCAGAAGAGCTGTCTTAATCCTGTATCTTCACAGCAACAGAACAGTGACTAAGACAATATTTAAAGTCAAAATGTTGATTGTGTCAACTCCTTCACCCTAAGTCTTAACTCAAGGTTTCCAATTACGTTCAGTTGTGTTCAAGCAATTTGCTTTCTGAATTGCTCCAGCAGAACAGGATGTTTGTAAAGGAAACTTATACTTAACAGAAGTAAGGTAAAACAATGGAAACATCAAAATTTAGGCTCACAGTTACAGTCTTGTCACATTTTGACACATTTTTCAAAACAGTGTCCAGGCTCACAGTTACAGTCTTGTCACATTTTGACACATTTTTCAAAACAGTGTCCAGATACGACTTCTTGTTCCTGCAGAATATCTGTGTGCTTGCTGGACATTAAATCATTGCATTTCTAAGCCTGGAGGGAGTGTGAATTGTACAGAAGAGATGTCAGCTTGGGGCTAAGTGGCGTTTGCTGCTGGAGCTTTTTTCTGTATGGTGGAGCGAGGGATGGGCAAGAGCCTGAGGCATTTGAATACAGTTGATGGCTGTTTGGGGAGGACTAGGAGATGTGGTATTGCTGGAGGAAGTACATCATTGGAAGCAAATTATGTAGTTTCCAAAGACTTGTACCATTTCTAGTGTGTTGTCTGCCTTTCTGTTTAGGTCTCTATCTCCATCTGTCTGTCCCTCCCCCGTGTGTGTGTGTGTGTGTGTGTGTGTGTGTGTGTGTGTGTGTGTTTGTGCTTATGAGATACTCATCTGTATTGACAATCCTTATTCACTGCAGCAGCTAGTAGCTGAGATGGCAGCACTGATCTATGCTGATCTTTAGCTGGGATTCTCCTTACAATTAGGGAGAGGCTGAAGAAAGCCGGAGCCAGGTTTGTTTGATGCCAAAGCCAGGTTTTCTTAATTTCAGTATTATAATTGCAGCTCAAAATGGATCGTATAAACCACCCAGACCTCTGCCAAGTCTCTGAAAAACTAATTATTTCTTCCTAAATGCACATGATCTTCCCAACAATAAAATTGCAATAAATGATTAAAATATAGTTGTCAAACCCTTGATATCATATATATAGGTACACATTAATGCAATCTCCAGCAATTGAATCATCAAATAGCATCAAATGAAAAGGTGTATCTTATAATAGACATGTCTTTTGTAATATTGTCCCTCTAATAGGGACAAAACCGGTTCCATGCTGTACACTGGGTGGCCACATGGTGTCAGGAGCTACATGCTGCTCCTAACAGAGGGACTAGTTCTGAATACAGAAAGGAAACAAAAGTGCTTTTAAAGGCTTGTTTTGTGAATTTTCTCCAACTTTGATGTTTTCTCTATTGGATATTTTAATACTGCTTCAAAAGTCGGGTTAAAAGCTTCCATCGCTAGAGCTGCTCCTCTATATTTAGTGTTAAGATTGTTGATAAATCACCGTAACTTGTTAATTTAAGCTTTGCAATGGTCTCTTCCAGCTGTTCAGCTAAACTATGTCCTCTTGAGATACATGGCATATAACTCCACCATTACAGAGTTGATGTGTGAGGAATAAAGTATGGGAGAAAGAGAAGTGAGGCCGGCCTGGGTTCAAACCCCTGCTGGGCTACTCCTTGTCTGTAATAGCCTATGTAAAAGACCATCTCTATCTGAGCCCTGGCATCTCAGAGAGATACAAGTTTGTGGTATAACAGAAAAAGGAGGAAAATGTATGTCAACTTAAGGCATTGAATATGGTCAAAGTACACTATAAATGTATGGAACAATATTTCATACAACTAATAGACAATAAGAAGATGGAAAAATATACAGAAAAAAAGGTAGGGAAAAAGTGAGGAAGGAAGAAAAAAGAAAGGGGAAATTCTAATTCATCACAGTTCCATCTTGGTCACCACTGTCTCGATTCCCTTTCTTGACCCACTTGGAGACCTAACTCCAAGTGGTCTAACTCTCTAAAACCCTGGACCTTTAGCCTCCAATTTTCTGATATAAATTGTGTGTGGGTTTTGTTTGTTTTGATTTGTTTCCTTGTTTCGTTTTGCCCCATATCTCCAGTTTCCAAGTGAAGCCTACCTAATAAACCAACATTCTCCTTAGCACATAAGCTCCTGCTGAGCATCCTCCATCAGCCCGCAGAGGGGAGCCTCTGCCTGTGTGGGTACCACAAATTTTCCTGAAAGTTCAGAAACACGATTCAATTAACACTTACTAGAATCCATGATTAAGAGTTCAGTGAAAGTTCTCGGTTTATCCTTGCAATTATCAATGAAGAGTTTGGACAGTATCCATGTAGCTTAATCTCTTTCCTAATCTCAGAAGAAAGGAGGGAGAGGGAGAAAAGAAGAGAGAGAGCACACTTTGATTATGTTCACTTCCATTATCCACTTTTAACCATTTTTCTCTTCTGTTGAACCGTGTCTTTACACCAAAGCCCCCTCCAGCTTTTTTTTTTTTTTTGAAGAGAAAGGTGGGACCCTTGCTTAGAATAGAAACTCTACTGTTCACATCCTGTTTACTATATGTGTTAACAGCAATATAAAGTATCTGACCTCTGACCCAGAATTCATTTTCAACATAACTGCACAAAACGTAGGCTAAGGATAAGAGTGGACTCAAAACCAGCTGGCTGCCATTGGACTGTCTGAAACAACAGTGTGGTTTTGCTTACGTTTTTGAATTACAGCTCTGAGGAAGTCGTGATCATAAGACACGACTGTTGTCGTACATAAGACAAACAGACTTATGTACATTGTGTCAGTGAAGCATTAAACTCTTTTATTAGGATTATTCCTTTAAATTAAGAAAACACTAACTGAATAAACATTCTTACTTTTTTGAAAAAAATGTGAAGGTTTATTTTTGTCTAGAAGAGATCAAAACACTGAGAAAGGAGGGAACATAATATATTTTGGAACTCGCTAGCCTTCATCCAGTTCTACTTATTATAGAAGATCTTGTCCGTATTCAGTGCTTTCTGCAGAGGTGTAAGATACTGTCTTAACTAAGAACATGTAAAACTCCTCAAGAGAAAGGCAAAAGAATTTGGAGTGTTGGGCTGAGCAGTTCAGGACACAGGTTGTGGAGGTAGATTTGGGGAGGTAGTGAGAATTTAAGCGTCTTTTGAGGGAAAATCTTCATGTGGTCTTGAAGTTCTGAGGACTGTCTTGTGGATGTGACAAGTGTCTTAGAGCATGGGGATGGGAAGATCTTCAGTAGCTGAGACATTTATATTAAAACGCTTTTGTAGTTTATTGAAACTTTAATCAAAGGTGTTGTATTTTGCCTGTAATCATGCGAAAACACTATTTACCATATTGTTTGTTGATCAGAAGCAACTTTAGTAAATTCCATCTGGCTCTGCTCCATATTAGAGGACCAGAGAGGAGCCATATTGATTCTCAACAGAATGTGATAAGGCAGTTGTCTTCTGTCAATAGAGAAAGTCTATAGGCAGAAAACAGCATGAAATATTTCAGCCCTCTTTTGTGAGATTTTACAACAATTGAGGGGGTCACAAGGTTTTCTCTGTGTATGCTTGTGAATAATAAGATAGCAAAATTACCGAAAACTTATAGCAAATAGAACAAAAAGGATCAATTATTGTCACTAATTTGATGACAGATGGTGTTTTCTGAGAATCCAAAATATATAAAGAACTCAAGAAACTAGACATTATAATTCTAAATAACCCAATTGATAAAACGGGGTACTGAATTGAAAAGATAATTCTCAACAGAAGAATTTCAAATGACCAAAAGATACTTAAGGACATGTTCAACTTCCTTAGCTATCAGGGAAATGCAAATCAAAACAACTTTGAGATACGATCTTACACTTGTCAGAATGGCTAAAATCAAAAACACCAATGATAACCTACGCTGGAGAGGATGAGGAGAAAGGGGAACACTCCTCCATTGCTGGTGGGAATGAAAACTTGTGCCACCACTTTGGAAATCAGTGTGGTGGTTTCTCAGAAAATTGGGAGTCAACCTACCTCAGGATCCAGTAATACCACTCTTGGGAATATACCCAAGAGATGCCCAAACATACTATAAAAGCATTTGTTCAACTATGTTCATAGCAGCATTATTTGTAATAGGCAGAACCTGGAAATAACTTAGATGCCCCTCAATGGAAGAATGAATAAAGAAAGTGTGGCACATCTACACATTAGAGTACTAATCAATGGTTTTAAAAAAAATGACATCTTGAATTTTGCATGCAAATGGATGGAAGTAGAAAACAATATCCTGAGTGAGATAACACAGATCCAAATATATGAATATGGTATGTACTCACTCATTAGTGGATTCTAGCCATAAGCAAAGGACATTGAGCCGTTAGTTTGCAATCCTAGAAAAGCTAAGTAATAAGGTGAACCCAAGGAAAAACATATATAAATTCTCCTGGAAATTGGAAGCAGACAAGATTGCCAGGCAAAGATCCCCATTGGGATTATGGGGTGGGGGTAGAAGGAGAGGGGGAAAAAGAAGGGAGAAGGGGAGGGTTGGGGAGGGTTTGGGGGAGTGGGATGGTTGAGATGGAGGAAGGATGGATATGGGAGCAGGGAAGAAGATATCTTAATTAAGGGAGCCATTTTTGGTTCGTCAAGAGGCTTGGCCCTAGAGGGATTCCCAGCCGTCCACGGGGATATCCCCAGCTAGAACCCTAGGCAGTAGAGGAGAGGGTGCCTGAACTGACCTTGTCCCATAATCAAACTATCTTGAATATCACCATAGAACCTTCATTCAGAGACAGATGGAGAAAGAGACAGAGACCCACATCGGAGCCTTGGACTGAGCTCCCACGGTCCAGTTGAAGAGCAGAAGAAGGGAGAATATGACCAAGAAAGTCAGGACCAAGAGGGATTGGTCCACCCACTGACACGGTGTGCCTGATGTAATGGGAGCTCACCAAATTCAGCTAGACTGGGACTGAACGAGCACGGGATCAAACCAGACCCTCTGAATGTGGCTGACATTTGGGGCAGACTGAGAAGCCAATGATAATGGCACTGGGATTTGTCTCTACTGCATGTACTGACTTTTTGGGATCCTATTCTACTTGAATGCATATCTTTTTAAGCCTGGATGGGGGCAGGAGGGCCTTGGACTTCCCACAGGGCAGGGTACTCTGCCCTCTCTTAGGACTGGAAGGGGATGGGGAAGGGGGAGCAGGAGGGAAGTGGGAGGAGGGGAGAAAGTGGAAATTTTGATTGGTATCATTTATAAAGTAATAAAAAATTAGAAAAAAACCTAGGCTTTTAGTCTGATTGGCATCATGATCAAGAAGAGAACAAAGTAGATTTTGAGGGACATATTAGGTCTTGACTTTGAAATGTTGATGCTGAGACATCCTTTGATGTATATAGCTATTATTTCATCAGTTAATGAATGTGCACTTCGATACACTAAGGAGATTCTTTCGAGAAGGGATTTGGAGGGGGATAGAGAAAAAAGAGCATGCAAAGTAAACTAGGTTGAAAATGTGGGAAACCAGGTAACAGTGACAAGACTTGTGAGCTTCACAAAGGAAGTATTCAAGAGTATTTAATGTTGATGCAGTCAAGTGACCTGTAGTCACCATGTCACTAAATTTGACAGGTGTGATGACTGGGGATATGTGCCAAAGAGTAGGAAGCAGTAGAAACTGAAATCCAACTTTGGTGGAATGTCAAATCACACTTAGAACACTGAATGTTGACCTGCAAGTCAAGGAGGCTGGCTGTGAATTTGGAGAGGTATAGGCACACCTAAAAGAGGTACTGAGTTAAAATATAGATCTCCAGTCTTTGTATAAGGGGACAAGAGAGTGAGGGCCATTGTTTTTTGCTTAGTGGTAAAAATGTGATTATATCTATGAGTTATATAATCAACTTTCAAACTGCAGAAAAAAAAGGATAGATGATAAAGGATGATCAGAGACAAGAACATAATATTGCTGAAAAAACAAACCCACAGAAAAAGATTTTTAATCATAAAACAAAGGTTGCTTGCTTCCTGTACTGCTTCTGTGCACCAAAGCTAAAATGAAGCAGATGAAAGCTAGCAAATTGTACAGGCTAGCAGGAGATGTGAAGGGACAAATAATTTGAAGAAACAAGTCAGGTTATGTTAATCCTAAAATTGGGAGGAGAAAATCCACTAACCTAAATCATCACGGCCAAATTAATTAAAGTAAGTCTCTTAATTCCTGTACACGGGCTCCCCTAAGCCAGGGTTTGAGAAGTAACATTGGATGTGAAGAAGACAAGACTCTTACAGCTCAGGGATAGGGGTTTTCCTAATGGGGAATGTGGTGAGCAAAATAGCTGGGGATGCAGGAGCAGAACACCATAGCAAGTTAATCCTAATGACCTGAAACAAAGACATGGTTGTGAGGTAGTCACAACAAGGTAGCCATCACAACAGGTAGTCATAACAAGGTAGTTACAGGAGGTCATAAAACCTTTTGAAACAAAGGTAGGGTTGCAAGATGGTTATAAACAACTTTTTGAAACTAAGACATGATTGTCATTCCTGGAACAGGCAGTACAGAACCATCTGTAGTTAAGGCATAGTCCAAACCTTTAAGAAACAGAAGTTTAACCATAAGCAGGAATGACCCTAGTTTGTCTTTACTATAAGAAGGGTTTTAGGCATCCTTCAGTTACCTTTCAGATTTAGCAAATGAATGCATGTACTGGGGAGTAAATGAGGGGAAAAGTAGTCATGCTGAGTTAGAACTTATTGATGTCTAAACAAAAGATAGGATAGCCTGAAAGGTTCACATCGGGCAGCACTGCAGGAATGAGAGAAAATGGGAGATTCAGAACTTGGTCTTGTCCACCAAGGAAGGTTAACTATCTGACAGATATGTTACTAAAAACAACATAAGAGATCTTCCATGGTTCTAGCCGGGAAGATGTACTTGCTGTTATATGTGCTACACAGTACCAAAAGAACAAAACAAGTGCTTATAAGTTATAATCTAAGATTTCCAAGAGTGGTATAAAGCAGAGGGAAGCTTCTCCACTCTCACGTGGAAGACAAAAGATGGCTCCAAATGCATGTGGTCCTCTGTGTCTGTTACTGCCTCCACAAACTGGACCAAAGCACACACAGGATCCAAACTTCTTGTCAAACAAACAGCTTGAGAAGAACCTCACATCTTGGTTTGAGAAAGCCCCAGAAGGCTCAGGAGGATCCAGGAATTGGCTGCAGCTGCAGGACAGGTCACGTGAAAGCCACAGCAGAACCAAGGAAGATGCCCTGCTGTGCATGCCACTGAGGAGTCGTCACAGGAACTAACTTTTGGTTCAGAGTTTCCAAAATATTCTTTCTTTTTATTACAAGCAGCAAAGAGCCACTGACGCTGAATACACAGGAAAGGAAAGAATTCCCAAACTGAAGACGGGTTTCACGGGTATGGAGACGCTATCAGAATCCCCAACTGAAGACAGGTTTCACGGTTATGGAGACTCTATCAGAATTCCTAACTGAAGACAGGTTTCACGGTTCTAGCAACTACCTCCCTTCTCTTTAATACAAGACCATGAAGCCACAAGTGAAAACCCTTACAAAGATTGCATCTAAATAAGGGCATACGTACTGACCATCATGGCTGATCACCACAGTCTTTCATTAGAGCCTTCAGTTCTAATGTCTGATTCTGGATCTGAAGGCTTATCTCAGGTTCAGAGTCCAAAACTTATTTGCATTAAAGGGCAATGACATAGTTTATATAAAAAAGATGAATTTATTTAAAGTTTTGGTTAGAATTAAAGACACAGTCATTTCCAGTCTGTCTCATTGCATAGCAGTGTTGTGGCTCACAGAAAAGATGGAACAGGATCCACAAAACATGTGTGTGTACCTTTCACGTAAGGCCCTGTTACTGAAACTCAGAAATGTCTTTCTTCTGCCACCAGAACCCAGGAATTTGCGGGCATTTTGCTCTTTGCATAATTCCCTGTCGGGAATCCATGGGATTGAGAGGTGGCACAGTGGTTAATAGTAAGCTTTGTTTTCCACAGCTTGGATCCCAGTGTCTGCTTCTAACTGCTCACAATGACCTCTCACTCCAGCTGCTGGGGATCTGCTTCCCTCAGCTCATCTGTAGGTACCCACATGTACAGGCACACACACAAAAACACATACAACATGTACAAATCCATTCTTTTAAATTAAAAATATGATTTTTACTCTCTAGGACCTCCCCAGTGGGACAAAACCTAGCGGCCCTTCCCCAACTCCTTCGGCAGCTTTTGTAGCCAACCAGCAGAGACTTTCCTGCTGCTGGACTACCTCCCACCCACCCCCATCCCCAAGCAATAGAGGAGGGGGTGCCTGAACTGGCCTCCCCCTGGTCAGACTGATGCCTATCTTAAATATTACTATAGAACCTTCGTCCAACAACAGATAGGAACAGAGGCAGAGACCCACATCGGAGCACCGGAATGAGCTCCCAAGGTCCAGTTGAAGAGTAGAAGGAATGAGAATATGAGCAAAGAGGTGAAGACCATGAAGGGTTCATCCACTGAAACAGTTTGCCTGAGCTAATGGGAGCTCACCAACTCCAGCTGGACTAGGAAGGAACAAGCATAGGACCAAACTAGTCCCTCTGAATGTGGTTGACAGTTGTATGGCTGTGGCAGACTGAGGGGTCACTGGCAGTGGCAGTGGGATTTGTCTCTACTGCATATACTGGCTTTTGGGGATCCTATTCTCTTTGGATGTATATGTTGCTCAGACTATATGTATAGTAGGGAGGGCCTTGAACTTTCCACAAAGCAAAGTGCCTTACCCTCTCTTAGGATTACAGGGAGTTGGAGTGGGAGGGTGTATGGAGGGAATGAGAGGAGGGGAGGGAGTGGGAATTTGGATTTTTTTAAATCTAATAAAAAAATTAAAAAAATAAAACAAAAAATATGATTTTTAAAAATCATAAAATCTAGGATTCAATTTTAGGTAGTTTACCTTCGATAAAATCTAAATACTTCAGCAGTTTGCTTTGTAATTACTAAGAGTGTAATGCTTACTTCATTGGTTATTTCCTTAAATACAAGTGCATTTTGTATTTCATACCGAAGATGATTTTCACATTGTATTACTTGTCTCCATTACATTACTCTGTAAACATTTCCGTGTCTTGGTGGATTATGTAGACTGTAAAAATGGTGAACAGATCATTGTTTTCAGCATCCTTTTAACCCGGACAATTGAAATTCTTAAACCCAACTGCAGAAGTAGTATTTGCAGTGTCTTTCATCTATGAAAGAACTTTGTCTGGTCTTCATTGCCTAGAAAAAATATGAATATCATGTGAATTCATAAAGCTACCTTTTGAGAATTTTTTTCTAAGATGCTGGCTATATTTTAAAAATTAAATTGTGGGTGCCAATCATTTAATTTCAACAAATGTTTGATTAATGTCTTTCCTGAGACAATTAGAATGGCATCCATCCAGTTTAAAACCCATCACACAGGCCATTCCTATAGGAATAAAAAAAAAGAATAACAGCTTGATGGATTAGCTCTTTTACAAATGAATTTAAGCTTGGATTTAACTCTTAGGGAAATTTAAATCCCCGTCACGATGATTAGCCATTAGAATAATAACAGTAATAAGGAAAAAGACCTTTACTTAAAAAATGTCTAACCTTTCTCACACACGTGCTGGATTCATTTGTTATGAATTCCTAACTCTTTTAATTTGAACCTTAAAAAGGTTTTAACCTCACAACACTCAAAAGAAATAATGAAGCAATGATGACAATCAAGGCAATTATTCAATCATCAGGACTAGGAATGTTAATTTTTACATTTTTTTATTTTTAAGATTTCCTTATTATTTATATGTATGAGTGTTTATCCTGCATCTATGTACCTGTAACATGTGCAAACCTGGTGCTCACGAAGGTCGAGAGAAAGCTTCAGGACTGGAGTCACAGATGGTTGTGGCATGGGTGCTGGGAATCAAACCCAAGAACTCTGTAAGAGGCTCAAGAGCTTTTCACTTCTGAGTCAACTCTCCAGCCCCTGAAAGCTTATTTTTAATAGAATTTTTACTTATTTATTGACAACTTCATACATATACATGATATATAATATATTTTGATCATACCTACCCCTCCAGCCTCCCTTTAGAACCCCCAAACATGTCCTCCTCCCACTTTCATGTCTTCATGTGTGTGTAAACATATATTATACATGTAAAGTATATATAAACATATACACATATATATCAGACTTGGCTCACTGTAAAGTCCATACAATACACCAAGTCCAATTAGTACTGTCCATATGTGAATGGGTGTGGGATCATTTCCACTTTGATTTTCACTTCCCCAGAAGCCATCAAACTTCCAAAAGCTCATCAGCTAGGGGTGACACCTCATGACCTATTCCCACATCTCTGCTGGAAGTTTGTCTCTCTTCATCTTATATGGGTCCTATGCGGGTGACCGCATCCGCTGAGTTCATGCATGAAACAGTCAGCTATTTCGAGACCCACATTCCTCAGCACCTCTACCTTCTCTGGCACTTAGATTTTTCTGCTCTCTTGTTCACATTGCTCCCTGAGCCTGGTGGGGGTGACATTAGGGTAACCAATTGTTTTCTGATTGGAAAATCAGAAAAATACTGAAAATCTGGTCAAAAGCCATAGTTAGTGATGTCACAGGCCTTGAGGGGTATTCTACTATTGTTTGACCGAATGTGCATGCTGTTAAGTGCCTTCTAGATAGCCATGTTTATTTCTATAGATTGGTCCGAGATGCTTCTTTCAGTAGTGGGCAGTGGTTAATGCAGACTCATATCCAGTCAAAGGGTGGGTGCTCTGCCCTCAGTGAGACATGTGTATCAACCCTACCACAGACTAACAGTGGTGAGTAGCTAGCTGGACTCCGGTCATCCATTTAAAATGTCACAGGCTTTTGGAGCCCATTCTAACTGATTCAACTATATATTGGAACCCCAGAAATTTAGACAACATTCCTATTTTTTTCCTGGAAACCAGATAAATCTTGAATAATCTTGAGCTTTTAATGTCATATACTGAATCGTACACTCTCTTTATCTTGCAGTAGAAGTTAGTAATAGCAATCAAGTTCTGGGTTCCAAGAATGTAAACCAGAATAATGTGCTATGTTTTTACAAGAAATGTTTTTAGACTAAGCTAGAAAAACTGACTCAAAAATGTGTATCTTCAAAGCATTCTTACACCTTTCAGTTGGATTACGTAGGGAAAAGAATTATTACCATCTATGAAAATTATAAGCATATAGGGTTTTATCATCAATCTAGTTTTGAGCGTTACCACACAGGAATGCTTGTGTACGTATAAAACATTGTACCTTTACAGTAGCATAAAGATCATCTGTGCACCTTCTCTAAAGGAAACTGGTGTTTAACAGTTGTTAGAAAGGTTGAAGTGAGATGCTCAGACCCTGGAGTTGACTCTGGCACATGAAATGACAGATGAGAAAGAGACTGGTGTTGCTCGACTTTCCTGGGGAGATGTAAAATGCTCAATTGTTTTCAACGGGAATGGTCTAACAGCCCAAACTATGACTTTGACAAGTTCATCCTGTTGAGTAAAAGTTTATCAGCCATCGTACAAAGTTGCAGATGGCCAGAGATAGTTGCGTTATCTGGAGATGGCTAGCCTCCTGTCTACCAAGCAACAATTATTTTAGGGACTCCGGGTCTGCAGTAGAGTTGTTGCAAGTTTGAGTATAGCAACTATATCGTATATTACTATCTGGTGTTGAAGTAGCAGACGCAGTCCAAGCTCAGACACAGAAGCACGGGCCAAACCAAACTCTTTGAGAGTTGAATGCGCAATACCCACTCACCCTTGCCTTTCTGGGGATTTACTGGTCTTGGTAAACATTCTGAAAACAGAAAGGATGGTGTGTTCGCTGCCATCTGCCACATAGGAAGACTGCATGGCAACAAGCTGCAGAATGGAGTTACTCAGTGAGGACTTGGAAGATTTGCCTCATGACAGCAAGAGATATGGAAGTGAAATGAAAACCAGAGTGGGTGTTGAGTTTCAAACCTGGGACAAATGGCTGGGGTGCCTGTTTAAGATACCAAAGCCAGATCTGGTCAGCAAGTTCTCCCAGCATCCCTCAGTCCCTACCTGTTACAAAGTATGGCTTGTATACCCTGAACTCTCCAGCCCAGGGGCCTGGCTGCCCTTCCCTCAAGAGGTTCTTCCCTATCGAATCCAGACATTTTGGTTATCCTTCCCTTTACTTGGATCTATGGCCTCCTGGTTGCTGGGCCTGGTTCCCCTCTCTCTCCTCTCCATTCTCCTCCCTGTCTCTCCACCCAGCTCAGTCTGGTCATGTCTACTCTGGACTTTCCCAGATATCCCTGCCTCTGACTGTGCTCTCTTGCATATCTATAATAAACTTCCTCCTCCACCATATCTAGGAGCATCCACGTCCTTCCCTTTTCTTTCCTTTCCTTTTTATTTCTTTTTTTCATTCAGCAAAAGAAAAAAAATCACAGATCCAGATGAGAATCAGTTCACTAAGCATCAGCTCTCTTAGCAAACCACCAAATAGCTCCATGTTCTTCAGGCTTGTTGTAGCCAGACAGGAAAGAACCTATCAAACTGCCTCTGGCTAGTGACTAACTCTGCCTTTCCTCTTCCCAGAATTCTCTTAGTCTGGTCATCCCACCTCTGCATCCTGCCTGTCTACTGACCAATTAGCATTTTATTAAACCAATACAAGTGACAAATCTTTACAGGGTAGAAGAACATTATCCCACAGCTTTATACCATGATAAAAGCAGATATACCAAAGTAAAAAGGCTGCGAGTTTTTGTTTTGTTTATCTATAGTTTGTGACAAAGTATTTCTGTTTTAGGCTGGTCTGAAATTCATTATATAGAGTAAACTGATCTTAAACTCATAATTCTCCTGCCTCAGAGTAGTGAGAGCTGTGATTATAGGCATGTATCAAAATCCCTAGCTAAAACTACATAATTTCAATGCCATTTAAATTTACTACCAATCTATTCTATAATAACATCCTTCTACCAGTATAACATTCTCTCTTAGAAAGGTACCAAGCTATGGCCTAAACATAGACAAGAATTATGGGTTAATTTAAGTTATATTATAACAGCTAGTTAGTAATAAGCCTGAGCTAATATGCCAAGCAATTTATAATTAATAAAAGCCTCTGTGTGTTTCTTTAGGACTGAATGGCTGCTTAATCATTATTCTGAATAGATGCTATCACTTAGTGGCATTTAAATGACCCCGTCTAGAGTGTTTAAGAGAATGAGTCAAACTTATACAGAGAATTACCTGGGTTTGGCAGTACACATCCAGAGCTTGATTGGAGGCAAAGAGACATTCAAAATTCAATGTCATTCCTAATGCCTAGTGAGTGGAAGGCCAGCGTGGGACACCAAAAGACCCTTTTTGAACCAAAAAGAGATGGCTTAAGCCTACAATCCTAACATAAAGTAGCTATGGCAGGAGGATTGTTGGGTCTGGGAGTCTATCTTAGGATACAGAAAACAAAACCAATGACCCTTTGAAATTTCACATTAAGTTGCCATGAATCTAAAGTAGCCCCCTTCACCACAACACAAACTAATGTCACTCAGCAAGAATTGTGTTTCTCTCATAGTTTTCTTTATTTTTAACTAGTTTCTATATGTTTTTCCTAAATTGGAAGTGGGGGGGGGGGTATCAAAGTAAATTTCTTCTTGTACTCATGTGGAAAAATCATTAATAAAAATAATGTAAATAAAGTGTGTGTTACATAACATCAGATTTTGTAAAAGAGGATTTTTTAACTGTATTCCTAACTGTAGTTGTTGGTTTGCAAAAGGAATCTTAGGGAAAATGGAATGAGCTAGTAAAGGGGTAACTTTGTTGGGTGCTGTAGCACACTCATGTAATCCCAGCACTTGGGAGGCAGAGGTGGGCGGGTCTGTGAGTTCGAGGTCAACCTGATTACAGAGCAAGTCTCAAAACAGAAAACTCAAAGGAAAAAAAAAGGTTATTTTATTGGAGTGTTAGTTTGGAATAGGATGAGTAATAGCAGGAACCACAAGACTACTTGTAATTTTAATTAAAAATATATTTTTGAGTCATACATATTTCTAATTGAAATATTTAAAAATGACCTGTAATTACAACAAAAATTAAACAACTAAAGAAAATTACTTTCTTGTTATATAATTACTTAATTTTTAGCAATGTAATTGCATTCTTCTCTTTTTTATAATCTAATGAGCTATATGATTTACCATCTAAGTGAAAACTTGATGCAAACTAGGGCAATTACCTATTCATTTTCTACACAAGCATACACACACACACACACACACACACACACACACACACACACACACAAACCCCAATCAAATAAAGCACTATTAAACTATGGATGAATGGATTATATTAGCATTATAGTTTGTGCTGGCAACCGGCCTCTGGATACATTTCACAAACATGATTTTATCAAATCACTTTGCTCTTGAATCATCAATCATAATTCCTCATCTTGTTGGTTTTTTTTTTCAAATTTCCCATTGAATACTTTGTTCTAATTTCAAGGTTATTGCTTCCGTGATAACATAGTTTTACTTGATAGCAACTTTACCCATTTGTACTTACACACAGAGCTGTGGAAGTGAGGTCTAGTTTAGAGATTTCTCCTCTTTCATGTATTAAAATATCAGCTAGCTACTCTGGTGCTACCTTCAGTGCTCACTAATATCATTGTTTGTTTCTGCATTCACCTTTCTTCCAGGAGAATAAATACCTTTTCCTAACTCGTCTGGCTATTGAATGTGACCATTTGAGTTGGAGCCAATGAAACAGCTGAGCAGTCCTGAGGCTCCTACAGGACAAGCTATAGAACCTCTCTGCTGAAGCTTCCCCCTTTCTATTTAGTTTACTTTTCTACCCATGAACCACAGTGTTCTTGACATAGAAAAGGGAAATGAGGAAGATTGTTGCCTGCACTTTTCTGTGAATACCCAGACCTCGGAACAGACGTGCGCTTTCCCAAACCGAGCCCACGAGAATGGATGAATATCCTAAGGGTTAAAACAGATAGACACAAAGAGACTATGCTCATTCACCAAAGAGTAAATGGCAACTTTATTAAACTCAAGTCGGGTATATATACTAGGGGGCTAGGGAGAAAAAGGGCACAGCCCCCTCCCATCAGGAGCAGTGGAAGAGGATGACAGGTGCCCGGTGCCCAAGGCCAGAATCAGCTGGGGGAGGCAGGCATGGCAGGCGCCTGAGGCCCGTGGCTGGAACCTTGTTTACAGGTGGAATTACCATAACAAAAGAGGGTCAAGTTCTTTCTAAGCTAAACCCTCAGGCCTGTGCAAGAGCAGAAAAGCCAGGGAGCCAGAGGTAAAACGGTCCTGCAAATCGCCACGAACAAAAGGGGAAGAAACCTGGGTACCTACAGAAGATGGTAGAATATTTTATCTCTGAGTGCATAGACCCAAACTTGAAAACTTCCTTCTCAGCAGCATCTTTTGGGATTACCAAAGACTCAGTATTGTGCTGTTCAGCCATTTTTAACCTAAGGTTGACTCAGAATTATTCTACCTGGCTAATCAAGAGAGCCACCTAGGGCAGGGCTGTGGTGGTGCACACCTTTAATCACAGAACTCAGGAGGTAGAGGCAGATGGGTCTCTGTGATTTCAAGGCCAGCCTGTTCTACAGAGCGAGTTCTAGGACTGGCTCCATAGCTACTGGGAAACCCTGTCTGGAAAACAGAAACAAAACAAAACCCCAAACAAACAAACAAAAACTCAGAAAACAAAAACCAAAACAGTGACCTTTCACATCTGACACGGTATTTCAAGTACTGTTATCATGGGCGATGGTGGTACATGCCTTTAATCCCAGCACTCGGCAAGCAGAGGCAGGTGGACATCGATGAGTTGGAGGCTAGCCTGGTTTGCAGAGCAAGTTCTAAGACTGGCTCCATAGCTGTGAGAAATTCTGTCTCAAAAAACCAAAACAACAACAACAAAACTCAAAAAGGCAACAACAAATATTTGCCCTCCATTGGGCACAAAAATGCAGGTGAGGTGATGCTTATTCCATTGTCCAGATCCTATTAGTAACAGTTCAGTCACGGGACCCGAAATGGAAGATGCCGAAGACTATTCAGTAACCAGTAAGTGGCTTGGCTTATCTGTCTCTAACTTGTTGAACTGTCCATTTTATTCCTCTCTCTTCTAAAGTCTCCAACAGCGTTACACTTTCATTACTTAAAAAATAATTTTGGTGGACTTGAGAAATGATTCTGCAGTTAAGGGCAGATGCTCCTCTGGTACCCAGATTTGGTTTGCAGTACTGTCATGGCTCATCAAAACCCTCCCATCTCCAGTTCCAGGGAATCCAATGCCTTCTTCCGGGCTCTTTAGGCATTACATGCACATAGTGCCCAAGACATACATGTAGGCAAAACACTCATACACATCAAAATAAAAGAGAAATAATATATTAAAAATAAATACAAACGAAAATATCATTTTACTTACTATACTGGTTGGAATGTAGTTAAGAACTCCTAGTCTGCCATTAAAAGCCTTTTTAGAGCATGGACCACATGTCTTTCAAGTTTTATGGTTTTTTTTTCCTTCTCTAGTTATCAAGAAATGACTAGTCTTGACTTTGATCTCTCTGTTTCTTTGTCTCTGTCTCAGTGAGTTTGTATATACAGTGAGTCTGTGTGTCAACATCCTCTTTTACTTTTCTGCATGTTGAAATCCTACTTTTATTTCTAGTGTAATTGAGTTTTTTTTTTGTATTCCAAATCCCTTTGTTCACCATTGATTATCCTCATCCATGGATGTAGCATGCTCTTGTTTTAAATTCCAAGTGTGGTACTCACCCTAACTGACCTGTAGTTCTCTGAGCCATCTCTCTACTATGCTTTACTGTTGGAAGATGCTTAGGGACATGATTCACCTTTTACTGGGAACCAACAGCTAAGTGGACTGGGAGGGATTTTTGCTCAGAATGACTCATCAAAACCCTGAGGACAAAGTACTTTTGGAGGTCTGTTTTAGATAAATAAGGAACTAGAAGACGCGGGAAGGAGGGAGCAGCCTGATAGCATCAGGACATAAACCTTGAATGCAGAGAGCAAAACTCATTGGTAGCCCGGATATCTGACTGACTGCATTGACTAGAAAGGGTTAGATTTAATTTCAGTTTATATCTGTAGACAAATAGGTTCTGTTATTTATAATAATTGGAAAAGAAACAGAATTTAAAATTATATGTTGTTATAAGTCTTTCCTCAAGAAATAATAATTTGGGGAGATAAAAGAAAATACAACTGTTATCAGGTCAATCTAAATTTTCCTCAAATCATGTCCCATCATTAAGAATTTATTAAGCGCCTACTTGTGAGTCAGGAAGTTGTAACTCTTATAAAGATAGTTAATAAACAAATAGGCATTTATGTTATGACCACAGAATGCATTAAATTTTAATGTTGTATTAGCAATTTTTTCATAGGTCTCAGTAGAATTCCTAAGGTACATAACAAAATTTACTGCTTGAATAATAGTAATATTATTGCTTGAATAATAATAGTATGTAGTTGAGCTAGCTATGGTGATTCAGTTATTAAAATTAAATTACATTAGTTCTGTGAAAAATGGAAAAGGGTAAATACAATGGCAAAACATTTCTTCTTAGAACTTATTTAATTTTGAGAAGAGACAGGTTGTAAAGAAGGAATAACAGATTCAATAAAATGAAGGTCTTCGGAGATTCCATTACAAAGGTTTTATGCTCTCAATTATGAAACATATGAACAAGAATAATACTTCAGACTAGAGAGATGGTTCTGTGGGTAGAGAACTTGCCCCAGCAAGCATCAAAACTGGGGTTCCTTTGAGAACCCATGTGAAAGACAGGTTGGCATGGTAGCCCACCTGAGAGTGAGAGATGGAGGCGGGGAATCCAGAGCGAGCTAGCTAACCAGACTAACCAAACCGGTCAGCTCAAAGCTCAACTAGAGACCTTGCCTTGTTTATAGGATGGGAAGTGGTGAAGGAAAGTATCTGATGTCAATCAGGATTCTACATTCATGTGCACAAACATGCATGTGTATCCTTACATCCTGGTGCATTCTCACACTTGTGAACATTTATATGCTCACCAAACACACATAATTATGTGAAAAAGTATTATCCATTCCTTTTTCCTATTTGAATTAAAGTATTGAATTAAGGGATTGAATTAAGGAACTCTGTGCTTTAGCCCCTTGAGGAAAAGATGCAGACCAAGAACAAATTTGTAGAACTTTGAGAACGATAAAAATCCACCCCTTTCCATAGGTATTTGTTGAACAATATTTAAAATTGCATTCTTTTTCATTTGTAACATTTTTAATTGACTTAAATAATTTCCCCCATTTTATCCCTTCAACCACTCCCAACTACCCTCACTGAAACCCCTCCCTTGCCCCCAAAGTATATTGTAGAAAATAATTTATAAATGTGAATTTTCTAAAAAATAAATAGCAGAGAGGGAGGAAGGAAGAATGGGAGAAGAAAGAAAGAGAGAAAGAAAGAAAGAAAGAAAGAAAGAAAGAGAAGAAAGAAAGAAAGAGAAGAAAGGAGAAAATGGGAAGAAAGGAAGGGAAGAAGGACAAAGATAGAAGACAAGATCCTTGGAAGAGAAGTCCAGAGGCCAGGGTGGAAGGACCATCTCTGTAGAAACTAAAGTCATCAATATTTTAAAATTCTGTAATTAGAGAGTGAAAATGAGCCCAGCAGTTGTCTATATACAGCAATAAGAAGCCAAGGGAGCATTCTTCTTCTCAGTAGAAGATAGGACTAAAGAACTTGTAAAGGGAAAGACATGTCTCTAGATCAAGATGTACACATTCAACTATAGCAAGCAGATGAGGAAAAAAATCATCTTAATTCATATTCACTAGGTGATAAAGAATTGAACTGGGAGTAAAAGACAACCGTGGAATATGAAAACTCTTTTTACTCAGAAATTAGTTTTTCATCCTCTTCTCAAAAAGAACAGAGTGGATTGTAGATAAAGGCAGTATTTGCATCTAAACTCCTTAACTTGATACAGGAACTTAAGTACTAAGACTATCAATGTTCTCATAAGTAGAGTCTAACCCGACACAATTCTGCTACTATTTAAAATCTAGAAATGATCAAACACACATTTCTTCAAGTGTAGATCTGTATTAAAATTCATGACCTCTGGGAAAAGGAGAAAATATCCCTGCAGTATCTTCATGGCGTAAGGCACATGGAGGGTAAATACACAAGACTGCACAAATCCATTTTTATAATTAGTGTAGAGAACATTTGTGACTGAACTTCTACTGAGTGTCCTCCAGACGTTCTTTCAATGAGTTCCACTTAGAGCCTTCAGCTTCTATAGCACTGTTTCTCAAACTGTGGGTCATGACCCGTTTGGCAAACCTCTAGCTTCAAAATTATGATTCTTAATGTGAATAATATTCACATTTTAATTCATAGCAGTAGCAAAAGCATAGTGACGAAGTAGCAATGAAATTAATTTTATGATTGGAGGTCACCATAACATGAGGAACTGTTTAAAGGGTGTCAGCATTAGGAAAGTTGAGAAATACTGATCTATATTAGAAATTTAAAATATTTTATAGATGATTTCCAAAGAAGGACTGTGATCTCAATGTAGCTGGGCGGTGGTGGCACATGCCTTTAATCCCAGAACTTGTGAGGCAGAGGCAGGCAGATCTCTGTGAGTTCAAGACCAGTCTGGTCTACAAGAGCTAGTTTCAGGACAGGCTCCAAAGCTACAGGGCTGTCTCAAAAAAAAAAATCAAAAAAATTGCTGTAGCTTTGCAGGAAGATACAGTAAGTCAAAATGAAGATGATGCTAGTTTTGAGGATGATGGTCAGTTTAGTGCCACTTCTGTGAGCAAAATAATAGTGATACAAGAATGATGATATGAGTATGACCAGAAGAACAGCTAGGACTATAGATAAAAAGCAAGACACGGATAATAATCTTCATCCCACCTTTATTTCCACATGGGAAATGTAGCATAATTTGTTCAATGGGTAGATAAAATATCAAAAATTGCATTTAGCAATTAAAAGAGTGGCCAGTGGTTCTACATGAGCCACTAAAGCTAAGTATCTAAAGCATCTGTTGTGTCTAAAAAGTCAGAGGCAACTGTGGCTATAACTTGGTCTATTTAAACACATAAAACACTATTACATGTTGTTCTTTGATGCAGCTTTAATAAAGTTGGCCTTGCTACTGGGGAAAAGAAAATGGAGTCTAAATGGAAGATGAAGGCAAATACTGAGAATTATCAAAGATTTGCAATAACTTTGGTTCACCTGCTGTGTATCCACAGCTTTTCAAAAGATGGATTGGGTACATAGCTCGGTTAGCAGAGTGCTTGCTTGACAGTTGAAATCCTCAGTCCTTGGATCTGATACTCAACACTGCATAGAGCAGATGTGGCATCCATACCTTTAATCCAAGGAATTTTGGAGGTAGAAACAGAAGGATCAGTTACACACTGAGTTTGGGGCCAACCTGTGCTATATGAGACCTTGTCTCAAAAGGAACAAACAACCCAGAGGATCAGGTCGATAACCTAAATTATGTTACATGGTTATATTTTAAGCAGGAAATTCTGAGGAGAAGATCATCAGAGTTTTCAAGTTTAGTGCTATTGTTAATTTATATGAGGTAGTAACTTTCTTTAGCTCTCCTGTCCACTGTTCTATTTTATCAAAACTTAAATATTGATAAGGGTTTTTTGTGTCTGTGGGGGTTCAAGAAAGGGTTTCTCTGTAGCTTTGGAGTCTGTCCTGGAACTTGCTCTGTAGACCAGGCTGATCGCAAACTCACAGAGTTTCACCTGTCTCTTGGCCCCTGAGTACTGGGATTAAAGGCGTGTGCCACCACCACCCAGCCGATGAGGGATTTTTTTTTTTAAAGGAGCACTCTAATTTTTACTATTGCCCATTTCTTTTTTCTTTTTTCAATAAAATTTGAGTGACTCAGCAGAGATAGACACAGTGAACACATGGGGAAAGTTAGCTTCCATGGTCTAGGAAGAATAATTGCATTACTATCCTATGAAATAATAACTGTATTGTTGTCCTAAGTAATAGTAGCTATAATATTTCATATGAAATAAAGCCCATACTTCTGTCATATACAATCAAAACAATATTACTGTTATGTGCAATTGTCTTAGTTATAATTTTATTACTGTGAAGAGACAATTTTTATTAAACAGTTCCACTAACTGGAGACCAAACCATGGAGGCGTGATGCTTACTGACTGTTCTCCATGGCTTGCTCAGCCCACTTTCTTATCTACCCAGGACCACCCAGAGGTAACACTACTCACAGCTAGCTGGACTCTCCCATATCAATCATTAATGAATACAATGCACCACAGACTCGTCCGTAGGATAATCTTGTGGGGAGAATTTTCTCAATTGAAGTTCCTGCTTCTGAAATGACTCCAACTTGCAAAAATTGACATAAAAGATGGATTAAATCTATGCAATTCTGATATGGTGCTTAGAGTCATACCTTACAATTATTAAAACCTATTATCATATTGCCTGTTTATTTTTCCTGGTAGTTTATTTCTCCTAGTATTATTTTTCTTCATAATCCCTGACATAGTAAGGACCTTGCACAGATTGTGCATTCCATGAATATTGACCATAACTTTTAATGAGTTAATACACATTCATAACTATACATTGAGCTAGAATTATTGCTGAATTAAAATTTTTTATTAGCAGTAATCATATTACCATAGTCACTTAGAAAGTTCTCACACCTCCCCGAAACACTTATTATATATTTGTAGTTGCCTAATATACTTTTCGGTCTATTTAGCCATTCTAGTGTTGAAGTCCTCTGGGGTAGGACAGTCCACAGTCTAAATTTCAGCATTATTACACTCCAGTTGGAAGACCTCATCTGTACATTAATTCTTAATCTAATGGACTACAAAGAAGGTTAAATATAACCACACAATCTAAGGATTCAGCTTGGTATCAGCTCTGACTGGCATTCAATGAATATTCGGTGACTTTTGTTCTTTTTCTATTAACGCATTTCTGTGAGTGAATATTTAAGATGTGGCCTCTGATATTACTTCTTGTTGTGGTTGGCAGTTCTGTTCAGTTTCGGTAGTACTTTTTCTGCTGAGCATTTATTTATGAAAAAATGGGAATTTAGGAATTCTATGATATTACTCTGTTTCTCAAGACAAATATAAATTACTATTAGTTGCATTATACACATTAAATTGCACTCTTAATTAATTGAATAATGTTAAGGTTTTCTTACTAGGTTTTAGCACACTGACTCTACTATAACCACATTAAAGCATTTCACACTGAATTGCAGTTTCCTAAATCTTTATAAATAGGAATAGTAGTTACATTACAAATGAAAAGTTCTCAAATACATCACATTTTCCATTAAAGTCAAATTATATATTAAAAATAGTAGTCTGAAAAACTTGTATTTGCTGCTTAAAGTAGTCTCTATAACACAAATATAAAAACACATTGTGTTATCTTTGAACAATTTTATAGATTGGATAACAGTTTCTGGAGATTTTGAAGAGAAACTTTTATTTAACACAACTAATTTGCAATAGCATTTCATTAGCTTATGACTTCATAATGAATGGTACCTTTTCCTTGCTGTCAGACACTAATTTACCAGCAGGTTCAGTGTCTACTACATAATGCAACCCTTTTATGATAAGAAATACTTGCCAACAATCTAACATAAATCACTGTATCATTCTGAATATATATTTTATAGAGCAAGTATGAGATCATTCTTTAAATTGATTTGAATATATATATATATATATATGCATTTATATGAAAGAATAAAAGGATAGCCAATGCCAAGAGCAGATGTCAGTATCTTTATGTCAGCGAGGACAAGGGCTTCAGAAGCCACCTTAATTCTACTGGGTTTGTGTTGACCTACAATCCTGAGATCTAATCCTGATTTATTATTTGTATTCTACTCAAATTGTGTGAAGTTTGGATACAGATAGAATAAGAAGGAGCACTGACACTTTTCCCAAAAATGCTTAGCTTTAGTCCATTATAATCACGAAGGTAAACATTTCAGCATGTAGGCAGTCCTGGTGGAGTAGCTGAAAGTCCTACTTCCTTCAGGTAACAGGAATTCAACGGAGAAACTGAGTGGTATCCTTAGCATAGGAAACCTTAAAGCCTGTAGCCACAGTGACACACTTCCTCCAACAAGGCCATATCCACCCCAACAAAGCCATACCTTTATAAGTATAAAAGGGGAGAAAGGTTAATTAATAATTAGGGAAACATAAATAAGTTAGCAAAGAACTGCTTCTGCACGTGTATCAAGCAGACATAAATTTGCACCAGTAATCAAGAATGATACAGAACACTGAAGCTCTGGCCTTTGCTGTGGAGAAGGAATGACATTGCCTCTGAAAATGAGTTTCACACTATGCAGTGGGACTGAGCTACATGGCCTGCTCAACTCTACCACGGGCAAGAGGCAACCAGCACAAGTGCATGCATGCTCTGGGAGATCCACATAACAGTGCATAATCTTGTGTAACTCTCAGTTACTAAGAGCTTTGGCTGAAGTCCTGCAAACAAACAAAATTGTAGAGAGAAAACAAAGGGCAGCTCAGCCAAAGTTCATAAATATTACAAAGGTTTATAACCTTCCGCTGCAGTCGGACATAGAGAGCAGTTTTACTTGTAACTAAATTTCAAAGACACTGAAAGCAAGGGAACAAAGAGAGAAGAGGCTTTATGTAACATCGTCAAGTCAACCCACTCAACACTTGAGTGAACTTTTTTCAGACTTCTATATATTTCATTGTAAAAGGAAAGACATAGGCATAAGTGACAAAAAATCAAAATGTTGTTTAATGGTGTATATCTGTTGTGTCCATTCTAGGCTCCATTAAACATTCCCGAAGAACAAGTCAGAAAACCGAAAGCCTGACTGGAAACGAGTGGGTTCTGTAGGACCCAAGAATCCTTGATTTGCATTTCTTACCAAGTCTGTAACTATGGTAACTGAAGATGCCAATCTGATCACTTCACCCAGAAAGCCTAGTGTGAATGATCTTGTCAAAGCTCTCCCAGCCTGGTTTTCTGGAAATATAGAAGGTTCAGTGAAAATCACAAACTTGGGGGAGGATATATACATACCGGACCCTACTATAAAGCAAAAGTCAGGCACTGTAAGAGATAACTGATGTTAATCATAATTCATAAAAAGGAGAGATGGTTACAGGGATTGCTCAGTGGTTAAAGGGCTTGTTGCCCAAACAAGAGGACCAGGATTGGGATGCCCAAACTCTACATAAATTCATCATTGAGGAAGAGATCAAGGGGATGCCCTGATTAAGTTGGCTTGCAAGACTGAACCTTACCCACAAGCTGTGATTTTGAGAGAATCTGCCTCTATGAATGAGAGAGAAGAATTCTGCGATCAATCCTTGGCCTCCACACACAAACATGTGCATACTGGCACAACTCTCCAGTGAGCTGATCCAGTGTGAAAACTCTACCCATGCCTTCCTCAGCCTCCAAGCTTGGGCTAAGGTCTACCTCCTACACCTGCTGAGCTCCCTCTCACAAGACTTTATCCTTTTCCTCCTGTGGTGGTTTGAATGAATACCGCTTGGGCATTTTAACACCATGCAGGCTCATTGATGCCAAGATTCTTTGCCATGACGAACTCATATATTTCTGGAATTGTGAGCCCAAATAAATTCTTTCTTCGGCAAGTTGCTTCAGACTTGGTGTTTCATCACAGCAATAGAAAAATAACTGATGCCCCATTAATAATGCTCCCTCAAGTAACTAATGGCCCCATGTCATATCCATCCCTTCATTCCCATCCCAACCTGTTGAATCCACCTTTTAACCTTACCTAACCTACAAACACACTAATCCTCCGATGAGTTTGGCTCAGCATCCAGTACCCTGGCCCAGTCTGTGCCATGCCCAATCTCCATGCTTAGAAATATCTGTGTGTGTGTGTGTGTGTGTGTGTGTGTGTGTGTGCAGTTTAAATGAAATGACATCACTTAGTTTTAATTAGAGATTCAGAAGAATGTGAGGAAATTATTTCTCATGAAGCACTGAATAGTTAGTTATTGCAGCACCCGTGTCCCTGACATTAGAGCCAAGTGAGGGAGCCAATTACAATGGCAGAAAGTACAGATGGAGACTCCTACCAGGGAGCCCTCATATATCCAACTACAGTTCTGCCTCAAGACCACATTAAATTAATATCAGATGCCAGGGAGTCAAGAGCCTCTTTCCCAGCTTCCTCACATCCTCTTAACTAAATCCTAAGCCATTCTTTTATCCAAAACATTTTGTTTGATTCATTTCTTCTTGGATGGCCCACTTATTTATATTTTATCTTTCTGTACTTTATTCTTCAAGATGGCAGTCAATTTGGGTAGATTAGCCTGCTTCTTCAGCCACATTCTCATTCGCTCTTTGAAAATTAATGACTGACTTTGATAGACAGCAGCTGGGAGAGAAAGACTTAATTTTCTTTAATGATATGAACTCATTATCTTCCCTAACACTCTCCAGGGCATACACGAGCCCAAGAGTATTTGATTAAGGCAAATCTGATTTGGTACTTTTAAGGTAGAGATAACAAAAAGTTAGTTGATCTGAAAGGAGTTGTGGGGGAGTATTATGGAAACACAGAGAAAAATATAAAATATTTACGGAAAATATTTTAAAATTAGTGAATAATTCTATATGCAATAAGATTTCTGTAATTCTGAAGACAGGTTGGCTTTCTTTCTCTGTTTTCTGTAATTAAGAATTAATTCCAGAAAGATGCCATTTTTTTCCTTCTGGCACCTCAGTCTACCTGCAGTATCCTTTATCTGACAGAAGATGTCAGGCTTACAGCTCAAATGGAGTCAATGTCCCATTTCTGAGTGGCCTAAAATGAATCTCACAGAGACAAGGTTAAAGGTCATCAAAATTCCCAGAAACTACAAATAATTGCTGCAGGTCAATATATTATTTATTAAAGTGAATTATGATTGGCCTCTGTGTTTCACAGAGATTCCATCATTGAGTACTTAACCTGGATATTTCTGAATAACTGATATTAAACTAGTTTTGAGACAGAAGAAACGTATAGTTACAGAACTGAAAGGGCATTGGAAATGTGAAGTGTTGTCCTTCACTGTCTCTATTTGAATTTATATTCTATGTGAAGGGCATACAGATTTCTTAGTACAGTCTCTTCCCCAAGTTCATGAATTCGTCATTCTTTAATAGAATAGAATATGTGGTCTTGGCAATGAGAAAATTGGACAGGATAGAAAAGTTAAAATAAAATAGTAGACACAATCCCAGCCTGATGTTCTGAATTGAATTGTGAGTCTCCTTCTTAAAACAAAATATTATATATTAAAGTTCTAACCTTCAGTGGGTCCCTCTAGATAAAAATAATTGAAATGAGTTCATACTATGCGAGAGTGAGCGATGTGGCTGGTTTCTTTATAAACAGAAGAGAGACACAGGATCATGTGGCCATGTGGCAATGGAGTGACAAGTCTTAAGCCAAGGAGTGCCTAAGTTTCCTTTGCAAGGCAAGAAATCTCCCTGAAGGGCCTCAGTGGGAAGACTGGTCCTGTCGCCACCTTGATTTCACACTTCCCATCTCCCTAATCGTGAGATAACACATCTGGTTCAAGCCATCCAATCTTTGCTGCTTCTTTATGGTGGTCTTATTTGAACAAGACAATAAAAACTCTTCTGAATTAAGCACAAGGAGTGCTCTGGAAATATGAATAATAAATGGCCATGAATGGAGACCAGAAAGCATCTTCCTGGAGAAATGATTACCACTCTCAACACCAAAATTGGTTTGGAACAAATTGGTACACGTGTGCAACACTAGAATTATTTTATAAGAAGAGGTCACTTAGTTCTTGCTTCTGTATATAACTGTTCTATGTCCAGTCCAAATTTTGGTCAAAAGTCAAAATATCATTAGTTATGAATTCTAGCCCAAATAGTTCTTGTACTAGATCTAATTCACAATTATTTTTTCTTCTGCATTATATCACTAAGAAAAAAACTTTCATACTTTTAATTACCAGAGAAACCACTTTGTAGGAGAAACTTTAAATTCCACTGAGCTTTTCGATTTTCCCTCCTGCTACCTCATCCTTCCAAACCCTGTCCTATCCCTCTAATCAAGCCATCAGTGCTTCCTTTCAGTTGTCTCTATTTTCCAGCTGACCCAATCTCTGCTGATTGACCTACAATGCCTTCTTGTTGTGTACACCTTGGATTGAACTTCTGAGATGATCATCAGGGCTTTTGTTTACTCACTACTCCATCTTTGCCTCAAGGTTATGATATTTGTTCTAAGTTTCTAATCTTTCTGGGACTCCTCACTATACTAGTAACTTCAGCTATCTCTTTGCCTACCACTGTGAAATTCTCCAGAAGACCAAATCAAGGAGGATACCCACTGTGCAGCGGATCAGGGCATGGATCCGCTTCCAGGAGCGCCTTTCCTTTCTGTTGTTTTGAAACTTTATACATCATCTGTATCACGACTGCGCCTCACGTCCCCTTTCTAACTCCTCCCAGCTTTCTTCAACTCCTTTCTAAAACCATGGGAACTCTTTTTTAATTACCAATGTTACATACACATGTACTCCATGTATATGCAATACACACTGCTCACATATACATGTGTCCAGGACTGACCACCTTGGATTGGACAAACTATGTAGGTGTTCATCTCTGGGTAAAAAATGGATTCTTCCTCTATCAGAAGCTGGGGATGTAATTTCTACAGTCACATTGGCATGTCAACTGGTACAGAAGCTGGCCTGACAGCTCTCACTTTGAGCGAGCCCTTGTTTGCATAGGTAATTGACGTCAGTAGTTGCTATGGTGGGTAGTATTGTTCCTACTTGGAGAATTCTTAAATATAATTTGGGTTGAGAAGAATACTCAAGGTGTTTTTAAAAAATATTAGAAGAAGCTCTTCACAGACCCAAATGACCCTTGGAGAGTGTACAAATCAGAATTTGATTCTTGGACATTATGTAAAATTAGCCCACACTGCATTATATTGCTTCTTTTTTTGTCCTGGCTCAGAAGTAGAAAGCTATTCATACAAGCTCATTAAAAATAAATTAATTATGACACTGAAAAGACAAAGACAATGCATGAATGATTGAGAACTCAAAGTAGTATTATGCAGCTTTTGAAAAGTAATTACAAAAACTTTGGGAAAACCTGACAAATATTTTCTCTATAGAACAAAGAGGAAAGATAGAATGCAAAATTGATAAGCAAATCAGCTTAAAAAGAGAGTACAAAATAGTGTGACTGTATGAATGCTATAAATGATAGCTTTTCTTTTTTAAAAAAAGGACTAATTGCTTTTCGTATTACACTAAAATCATTTTCACTTGGTCTTTGCTATTTGCTGACCCATTATGTACTTGCCAAATTCTCTTTTGCTGTTTTTCATTTTAACGCGTTGTCCCATATCTTTTGAATGCCTCTTAATGTTTCTATAACTAGAAAATTAATTCATTCAATCCAAGTACTTAATCCTATAAGTGCTTCATAATACACCTAACAATATACATAGCCTACATAATATATCTAGTTATAAAATATCTGGAGAAGACTTGACTCCTCTGCCATCTTCTTATCAGAGCACCTTAAAGGAGCATCTCCTATGCAGTGCACTCTTGGTTTCATTGCATTGAACTGGGTTGTCCTCGTTGTACATACTGGCTAACAGGGTACACAGGAACTTGCCTGTTTCTTTTCTCCTCAGCTATACTCTCGGGATATAAAAAATGAAATCCTGTCTTATTTTTAATCATTTCCTATATTTTTGAGATAATAAAATCATTTCATTTCTCCATTTCGTTTCACCCTTCCAAAGTCTCTTATACATACCCTTCCTTGATCTTTTTAAAATCCATGGTCTCTTTCTAATCATTACACTGCTGTAGTTTAAGTGCAAATAGCCTCAAATGCTCTTGTTGGACTGGGAATGGTTTTGTTGGAGGAAGTGTGTTGCTGGTGGTAGGCTTTGAGATTTCAGATGGTCAAGCCAGGCCCAATGTCTCACCTCTCTATTTGCTCCTGCCGATCCAGAAATAAAACTCTCAGCTCCTTCTCCAGCATCATGTGTGCAGCCCCACTTTCCACCATGACAATAATGGACTAAACCTCTTGTCTGTGAGCCAGTTCCATTTAAATATCTTCTTTTATAAGAGTTGCCATGGTCATTATGTCTCTTCACAGCAATAAAATCCTAAGACATAAAACCCTAACTAAGATATATATATATATCTTATATATATATATCATGTATATGTTATATACATACATATATATACATATAGATGTATATGAAATACAGAGATATAACCTGCTCAGTCTTTATAATGTTATTTGTATGTATGTTTTCAGGACAGGTCAATTGGTATTCAATAGCCAATTGGCCAACTGGTTTGCCTTTCCATGGGAAGTACTAGTTCTCCCATCCTAAGCATTCCTTAGTTGCCTGTAGTTCTTTGAATAGGACTGAGGCCTCCTGGGCTTCCTCCCACCCATCCCACCCAGTCTGTCCACATTAGCAAGTCCATTGTTGCTGTGCTGTTCATTGTTGTCCTCATGTTTAGACAACCATGTTGGTGAGATTTTATGCATATAGCTTTTGACGTTCCTGGGAGACAGTCTTACAGCAAAATCCCTATTCCTCAGATTTTTACAACCTTTCTACCCAGCTCTTCCACAATGATCCCGGCACCTTAGTTCAAGAGTATTCAGTAGAACTGGGATCCACAGCTCTGCATCCTGATTGGTTGGTTGTGGTTTTCTGTAGTGGTCTCCGTCAAGTTTCCTTGATGAGGGGCGATGACTATACTTATCTGTGGACACAAGGACAAATAATTAGAAAGTAGTTAGGGACTGTGATGCTTTAGTAAAGGTGTGACTTTAGGTTCTCCTCTGGGATCCATGACTTCACTTAGCCCAAGGAGTTGATTGTTTCCTGTATGGTCATATCTCAATAAATGTGTCTGATCTTCTCTGATCTTAGGAGCTAAGTGAAGCCTAGTCAGTTTAGTATTGGGGTGGAACACTGTCTCATTTCTTACTGATATCATATATCTAAAAGTGTGTCTAGGTGCTGAAACGACAGCTTAGTGGTTAAAAGCACTTGCTGGGCTTTCAGAGGACCCAGCTTTGTTTCCCAGAGCCCACATGGCAGCTCATAAGGATCTGTAACACAACTGACAGGTGACTGGACTTCCTTCTCTGGCCTCCTAGTTCACCAGGCATCTATGTGGTGCACATACACACCTGCAGACAAAACACTCAGACATATTAATTTAAAAATTAAATATATTAAAATGTATCTACTTTACAATAGAGTGGGTACTATATTAAAGTAGGAAATGGAGAGAGAAATGGGAAGGAGAAGGGGACAACATGAGAGTCTGTTGCTAATAGGAAATAAATGAGTTTGTATATGCAGATGTGATTAGATTCAAGCTTCAAGTCACGGGAAAAACAATGTTATGGGGTTTTCAAGGAGCTGACACTCATGCCCTGGGATTCATTAACTTGATGCTTATTAAACTGAACATCCTGCCCTATTGTCCTACATCCTTAGTTGCATTTATTCTATGATTCATCTTTATCCAGAACAATGCAAATAGTGGAGTATCATTCTGATTAATTACCTCTTATTAGTAGTAAAAGAGATGTTTTGAAGATAATTTTTGTCTCTTATAATAACAAACTACTGATGCTTTTCCTTATTATTTGCAGCAGATAGAAAAGATGGTGTTTGATGTAAAATTTATCTACAAATTTTCATTTTTAGAAGGTAGGAAGCTGATGGCTATGGGAGATTGCATGCACAAGAAGAAAAACTTTATGTGCATCCTTTCTCTTCCCCTCTCCATTTTTCCTCGTCCAAGCTCTCCCTCTTTCTTTACCCATTTCTCCTTTCCCTCCAGCCTTATCTCTGTGTCACCTCTAAGCAACAGGCATTATTTTCCCCTCCACTTGACAAACTTTAGTCTTAATGATGAGGGAGTGGTGCTGTAGATTTGTAATCATGCTGTTCTTGAATGAATTAATTATAACAAATGAAGACATGAAGCATCTAAAATCTCAAATAAAGACATGTTACAACACCTGAGTTCTATGTAATAACTTCCATATTGTTACCAATTGTCAATTACTCTATTGCTACCCTTTCTTTCCATGTAGTCAATATACTTAATAGATATCAGGCACTGGATCAGCAGCATGGAACAAGACAATGCCAATTTCTCTATATTCACTTCTGTAAATTTTTTAAATTTTTATTCATTAAATTTGTTCTTTGGCAAATACATATTATACCTATATATGTAGCCAAATGTACACATGGGTGTAATATGTAGAAAGAAAAACAAGACAATCAAAGTAAAAACTCCATTGTGAGGATCTACAACTTCACAATGATTATCCTAACTATACAGAAGTTGACAGAAATTTATAGTCATTAGGTTGATCTCATTGTATAAAGTTTTTTGTATTTGCAAGTTCCTAACAATAAAGTTTAATTAGTTAAAAAAAAGAGAGAGACTGGTATTCATAGGTTAAATGACTCTAACTCTATTTACAGATGTGATTTTTTTTTTAGAACACACTGTTATATTTCAAAACAAAATACACTGAGTAGAAATTTGGGCTGGATTAACCACTTGCAAACTCTGAATGCCCATCAATTCCATATCCAAGTATGTCTCGATTACCCCTGATTTATAATCTTCACCTGGGTTACAAGTTCAGGGCAGAACTGCCTTTCAGTTCAATTATTTTTCTTTTCTACTTTGTCATCTACACTGTTTTTCCTCTAATTGTGCCAGGGGAATTTGATAACCCTGTCATCAAAATCTTTATTTTCAGTACTTATCTTAGAATTTTATTGCTGTGAAGAGACACCATGACCATAGCAACTCTTATAAAAGAAAGCATTTCGTTGGGGCTGGTTTACAGTTTTATAGTCTTAGTCTGTTATTATCATGGCAAGAAACCATAGCAGTATGCAGGCAGACATGACATTGGAGAAGGAGCTGAGTGCCGCATCTTGATAAGCGGGAAGTAGAAGGAGACAGTATACCATTCTGGGCATAGCTTGAGCACATGAGACCTAAAAGGCCACCCCGACAGTGACACACTTCCTCCAACAAGACCACACCTACTTCAGTAAGGCCACATCTCTTAACAGTGCCATTTCCTATGGGCCAAACATTCAAACAAAAGAGTCTTTGGGGGCCACACCTATTCAAACCAACACAGCACTTTCTTAGATTATTTCTCAAGGGTTTGTTTGACGTAAAGGCATACTACTATTGCACTAACTTTGTAATGCTTGTGTAGACCTAATAATTGTGTGGACCTGTCCAGCTTTGTTGGCAAGCTGGCAGCATTTGCACGTCACGTGGTCTCATTTGAAGACTTTAGATTTACACGTTTGTTTTCTGGGTCCTTCTAAAACCACATAGCATGTTATTAAACTTATGTTTCCAACAGTTCCTGAGTTTCTAACCAATATCCATTAATCACGTATCCCAGGATCTAGCTTTTCTACCTTGTCAGAAGCATAACTTTCATCTCTGAGGATGGTCCATTCAGTACTCTGGATGCATAATTCTTTTAACTATTGTCTAAAGAATTTCATCCTCATTCAATTTCTGTAATAAAACCACTGTTATGTGTTTAGCAATTCTGTCACCAGGCTTTTCACAGCTGATACCTTGAACCCTGATATCTCTCTGATTATGGTGCTTCTCATTTCCTTGTTTTTAGCAATGCACATGGGATTTCTCTTCCTTCCATATCACCTTATCATCTCAAATTTCTTTGGCTTTTCTTTCTTTTGCTTTCAGTGTAGGATAGAAGGTTTTTATTTTATCTCTACTTTATAACCTCCAGGATTCACCAATCTTCTGTATTTCACTACAACCACTTCCAATCTAAGATCCTAAACTCACCAGATGCTAATTTTCTCCAGTCCCCCAAAAAGATTAAGCCAAGAAAAATTAACCAAGAAGAATCAGATCCATTACTGATTAATGACACCCAAGTACAAACAACACACACAAGTCCTTAATATTATTTATCAATTTGTTTATCCAATCTGACTTAAAGGTTTATTGAGCATTTCTCACTGTCTTCTACAAAATGGAAGTGCATACACTCATAAACACACACACACACACACACACACACACACACAATCTCAGAAGAAAAATTAATTCCCAAATACCACATACTATACCTAAATCATAGTTTTGCAATTTTCATTTATGTATTCAAGGTCCATAGGGCTATTGCAGTGTAAATTTTGTTGGTATATAACATCAAAATAAAGTTCATTTGACTTCGAAACTGTAAAGATTCTAGCCCACTCGTGCATGTGGCTCTGGCAGGCCTTGTCCTTCTTTCCCATCCCCTCTGCCTTGCCAAACACCATTAGCTCATATTCCTAAAGCTAGCCACCAAGGTCTATTGCTTTATTTAACCACTTCCTCCTCCCGAGGCTGACAACGAATGTCCAGCAATCAAAGTATTGAAGTCAAGCACTCAAAAGTCCTTTTAGTTTGCCTTATTAACATGCCCAGTTAAAATTAAACACCACATCCTAACACAGGGTTTCCCCCTTTACCAACCACCATTTTCCTTTGTGCCACCTCTGCCCCCTGTCTCTCCAAATGCAGTCCTTTGTCCCTCTGGAAGAAATGTCCCTGGCCCCATTCCCCTTGTCCCCTTCCTCTTCCCCCTTGTCCCTTATCTCCTTTACCACCACATCCTAGCCCATTCTAAATAAGACCTCCCATTCTTCTCCTTTTAAAATTGCACCTGAGCCAGAAAGCAGCCACTTTAACCCTTCTTCTCTGCTTAATAGAGGACCTTTCTGAGAAAACAAGGATTTGGGTGTGATTTGTGTCTAATCTGGGGTATGGGAGGGAGCACTTTAGGAAACCCTTACTTAACTGATTGACAATAGCAAGTAACACGTCCATAAGTATATTTCCAGAAATATACTGAGCTATTGCATAAGGTAGTGACTTTGTTGAATAAAAGTTTCAACATAGGTCCCACACCTGGGCCCAAATAATGAGTGTGTCAATAAATGAAATAATTGCATCAGTTTCTCCGTGATTTTGCTGATATTTGGGATTCTTGACTCACTACCAGAATTTTATAAATGAGAAAAAGAGCTGAAAAAACACTTCATGAAAGAGGATATTGGAATCATAGTTATATAATATAATCATTAATATATGTACATAGAGGTACGCAACACTGTCAGTCATCAACGAAAACAAATTAAAGTTATAATAAGATGTGGGCATACCACCAGAACAGTTGGAATTTAAAATACAGATAGTGCCAATTGATGAGATTTTTAGAAGTACTTTAAGTACTTAAATACATAAGTATTTTATGTTGATAGTGAGAATGGAAATTTACCCTTTTAGCAAGGAGAAAAAGATATAGTACCTACTGCAACTAATTATTTGTGTTCCCTTTGACCAAGAAACAATAAACTTCCATGTGGCTAATAAAAGTTAGTGCTTATGCCCACTTAAAGTTGTATAAAGGTTCCCGTGGCCTGTTTACTTATGATAGCTAAAAGTTGTCAAAATCTAATGCCTGCCAACAATGGAGAGAATGAATAAATTAAAGAACATTCATATAGTGAATATCTGCCTATAAAAATGTGAGAAGACATCAGTTAATTAGAGAAGCCATCAGGAAAATAAGTGAGATAAATATTCATGGTAATAATGATGTAGCAATTCTTTCTGTATAAATTTATCTATGAATCAAACACTTTATTCTTCAAAATTAGAAAATATTTTCTTGGGGATAACGATCATAAACCCAGATAAATGAGTGAATTATCAGAAGTAGGTAAGGAACATGGATAAATTGTTGCTTCAGATTCTAAGTCCATCCAATTGCAAAACTATAAATCTACAGCCTAGTATTAATAAAAGGCTTGAAACTTGAAGCAATGTGACAGAATGTATGGTTTAGAAACAAATATACACAGATATAATGCCATGTGGCATTACTAATCAATAATCATTATGGTAAGAACAAAATTTGTCATATTGAACATCAAATTTCTTTTATATAAATGCTATATAGTAAATCTTAATAACTTTTTGAAGAATAAGTGAACGTATTTTATTACTTTAAGAACAGAATTATAAATTAATATAATACAAAGAACAAAAACTGGGGGAAAAGCTATTAAACATGGCAACATTAAAATTTACCTTCCACTCAAAATCATAAATAAAGATTAAGGAAAACATGAAGTGAGAAAGGAGACTTGAAACTCAAATCCATAGAAAGAAAAACAAATCCATTAAAACAGACAAACAACGTGATCACTGCAACAAGAGAACAAAACAAATGGCAGTTATCATAAGACTTAAAATAAAATGAATAGAACATCATTTTTTCACTTTCTGCCTGTTTGAAACCAAACCGACAAACATGATAAGTAACTGGTGTTGATACAAACGCAATCACAGATGTAGTACAAAGGAAGATTTCATACACACATATTGGAATCTGGGACTGCTATAAGTTTCCTGAGAAGCATTTTGCAATATACAATGACTTTAGGAATACACATAATGTTCAACTAGATTCTACATCTAGATAGGAATGTTCAGAAAAATCTCACATGAACAAGAGAATATAGACAATAAAGAACACTGGAACACTGGAATACTGAAAACTTAAGCATCAGCCTAAATGTTTCTGAAATTATTTTAATAAATATATGTCAGAATATCACAGAGAAATTAAAGTTCATGGACTGTAACTCCACTTAACATGAGTAAATCAAGTAAAAATAATATTAAAGATAATGGATACTACCAGGACAATGTAAAACAATTAATAAAATATGTACAATATGGGCTGAAAATTACATGTAGTTTATAAACACATAATTAAGTAGTAATAAGGGAAAATCAGTGTCCCCTCTTTATTATTATTCTCATTAATGAAGGGATTTAAGTATATACCCAAATGAGAGCAGACAGTCTGTAGGTGAATTTTTCTGTCCCACTAGTCAGCTCCCAAATCATTACATGGAGACTTAATATTAATTATGAAAACTCAGCTGATAGCTTAGACTTGTCTCTAAATAGCTCATAACTTAAATTAACCCATATCTTTTAATCTATGTTTTTTACTTGGCTCGGTCACCTTTACTATGTACTGCCCATGCTGCTTGCTCTACAGCCCTGGTATCTCCTCGCGACTCTGCTCTGCCCTTCTTCCCAACATTCTCTCTGCCTTGAAAATTCCCATGTAAAGCTATTGACCATTCAGTTTTTCACTAAGCCAGAGTGACACATATTCACAGTGTACAAAAAGATTATTATACAACAAAATATGATTTTATTAGCATTAAAAAAAAACCAGAACCTCAGGAAGGGTAGGCTATAAAATCTCAGCTGCAGCCCGGCGGGAGAGAACGGAGGAGGGAATAGGGAAGTCACACCCTTGAAGTTTCCATGGATGTCAGGCCCACGGTGATGATGGACACTAGAGAACGAATAAAGAATCTCAAGGTATTTGAGGGAGAGCCCAACGTGTTAGGGAAGGCATGCTCAGAGAAGAAAAAACAAACATAGAATTGTTCTCTCCTGAGTAATTAAGAAGACCAGTCAGACTTATGACCCTTACATGGTTGCAGAACATACATTTCTGCACTGGGGCAGAAATTATGGCACAGAAAAGTACAGTACCCCATGAGAGGGCTAATTATTCCACCTATCACTTTTGCACGGATGAAGGTGAGCGCATCTAGTGGTCCCATAGCCAAGGTTACTGGACCAGATCAACAGGAATGCGAGGTCTGCAGTGGAGACCCAAGGCAGAGAGTCTATCCTCTTGCCTGGGAGTCTTGTCTATTCTAACATCAGAAAGAATTCAAAAGGGAGTCTGAGTGTCAGGTTACATGTCAGTTTCAGAAACATTGAGCTTGTGGAGGGTGGTGACAAGAAAAAGTGAAGGAAGATTTTCTTTGTCTGAGCCTTGTAAAGTGATTTAAATCACAAAGATAAAATAGTAAGATATGATGTCTGTATAGTTACCATGGAATACAACCAAGTAAAAATAATATTTGATGCAATTCACAAACTGTGCAAGAGAATAGAAAACGCATTAATTCCCCACAGTGCAGCAGAAGGCCAGGTCTCTTTCTGCAAATCACTTTGGCCCCACCCACCTTGTTAACCTTACAAGTGAGAAACTGGAAAGGAAACAAAGCATCCCCACATCATCCTTGTGATTGGCATCGTGAGTCCTGACAATCTGTATCCCTTATTGAGCACCGCTTTTTTTTAAGTCCTGCCACACAAGACACTTTCTCATTTAATTACCAGTCATCACTAAAGATTTAGAAGGTCGACAATTTAGGTCCATTCTTTTCATTTTCTTTCTTGCTGCTTCTTTTTAGCTGATTACTGTGTACCAAAAAGGGGGGAGGTTGGGTCCAAGCAAAATTGGTGAACTAGATGATTAGAGAAAAACCTTGGACAGAAAAGGGAAGAGAATGCTCACAAATGAACAATTCAATGGTGTCTTTCAAATGTCTTTCTTACCTCTGAGGGCTTTGTGATTTTCAGTAAAGTTTCTGAAGCAAATGAGGCTTTAGAGGTGTATGGGACAATGTGGGGATGATTCATTACCATTTTTTTCCTAAAATTAAGGGCAATTGGCTTTTGTCGGCTGTCTCAGAATGTTAATCCAGGCACAAAACAATCAGCATGGATACCAATTGATTCCAGAACTGAGATGAGCGTTTTTTTTAATTCCCTGGTTCTTACCTCATCTTTTAACTCTGTGCTAGGAAGAAACTAAGCACTCCCTCTTTTGAAACGGACTAAAAACAGATCAGGAAATTGGTTGACTTGTTAATAAACATCTAGTTTTCCTTTTTTTTACTCTCTATTTTGAAATGTTCTGTGATAATGCTTCAGTTCTAAATTAACTTTAGTAGAAATCCCTGACTCATGGGTCATCTATTATAATGGTGGTGGTTTCTATGTGACAGCATGACTCGGCACACTATAGATATTTGCAGACAGAATTCACAGTGTATACAAGCCGTTAGGAGGTAGAACCCTAGCGAGAACGTGCATAGTAGTCTATTGTAAAAGACAGGGGTGGGGGAGCACAACTTTGAAATGGTGTGGAGCCAAATCTAATCTATTCTTAAAATATGCTACAAATGAGTAACAAAGTTTCCATCTTAATTTAAAAACTGACCTAAATTAATCTCCAAAACAATCCGAGCAAGGTTGGAGAGATACTTTTCCTTAACCAATTACAGGCTTTCAAAAGACTGAGCTTAGTAATGTGTGCAATGACATGCCAGAAGGACAGTGACAGGTTATCTAACATCAGGTAGGGAATGCTCAGGGGAGTCCTGTATATGTTTTTATTGCAGAAAGCATATGTATAGAAGAGTGTCATAAGCACCTCCACTATCTGAAGGTTCCTTGGCTGCTGGTCTGTTTCCATGAGTATCTGGGTTCCTGTCTAGTTTTTACATCAACTTGACACCACCTACAGTCAACAGAGAGGAGGGAGCTTAAGAGAGAATGTCTCTGTAAGATCAAAATGTAGGCAAGCCTGTAGGACATTTTCTGAATTGGTACTGAAGGGCCCAGGCCATTCTAGGTGATGCTATCCCTGAGCTGCTGGTCCTGAGTGCTATAAAAAAAAAAAAAAAAAAAAAAAAAAAAAAAAAAAAAAAAAAAAAAAAAAAAAAGAAGAAGAAGAAGAAGAAGGTTGGGCAAGCCAGGAGGGCAAGTCAGTAAGCAGCATTTCTTCACTGCCTCTCTCCTTCCTCCTAGTGCCTGCCCTGCTTGAGTTCCTGCTCTTTCTTCCTCCAGCAATGAAAACTGATGTGGAAGTGTCAATCCTTTCCTCCACAACTTGCTTTTGGTTCTCACTCCTACATCATTTCCACGTGGCTTTTGTTTTCCTTAACTGGCTTATGAAGGTTCTGAATGCTATGGCAGAATCCTTCCAGTTGCTTTCCAAGATGCCTCTTCATCATTTCTTACCTCTGATCATAGTGATATTTTGATAGAAGTGTTCTGATTCTCTAATGCATGGCACTTTGGTAGTTATGCACACACACTGTAGGACGCAATTCTTGCTCAATATGCAGATTTGTCTGAGAATTTGTAAGCCTCAGTTTGTGAGTTTCTTTTCTGCTTCTTTACATCCAGGTTTAGGAATCAGAATAAAAGCAAACATCTTTTTAGATAATAATTGACTATAGTTACATTTGTTTATGCTGTATAATGTAGATAAATCTATGTATAAGTTACAGAACAATTTAACCTGTCTCCTTACAGGTTGTTTTTTGGTGGAAGTATTTTAAATTTATTCACTGTGCTTCAATTACATGACACATCATTATTAATGGTAGTCAGCACACTATAGATTGGGTTTCAAAATTTATTCGTCAGGTCTGATGACAATTGGCATCCTCTGACCAACATTTTTCCTCTCCTCACTACTGCACTCAACTACCAAGCCTCAACAATGACATCGATGCTATTATGTGTTACTTGCCATCCCACGGTATGGGCCTTTGCGAGGTTCTTTGTAGAATCTACAAATTCCTTTAGTGAGTATGTGTCACTACATACAAATCAGAGGTGTGAAGCTACATCTGGAACCTGAGATGTTCAACTGTAAAGAAAGGGGAAGACTCTCTGCCTGGGACTAGAAACTCCTTTCATGAAAAACAATTACTTAGAACTAGCAAAATGAAGTCATTACCACAGAAAATGGGCTTCATGGAAAATAAAAATCAGAGACTTAGCGAAAAAATCCTTACTGACATTACATAAGAAAAGCTAAGTTTTCCTTCTCAGATTATTGTCTGTAAATACAATCCGGAACTGAAAACCAAACCAAGCAAAGAGCTATTACAAATCAAAAGAATTTTTCTCTTTCCACTACCCACAATAAAAAAGGAAAAATGGTTATAAACACCTTTCATAAAGAATAGTGCTCAGAAGATTTTTATTACAGGTGGGAGGAGCAATGATTTTTATAAATGTCTAGAGTTGCATAGCATTTGAGAAATGTTTTATATTTTTAGGCTAAATATCTTCAAATTATCATCATTTTTAACCTCAGTAACAATATAAAGAGAGTATCTTTTAATGTTTTCTATTTGGGCTTTTTAAACTACATAAACCAGCTATCCAAAAATTCAGACATTACAGAAACCATGAAGATTGTTTAGTTGACAAGGTTAATTTTGGTTCCACAAATTGTTTAGAAGTGCCTGGTACACTTAAGCAACCATATTCTCTCTCAAATCAATGAAAGCACGGTCTCTGCTGTGAGAAGCTTAGGCTCTAATGAAACTATTTACTTTGGGGTGGGAGGAAAAGATTATATAAAAATTGGTCATGAATTTGCCATAGTAATAAACTCAGGCTAAAAAGAATGTAGTGATTTGTAGGATCTCAATCACAGCAAATCATGCATCATATACAAAATGATCTTTGAAAGAATTATACAAATTCTCAAATTAAGCAAATGATTCCTTCATATTGATACCAGGGGCTTGCAGATACATTTCCTCTATTTTCAATTCTGTTTACAGGCAGAACAAACATGCTAATCATAATAATTTCATGAATCTGTCTAGCAGCATGTGGTGCAATAATGGGTTCAGTCTTTAGAGATCAGTCAAAAGAATGATTAATTATGTCCTTGCAAATTCATCACTGTGAGCCTTCATCATTTCATTTTACATTTTAAGTCTATTTCAACATGAACACACAAAATAACATGCAAAGCGGAATATTCTGAGCATTAAATGAGATGCTGTTGGAGACATAAACAGAGATATTAGATTGAATTATTGAATGCTTTTTGATCTGAAGAAGTTTAAATTGTAACAAGTGTTTGATAGTTTTGAAAATGAAAGGGGTTCTATAAATAATTTTAAAATTTAGATAGATAAATTTAGATAAATCCATACACTGGAAAATTGGTTTAATATTCTATATAGCTTATAAAAGGGATCTTCTCAATATAATTTTCCAAAGGTAGTCTTTCTAAAGCAAACAAAAATTCTTTCTAAAATAAACCAAAAAGCAAATCTTATGATTGTAATTTTATCAACAGAATGCAAATGCAATAACTGGATGGATGGATAGATATAGACAGACAGACAGACAGAGAGAGAGAGAGAGAGAGAGAGAGAGAGAGAGAGAGAGATCATAGGTAGCTAGATTGATTATGGATAGAATGATGGATAGATAGATAGACAGGCAGACAGACAGACGGACAGATAGATAGATAGATGAATGATAGATAGATCTATTCTTCACTCTAAACATTTTCTTAGTTATGCCCACTTTTATTGAGTTCTTTCTGACAATTTGATTTCTCCATGGAATCATCAGCGTATTTTAACCCCCTTCGATATTCTTCATATTTATTTAGAATGAATAAATTTGACTTTCTGGTGCCTTCATTTCCCTCTTTTCTGTAAAAATTCAGTTTTGAGAGGTTGTTCCAACACCTCCCCAATAGATCCTGTAATCTACAAGTCCCACTCTGCCACCAAACCTGCCTATCCTCCATGACCTCAGAAGCTCACTGAGACATAGACTATATCTACAAAGAGCAGACAGAGAGGTGAGTGACCAGACCCTCAGTTGGACAAGCCAGACTCTAGACCCTAGGCCCCAGGGCAAAGCCCCAGGCCATTCCCCAACCCACCTCAGCTGAACTAGCAGGTCAAGGGAAAATCCTCCTGCAGGCATGTTGCTTGGGAACTCCCCCCCAAAGTGGGCCTTGTAATCTACAAGTCCTACTGTGCCCCCAAACCAACCCATCCACTGAGACCTCAGCAGCTCCCTGAGACACAGACAGCAACTATGTGGATTGGACCAAGAAGCAAAGACACCGCCTGCACCAATTGGAGGAAGAGATGGGTAGGTGTCAATGCAAGAACAGGCTCAACAATCTAAGGAGCAATATGGAGACCCTAGAACCTAGTGGTCCTACAACAGGATGACCTGTACATCCTAACCCAGAAGAAACAGAAGACAATGATCATCAATATAACTTTATAAAGATGATATAGACCATTAAAAAGGAAATTTAAAACTCCTTTAAAGAAATAGAGAAAAAAAACAAAAAAAATTGAAGGAATCAATAAGTCCCTTAAAGAAAGACAGGAAAACCAAAAAAAGAAAAAAAAATCAAACAGGTGAACCAAACAATTCAAACAGTTCAAGATGTGAAAACTGAAATAGAGGCAATAAAGAAAACATAAGCCAAGGGAATTCTAGAAATGGAAAATCTGGGTACATGAATAGGAACTACAGATACAAACATAACCAGCAGAATAAAAGAGATGGAAGAAAGAATATAAAGAGTTAAAGATACAATAGAGGAAATAGATTAATCAATTAAAGAAAATGTTAAATCCAGCAAATTCTTAACCCAAAACATCCAGGAAATCTGTGACACCATGAAAAGACCAAAACTAAGAATAATAGGGATAGAAGAAGAAGAATTTCAGCTCAAAGGCACAGAAAATATATCCAACAAAATCACAGAAGAAAATGTTCCCAGTCTAAAGAAGGATACACCGATGATGGTACAAGAAAGCTTACAGAACACCAAATAGACTGAACCAAAAAAGTTCCCTCATCATATAATAATCAAAACATACAGAATAAATAAAGAATATTAATAGCTGCAAAGGAAAAAGGCCAAGTAACATATAAAGGCAAATCTATCAAAATTACATCTAACTTCTCAATGGAAACCCAGAAAGTAAGAAGGTCCTGGTCACATGTGCTACAGACACTAAGAGCATGGATGCAAACACAGACTACCATACCCATCAATGCTTTCAATCACCATCAATGGAGAAAACATTTCTCCATGATATTCCATGACAAAACCAAACTTCAGCAATAACTATTCACAAAGTCAGCCTTGCATAAAGAACTAGAAAGAAAACTCCAACCCAGGGAAGCTAACTACATCCATATAATACAGGTAACAGATAACTTCCCATAAACAAACACCAAGGAAGGGAAAGAAATAAAGAAAATAATGGAAATTGGTTCAATTAATATGTAAAAGTTAGCCAAAAAGAAGCTAGAGTTAATAGGCCAAGCAGTGACTTAATTAGTCACTTAATTAACCACTGTGTGGTTATTTCGGGAGTCTGAGCAGCCAGGAAACAAACAAGCGGCATGCTACAACACTACATCCATGGCCCCTGGTTTTATTTTTTAAATGCAGTTTTAAAATTCACCAGGGAGGGTGTGCCCAGCATCCCACAGTCCAGGCACCAATATGACGAAGAGGTAAGTGGGAGAGAAGGAAAAACAGAGTGGTTTGTGCATCGTCCAGGGACGTGGCCCTGAGGAACGGGTTGATATGGCTGACCTATGCTACCGTCTGGGGCCATGTGACATCTGGGCCTGTGCTGCAACCAAGGGCCAAGTCTGGGTTCATGGTCCAAATGTAGCTGGGGTCTGTGATAATGTCTGTAACCTGGGTTACCCTCAAAAGCTATTCAGATGCCCAGGATCTGGCCCACAACCTGAGGCCATGTTGGTGTCCATGGGCCATGCTGCTACTGGGGCCATACCGATCTGAGAGATCTGGCATCATGGTGATATCTGGATCCAAGCTGCATCTGAGGGCCATGTCTGGTTCTGTGTCCCTACCACAGCTGGGGACTCTGACAGCCAACACAATGGGAAATGTGGCTCCACCCTCATCATGCTTGTGGAAAAACTGACCTGGATGGTATGGGCATGGTGAGAGCTGGCCCTGAACCTTGCTTGAGGAGAGCATACTTGGAAGAGGCCTGGACTGACCAACTCAGCTACCATCCAGGTGCATATCCAGGACTTTGAGTTGGCCCATCCCAATATCTACCTGAGCGGTTGGCTACTGAAGTGGGTGAAAAGACTGGTCCTATGGAACCACAGCCACGAGATCTCTATGACTCAGGGCCACAGTAAGATATCCAAGAGAAGTTTCAGTGAAGGCCCAGGATTGACGGTGTACAAGAAGCCAGAGGCCTTCAACCAGACCAACAACTCATTGCAATGAACATTGGCAAGTAGAGCTGTTTGGGCAAAAAGGTATACTGCATGACACACCACAGATTCCAAGGTCACGAAGATAAAAGAATATATGGTAGAGAGGCAGGAAAGAAGGAAGAGTGAAATTTTTTTTTTAAATTTCCTTTTGGTGGGGAGGGGCTTTAAGGTGGAGAGCAGACATAGAAGGACATGGAAATGAGTGGGATTGGGGTGAATTATGTAAAATTCCGATAGAATTATTAAAAATTCTTTTTAAAAAACTCTCATAGGGTTTGTAAATTATTCTTTTACATTTTAAGCACAAGTTCTATTTTGATTCATAAAATTTTAGCATTCATTTGGATGTTCATGAATTGGGGCAAGAATTGGCAAGCTATAGTTCTGTGACTGAGTTTGGAATGTGGCTGCATTTTTGTCAATTCAGCTTCATTGGAACACAGCCATCCTCTTTGTTTCTGAACTGTCTATGGCTGCTTTGCATGAATCATACACTTTACTGTTTATGATGAAGACCGTATGACCTACAAAGGCCTGAACGTTTATTATCTAGCCATTTGTTTATAGAACACAAATTTGCAGCCCATAAGATAAAAATACAATACAACACATGGTGCATTTCTGGATCATTACTGAGTAGTAATACCCTTTGCTATGATGCTGTGCTCTGTCAAATTTTATAATAATACTTTCTCAGATAACAACATTTATCTTTGATGATAATTTTTTCCAGTACATTTACAGCAGTGCTCCACAGGGACGAATTAGTGTCCAAGGGTTTTACTTTCAGTCTACTAAATAAAAAAATATTAAGTTAACTGGCTATTCAAATTAACTAATTTTTCTGTATGAAACATATAACCACTAGAGGCAGAAAATGCAGAGAGTTTCAGTTATATAATATATAATAATAACATTCTTGGGGTCAAGTCCTGAAAGAGTGGAAGCAAGTGAGACTAATCTAGAACCTTGTCCTCTCAGCATAACAGTTGACCATAATTCTTAGACTTAGTTTGCTAAATATTGTCTATTTTCTATCAAAGTTGGCCAGGAACGTTTTATGCTGTCCTGAAGTGAGTCATCTGGGGACCAGAAATGTTCCTCCATTGATCAACCTTTATTCCTGTTGATGTTCAATTTTTCAGGTCAAGGTGATGACTTCATTGGTGACACCTTGGTACATAGAGCTTGATAATCCCAAGGCATCAATCAATAATAGGTTTGCTTTGTCTCCTGCCTGAAACAGTCTCCCTTTTGGAGGCAACACTTACAGGCCTAAAACCCCAGAGCTGTAGGGATAAAAGCTAATCCAATCAGTCAGACAACAGAATAGCTAGACTAACAACTACTGGTTTGAACGAGAGTACCCTGATGTTAGGTCACAGATTCTAAGGGAACACTCAAGGGATGTCAATGTGAAGGACTAGAAACTAAGAAATATTACTTCCTTAAACTTTGGCACTTTAAGTACTTGCTTGCCACAAATGGCTATCTTTATGGGGTTGTTTAGTGTGCCTTCCATAGTTGTTAACTCCCTGTGAGCGAAACATCAATCCACTTTGTCCAAGGTCCCATATGCTTGTCTATTTGCATCTACCTCACACCTTCTTGTATTCAGTCTTACAATCCTTCTGCTTCCATATTCAGAATCAATGAGCCATGCCTTTCTTCGCAGTCTGTGATCTAGTGATTGGAGACAACAAAGTCATGCAACCATAAGTAATTTCTCTTAGTAATTTAAAACTTAATATTAAGTCCTGTAAGTGAATAACTTAGATCCTAGTTTAAAAAAAAGTGTCCTCTATCTATACCATTTGATCTTCACAAATTGACCCCTAAGTAACTGTCACTGTTATCCTTGCATCCAGCCAAAGATATATATGACTTTTGAAATTTCAAGTATTTTTCCTATTGATTGTTCATCACAGATGCCCGCTATGGCCATCGATGTAAGCTGAATGAGATGTGCTGGTCCAATAGTGTCTAACATTTGAGCACAGATGACCAGTCCATGCATAATGTTGTGTCATCTCATTGTTCTAAAGATCATTCTTTATGTGTCATTCCATTTTACTGTAGATAATTCTCTTTGTCCTTGTGACTTGGCATGTTGTTGTTTGAAGGCGATCAACATGGTATGTGGTATGTCCATGGATGTGTAGTTGTTTTCTTAGTTGTTCATGAAGATCTAACTAAATCACAGTTACTCCCACTCTGCTAACTAAGCCAGATAAGTATGAATGTCTGGGGCACTGGAGGAGTTTTCAGAACACATGTAATCCAGATGATAACTAAAATTTTCCAGAACTTAGTGGTCAGGACTTTCCAAATTGCTATGCTGGATTTTTAACCACACAAAAAAAGGATTGACTGTCATCACACATACTTATTTTTATTCTTATTTCTGGATGCACAGCCTCTTCAATAAATGAGTGTTTGCATCACAGCATTATATAAACTTTAGAAACTTGGGAAGAGGTTGTTATTATTTTTTGATATAACTCTATCAGACCTCCTTTGAGTTTTAGCTTATTTCTCTCTCCTTGATCTACATTATAATATGTAACAGGAAAGCTAACCTAGGACAAAGTCAAAACCATAAATGTGTACTGTTTTCTGTTATTTGGGAACACTAACTGTCTCTGCTCTTCAGACCATATTAATCTGCCCAAGCAAAATGTCAAGTCTGACACACCAGCTGTAGGCAAGGCCATTAATCAGTTGGGTTTTCAAGAGTCTAGAGTAGTTTTAGTTTCTGCGTGTGCAACTTGGAGGATTACATGGTCACCTGACAACATAAGAGGACAGTTCTACCTTTTGCCACCCTTTCCCTCTAATAAATTATAGTGTTGATTGCAGGAGATAGTTCTCAAAACTTCCACTTGATCTTGTTCATTATTATATGACCCATTATAATGTAGAGATTGTTTTCAACTGTAAAATATTTCTATGGCAATTCATATTAGAGAAATAGAGAAATGTTTACAACAAACAGAAATGTTTCCAGTGAACTGATTCTGAGAGGACCTCAGAGTATGACTTTTCATGGGGCCACTGTAGGCTCCCCAGAAACTGAAGGTTATCTATGATGCTAACGTTAGGCATGGTGTCTACTAAAGTGGAATTTGCTAAACATAGGTGGTGGAAAAATGTCAATTTTTAAGGATGACTACATTGAACACATTTACATAAGGCTTTTATTTAAGAATAAATTCTACATATAGTTAGAGAAAGGAGCCCTTGCTTGGCATTAGGATGTTTAAGAAAAATTAATACATTAATGTAATTAATTAATACATTAATGTAATGTGCTTCATCTCTGAATTAAATTGCCAAGATTTGTGTTTTGAACATTACTTCAGCAGAACCCAAGCAGAGGTGCCTAGCAGGGTCTTTATCAAATTCTCAGAGTCAGGTCACACAGTAATCTCTGACTGTGTGTAATTAAACAAGGAGAAAATTTCAACCAACAATCCAGCATTTTCTGTGTGGGGTGCTACATACACTCCAAGAATCCCAGCTCTTAGGAGCAAGCACAGGGACCAGACACATCTACATAGTGAGTCCCTGTCTCAAAAAACAAAGTCTGAAATAAATAAAAAGGAATGAATTTTCTCTGTTGTTCAGGAGTTTTGACCTTGGACAACACACCATAAAACCCACTTCTCTCATCTTGGCCAAAATTCATTCAGAATTTCAGATATTCTGCAAATCAGAACAGTTTTTTTCTTCATATGTAGATTAGAGACCAATGTTTGGTTTGTTGATATGTTCATTTACATTTGTCACATATATAATTGTTCTATTCTTACACAAAATTATAAAAATTCCTTTTAGAACTCTTTAGAAACCCTTAAAATACCCAATGTCCTTCTCATACAGTATAATTGATTTTGTATCATAAATCTTGAATCATATTTTACTGTTGGCTCTCTTCTTATAAAAGAGTGAATTTTTAATCTTATTACACATATTTCAGCACAGGAGACTTGATGGTCTTCATGTCTTTGAATGCTTCATTTTAATTTAATAAGTTCTTTTAAAACTCTTAGATTATTAAAGATGTAATAGATGGATGGCCAACAGGCCAGTGGCAAAGGGTCTTCATTTAGAAGCATGAAACTAATTGAAATCACTTTGTGTTTGAATAAGGTACTCCTAGCAGGATCATGCAACAGAGTATATACTTAACCATGACTGTAAATTCAGTCATCTCTTGTTGCGATAAACATATAAAACTGGTAGACACAAGAGGCCAATATTCACATCTGTGAAGCAGACATTTAACCATCTCTGCAGTCTCTTGGGCACTAGGGTTTACATACTTGCTCATCCTGAATTTCCTACCAGAGTGTATTTCTTCAAGGACAGGAATTCCATTGTTTTTGTGTGTTGGTTTGCTTGTTTTCTTTATGTGTAAATAACACAGTGTTTACTTATTTATTAGAAGATAATAGGTGCTTAAGAAATACGTATTATATAGATAGGTAAATAATTGAATAGAAGATAAATACATGATATGTTAGATATGTAGGTGCTACAGATGAGAATGATTGCCTTCATATCCCATGAATAGCATTGTATTGAAATATCATATCAAAGGTGAGGATGGTGATAATATTTAGATATTTTTCTATAGTTTCTCCTTCTTCAGGTGTACTTAATCTTTCCTTGTGCTGAAGCCTGTGTCCCTAAAATGAAATTGAGGTATTCTTCCTGGCCTATACTGAACAGTTCAGAGAGTTGATATAATAACATTCCTTCTACTGACGCTGACACAAAGCAGCTGAATCATTAGAGAAGCTGTTTAGTGAAGACCCCCATGTATTTCCTTAACTGCTAGTATTGAAAATTTAGGAGGATAAGTAACTTTTTTAGATGGAAAGTAACAAGAAAGAAAATTATACCATTAATTGATTTACTGATACTGACTTTTATTTCCCTGAATGAATCATTAAAATTTCATCAAGAAACAGAAAGACGTTTCACTGGACAGTATCAGAGTCACTGAAAGACAGTAAAAAACAAATCCTTATGCCAAGGAAATTACCACAATTGTAGCACATGTATAAGATCCTTTGGATACATCAAATGATTTGATTTATTAAATATAATCAACCATTTATTCTTTTTATTCTTCTGTTCTGAAGCAGACAGCAATAATGAAAATTGAACTTCAGGGAATGTTTTCTGCTACCATTGAGGAAATCGCCCTCATTATGGTCTGTACTGGGTCTTATGATCAGTTTTTTTATGTTCTAGTTAATTTACTCTAAATAATGAGAGGCTAGACTTATCATTTTAGAGTTGAAAGAATCAGATAATAAGGAAGACAAATAATTAGTACAAAAGTATGAAATGAAAAACAGGAGCAGTTGATATTGGAACCCAAGCAGTTTTAACCATTTCTCACAGAGACAGTAACTATGTGAGCTGGAAGTCTAAATTGTGCAAGAGGCTCACTCTACAAGGTATTTATTCTACAATAGAGAAGAGCGAGCTAAAGCCCAAGGGAAAGTCGTGTGAATTCCCTGAAACCAAAAGGAGATAAATGATATTATTAGAATAATAATCATAAAAGCAAACACACAAGAGGACTAGAACCTGATTAACACTGTGGTGGTTTTTAGTTGACTCAACATATATATATATGTGTGTGTGTGTGTGTGTGTCTGTGTGTGTGTGTGCGTGTGTGTGTGTGCAGATGATGTACATATACATTTTATTTTTAAATAGCTATAATTTAATAGCAACATTATTTTGAGAAGATAAAATATATCATGTAGCACATAAATACTACCTACAAAATAAATCAAGCTAGAATGTTATTTCAGTTAGATTATTTGAAAGATTTTATTTTTGGATACTTAATGTATGGGAATTAACATCAACATAAATTTTATACTGGAGAAAATTTTCCATAAAGTATTCAAAAATAAAGAAGAAATAATTTGAGATTTGTCCTACCTCACAAAATAGTATAAAGCCACTGAAAAACTTTCAATATTATATCAGTGCGTGTATAAGCACTGGACTAATAGAGAAGATAAAGGAATCCCGATATCACTCTTAGCACATAGACAGATGGAACAGAGTATAAACAACAGAAGTGGATTTTAGCACATTGGTGCATGGAATGGGTTATTAAATGCACATAATGCTTCCAATACAGTGACCAAAAAGAAAGATGGCTGTGTTGATCAGCTTCCCATCACTCGGACCAAATAAATACTTTAAAAACTCAATTTTAAGAAGGAATAGTTACAACCAATTAACAACTGAGAATTCCTCCAAAGAAGGACAATTGAAAAACCTGATTGATTATCCAATACCAAGTGGTGAGCCTTAGAAACATACATACAGGCAATACTGAAGTGATTCAGCAGACTGTACTTACACCTTTATTCATCTATATGTACATGTAACAATAATGATTAAATAAGAGGAAGCCATGAATTTGGTCGGAAACAGACACGGAAAGGGTAGGAAGGAAGAGAGAAGGGAGGGTAATTATGTAATTATGCTTTAATTATTTTTAGAAAGAAAGGATTTCAAATAATTTATTTTGGTTCAAAGTTTCAGAGTTTTCACTTTGTGATCTCTTGCCCCCATGCCTTTGGTGACAAAAATCTATCCTTCCAGGGATGTTTCTAGATGTATTATTCTAAAGTTCCCAAAAAGCAGCACTAGATGGTGACCAATTATTCAATGCATGACCTTTGGGGAACATTTTAGATCCAAATCATAAGAATGAGAAGACTTTACAAATGTCCAGTGTTGGCAGTGGTGGTCTGGCAAGTATGTCTGGCAACCTGTTTCTTACATTTTCATTGTGAAATCATAAGACAAGGTTATCAGTTGATGCTGAAAATGTTGGAGGTTTGAATAGAGAAGCAACACTATGAAATCCTTATGTGTGACAACAGAAAGTGGCTATAGAAGCACAGTGAAATTTTTGGAGACCCTAATGTTCTTCAGGACAGTACACATTTAAAGGAAGGGCAGTTAGCATGGCTTCTCTATATCCATATGCCTCTGCCAGATAATAAAGTAAGAGTTCTAAGTAGTTGAATATAAGTAAGGTGGGTGGCACAAAAATTGATCACATAGGCAGAGCACCTAAGTGAGGTGAAGAATGAAGGCAATGGGATCAACAGTCCCAGATAGGTCAAGAATTTTTGTTTTTATTATTATTATTATTGTCATGGGCATATTTGAGGAAATGAACAGCTTTTAGAGGGTGGCAGGAGGGGAAGGACTCAGTTCTATTTACAGGACCAGCCACTGAGCGTTTGACTTTGCACCAATGAGTATATAACCAACACAAATTGGACTTGATTACTTTTATTTTTCTAATATTTTGTACTCTTATTTTTATTTTTGTATTTTTGTAGGGGAGGGAGGTCACAAATGTGGTAGGGGTAGGTTGTAGGAGACTGCTTGTTTGTTTCCCAACTGCCAGACTCCCAAAATAAGCACATAGAAACTATATTATTTAAATCGCTGCTTGGTCCATTATCTTAAGCATATTTCTGGATAACTCTTATATCCTAGACTAGCCCATCTCCGTTAATCTGTGTATCGTCACGTGGCTGTGACGATACACAGTAAAGTTTCAGTATGTCTGTCTCTGGCAGTGGTTCCATGGCCTCTCCCTGACTCCACCTTCTTTTTCCTAGCATTAAGTTTAGTTTTCCCCTCCTAGTTTTGTTCTGCTAAGCCATTGGCCAAAACAGCTTTTTTATTCATTAACCAATAAAAGCAACAGATATACAGAAGGACTTCCTACATCAGTAGATCACAAAGGTTGGAAAGGCAGATACAGAAGGACTGGGAAGTGAGTGTGATTGGGGTACATGATGCGAAGGACCTAGAGAATAAAAATCCTATCCTGAAAAAACAAAAAGTAAGAAACTTTTTGTTCATGATAGATACTAATTCTAGAGAGCATTGGGAGGTGGAATTAGAAAGAGAGTATATTTGCTACAGGACGTCTTGCAAGATAAGGGTGTAGCCCTTGGGCCACTAGTGGACAACAGTTAAAAGTAGATAAATATTCCCATTAGATGTGATGAAATCAGTCCTGTTTACCTATTCAGCAGTCTACAAAGATGTGTGTAAAAAGGATGAGAAAAGCATATTCCGGAGGACTGAATGCTGATATCTCTCCCCATTAATATGTTGAAAATTTCCCCCTATGGTGTTATTTTAAGGGATAGGGTCTCTGAGTGTGATTAGGCCATGAGCATGGATCCTTCACAAATAGGAAAAATGCCTTTAGCAAAGTCACCCCAGAAAATTTCTTCATTTCTTCTACCATATGTGCATAAAGTGAGAAATGACTGTCTATGAACTAGTAAGGGTGCCATAAGAGACAAGGTATCCTCTGGAACCTTATTCTACTTTTGGCCTTTACAATTTAGAAGTTTATAAGGCTCCCAGCATATGGAGTTCTGTTATTCCTGCCCGACCTGACTCGGACAAGCACCAAACTAGCACACAGAGTTTTGGCATCTCCTTGTAAAGTCATGAACAACACAGTCAGAAGACCAAGAATATGAGGGTGTGTGTGTGTGTGTGTGTGTGTGTGTGTGTGTGTGTGTGCGCGCGCGCGCGTGCGAGCGAGAGAGAGAGAGAGAGGGAGAGAGAGAGAGAGAGAGAGAAAGCGCATGCATGTACGTGTGTGGGGGTAAAGAGAGAAATATGAAGTCACCTGGAAATGCCCTCTGAGGATTAGCTCTCCCATCATCTGAAGAGGCTGTTTTGATTGACTTCCTTCACTCACAGGTAAGGAAAGGGAGAAATATGGATCTCTACTAGCGGTTCTTTTGAGATTCTATTAATTCCATTGGCTAATTCATGACACGTATACTAGTCTATGATTTGGCAGGCTAACCGTCTCATTTCAAACAATGGATGTGCTTGATTTCCATCACACAGCAAACACTGAAGGAATGAGCCCATTCTTCCTGAGAAAACTCCTGGATATGTAAATGATGCTCCCTGTAAATGACTGAGGTTGAGAAGATATGTGAGATAAAAGGCCAAAAAGAGTAAAAGGAGGAAATCTCATTGCTTTAACTAGAACGTTCAAGGCTCACAGTGCACTGGGTAAAATAAAAGAACTCCGGGAAACAGAACAAGAGAGGAGCAAGGGCAGGTGATGATACCCACAGATTTGCAGAGTCGGTATAGCCAACACTGAAATCAGGATACTCAGACAGTTTCTTGGAATGTAAAGACAAAATTTTATATTTCAGGTTAGTAAAATTCACCTGTCAATTGGCTTCCTGCTGCAGTAATAAATGCATGAGAGAATCCACTTAAAAGAAAAAAATCTTACTTGGAATTTTGTATAGATGTTCATCTTAACGGCTTGTCACTTTGAGGTCTGGGGTTAGGCAGGCGCCATGGTGAGTGTAAGTATCAGAGAAAGTGATGCACCTGCTGGGGACCTGGAAACAAAAGAGGAAGAAGAGGGGCTAGGGTCTCATCACCTGCACAAGAGTACATCCCAAACAGTGACCTAACGTCCACTTACTAGCTCCCACCTCTTAATGGCTCCATAGTCTCCCAAGAAAGGCACAGACTGAGGATCAAGACTTTTATGAGTGGCCCAGTGGCCTTTAACATCCAATAGTAATAAAAGAAGGAATTGGAGGGAGAGAAGCTGGGAAGGAAATGATACAAATACAGTGTGTATGAAATTCTCAACAAAAATAAAATTCCCAAGCAATAGCAGTGTATGAAACTACATTCATCAATGCTAAAATATGTATCTCTATGGGAAAGGTAAAAAACTTCGGAAAAGCATACACACTTAAATTATGCAAAACGAGCATGAAATAAGGTGGAAAGCTAGTTGGGTCTTTACAGATATTTTCAGAAACTATCTGAAGCAGCAAAATAACTGCAAAAGGCAAGTCCATATTTCTTTGCCTATTGCTGCCCAGAATATCTAAGCAACAGGAGCGCTGGCTTTTAATGTTAGTCTGTTCAAGGACAGTTTCTTCATTCTGAGAGGTGCTCCATCCCTAATTCATGAAGGCCTCTGTTTGTTTTCATAATTTTATTTGAGACATCACAAATGAATTCTTAGCAGGCAGTGGGTTATTAATGAGATAAATTGGCTTATAGTTTTCTTATCCATCTTTTAAATGAGGAATCAAATGAATTATTCAAATAACATAGCACACCCTACACAAGAATATATCTTATGATAATGGAATTACTCTATTCTAACTATAAAATGTCTGCATTTTGCTAATGTAAAATATAACCTGATTTGAAGCTATTGCACTCTAATTTTTTATAAACTCCAAATAACTTTCAGCACAGTAAGCCATCTTTCAGAAGTTTATTTCCGTGTGTGATTGACAGCATAGTAATAGGGGAACATCAAATTCCCACCTATATTAACTGTCACTAACTAATGGAGATTTTTGGAAAATAAGTAATTAGTCTATTATGGGTCCAACCCAATTATTTCATTTGTGATATGTAATTCATTGGCTTGTACTTCAGACTGAAGAATAAAGATAACAAAACAGCAATTAAACATAAATTGTTTCATTCCTGCTGGGTAGCTCTATGTCACTGCTCAATCTCCAAGCCCTCTCCATGTATTTAACTTATAGTTGCTGCACCCTGGAAATAGTCATTTATCTACAAGTCATTTGATGTTTGTTGTATGAAATGAGTATGCTACATGTTGTTATCACCCCCAAAACACTAAATTTATAGAAAAGGCTTGCATTAGTGCCTTTGGGGAGCAGTTTCTGCACTGGAGAAACTGGTAGAGACATTCACAACATAAATAGAGACTGTTAGGAGCTGAATTATGTCTGCTAAAAAATTGTGTCTGCTAGGAAACCCTTATCCTAAGTACCTTAGAAAGCAGTGTATAATCTGATTTGGATTGTGGATTCTAGTCAGACATTTGATGGGGGCTTGAACCACATCCTGTGGTGGAGGGACTCCAAAGGGGAGAACAAATTAGGAGGAAGGCATTAGACAGGGCGCCAATCCAACCTGTCCTGTGTCCTTCTGAGAAAAGAAAATTTAATCGCAGCATGAGATACCGAGAATGCTCACAGGGAACACTCCTTCAGGATGCAGCACGGAAGTGGCCCAGAAGATCAGGACTGTAATCTTGACATTCTGGCTTCAGAAGGCTGAGACGGTGCATTCTGTTGTCTGAGGTTCCCTAGTCTGTGGTGCTCTGTGATGGCAGCCACGGAGAAGCAATTTCTGACCTCCAGGTTCTTTCCACTGAGCCTTAAATTAGAATGGTTGAAAGTGAAATTGCACCCAAAGGCTTTGCAAAAGAAGAAGGAGACTGACTCCAACCCAATTACAGGAAGGATTTTTAGCCTAGACAAGGGTACATAACAATGGAAAATTACTGGAGAACATCAGGGAACAAATTTATCTGTGGTGTATGTCTCGCATAACTGGCTAGTCCTGAATTTATGCATGTTTCTCTCTGTAGTTAGCTACCTGTGTTTGCTCATTGTCGGCCATCAGAAGTGGACCCCTGCCCTCCCACAGGCGGAGAGGGCTGTTCTCTCTGTCGGTGCTAACATGCAAAGAGATGTTTCTTGGGCCATTAAGGAGAGTGTTGGCTTGTGACACTGGAAACAGGGTGGAGGGTTTGTATGCACATTCATCCTTTAGTATTCTTGGGGAATTGTTTATAGGATTTCCCAGCGATATCAAAAACATTAGTAATATTGTCTTTTGTGTCAAATACTATAACATTTGCTTGTAATTCCCCTTCACCCTCCCATATCCTTTCACCTGCGACGCGCATCCTGACCAGCAGGAATGAACGCCACTAAAAACGAGAATTCCTTCCCTGGTCACGTCTTTATTCGGAGCATTCCGTTGAGGAAAATTGGGGGAAGGGAAGATAGAGCAGGGACGAGAGAAAGCTTAGAGAGAGGAAGTTGAGCCCAGAGGCCGCTGCTTTTAAACGGTGGAGAGGCTTGAATGCTGTCCTGATTGGTTAATGCCATTCTGCTGGTCTGAGCATGTGCAAGCAAGGGTGCAGGCAAGGGTGCTCAGCCCCACGTGGCTAAGCCAGGTATGGACTTGTATACCTCCAAACTGCAGGACCACCTGTGCCTCCAGGTGGCTTCCTACATTCACCCACTACTAAATTACTTAGAGCTCCTGACGTTAGCGTTCAGGCATTGACACTAGCCTGTCCTCAGTACAGGGTGACAGCAGGACACGCCAATAGCAGCCAAGAGTGACACTGTTGCCACTGCCACCATGAGTTCACACTCTCCTTCTGTGCATGAGGATATCCCCTTATCAGAAGCAAGCACCTTCTTTTCCAGCCCTCTCTTCATTCTCTCCCACATCGAGGTCACGTCTGTGGCACCCCTACACTTCCTGGTAAACCTCTCATTGAGCTCTGTTGCATGGTGAGACTTTGTGGTGCCCCTTGACCCTAATACTCCAAGGCACCTTCTGCCATTAAACCACTGCATCTAATATAAAATAAATGTCACACAAATAGTTGGTTACTGTATTCATGGAAATAGTGAGCAGAAAATCTGCACATATTCAGGATAAAAAAACTTTCTTGAGTTACTTATCATCTCTTGTTGGGTTAACAGGTCGATGTGAAAATTGAAGGTTCAGATGCAGAGATGTAATTTAAATTTTCTGTAGGGAGGAAGTTGGAGACCTATAGTTAGGATGGGAGCTGCGTGAAGTTGAGGCAAACTGAAGAGAATGTTATATAGTTCAGTCAGCCCTCTGCTGTAAAAGAGGTTGGTCTTTAGTCTTGGAAGAGCCCATTTTCAGCAACTGAATTGTCTCTGTGGAGCGCTGAAGGCCATTTTCATGGCAGTTCATCTCAGGGTGCCTGTCTAAAACAATCCTGGCCATCCACAGAGACCAAGCAGGAGTGATCAGAAGGTGAAGGCATGAAAGTTTTTCATCACAAATGAACTCTTAGCTTGTAGCTCTCTGTCCCTCTCCCTTTTTCCTGCCTGCAGTCACTAAGAGCCAAGTAACTCTTTTGTAAGCACTTCCTAAACACACACACACACACACACACACACACACACTTTTCACTTTGTTTAAATTCCCAGTCAGTTTCTTTATTTTAACACAGTCGTGCTCTAAATATGCTGCCTGCAGAAAAATCAGGTAATGCTTTGTTTCCCTTCTCACGCCTCTGCCTGGAGGATCTGCAGCAATGAAAGAAAATCGCTCTCTGCCTTGCAGACCCCAGAAAGCATCCACGGGTAGATGAGAAATGACATGTAACCACCGTGTACATAACACCAGTGGGAGGCAACTGTCAGAGACACGCATGGTCTCACCACAAGTCACAGACTTGAGTTATAGCTGCAAGGCAAATGAGCTGTCTTGTGGCCACTAGCAAACATCCTAAGTGAAGAGAAGGCCTGGGTTGGAGGGAAGAGCTCAGTGCGTGTGCTGAACCCTGGGGAAGCGTAAATTCTTTACAAGCCAAAGGAGCTATGCCGCAAATGTCCTCTTTTCTCAGGGTAACGAACTAAGTGACTTAAATAGCACAGTTGACCTTCCTCCGGTGTGCCATTGTGGAGGGACCAAAGCGGATTTAGTGCTGAGATCTTTCCGTGCTGGGTGGAAAAAAATACAGCTTCCAGCGCAGACACGTCAGACATGCAGAAGCACATTGTCTCTTCTGTTTCATAACTATTTTATGATAATTACCGGCTTCCTCTCAGGAAACGAACATTCAAACTTTTCTCTGAATGGTGTCAATTGACTTTCTGCCCTTAGCGTAGATTCAATTTTGATGTGTTGTAAGAATAGGCAGGAAAAAGAAATAAGGGGAATCTTAATAAATTCTCTGTTTCTGATTGCACCCTGCTGGAAGGACAGTCTGTAGGAGGATATGTTGGAACCTTTTAAGGATTTGAAAATTACACCGGAAGTCAGTTGGAGGAAACGAATCTTAATCTGGGCTATGTCCTCCAGCAGGGAGCTGGCCTCTCCATTGTCTCTGCTTTCCCAGGTGGAAGCTAGCTTGGTTGCACTGGAGGCCTTTGCTAACCTTTACCATCCCTTGAGCTGATTGAAATCAGGTGCCTGTGGGGATCCGGCTATGCTGTAGTCTACATTACTCCATATTGAACAAAGCTCTGTTTTTGCAGTATGTGCACCGCCCTAGGGTAATCTATTTTACAATCGACTTTTAACTCTCTTTTGAGGGAGAAGGATGACTACAGCCTCTGAGTGGACCGAGAAGCACCACCATCATCCAGGTACCACCCACGCAGCACAGACTGACGCCAGACCTCTACCTACGGACGGAAGACGAGCTGCTTTGTCCGTTTGCTGTGGAGAATTGAAGCTTTGGGCACACAATGATGTATTAAGAACAAATCAGGCACAACAGGCCCAAGAACTTCCTGGACATCCCAGAACAAAGAAAGGTTGTAACTCTTTCAGATGACCCTCATCAAAAGATAAATACTAACACTGCCATGCCGGCCTACCTAAGTTCTGCCCTATCAACAGGTCAAGGCAAGGCAGTTTCTTTATCCACCAATGCTATTCGCAGCATATAGAGGAGGATCCCATATCACATCTGGACTAAAACTGGTTCATTTCCTGATTCTGATATGTTTCTAGGTTCGCGTTTCATCACTCCCAGAACGTTGCAGCTTCATGCCCCAGTGTGAGTACCGCAGCAGCTACCTCCTTCTCTATTATGTTATCAGTACAGACCCTTTCTAAGTCCATCTCCTAAATTCTTAAAACTTCACTACAGTGAGAATCAATATTAGTAATTGAGATTAAGAACCTACTTTTACCTTGGCTTTACTACCAAGGTAGGGAGATTATATGAGAGATTGCTGTCCCTGAAAAACCACTAAACCTTGTAAATTTATCATTGCTCAATAAATTCTTACAAGGAAAGGCGTAAATATATACAACTATGTTTATCTATGTACAGTGTTCACAATAATGTCTATGCCTGCTTTGCGGCCCTTAAAAGCAAGGCCTGCTCCAAAAAAACAAACTGGACAGCACCGCTCTTTCACCTCTAGTTTTCTACCAGCTTTTGAAACTTGGTTTCTTTCGCTGCACTTATAGGCAAACATCCTGCCTGGCTTTGATTTGTATCTATGATGTATTATATAGGTATTTCCTCTGAATAAAACATTATAGTTTTTGGATGGAGGAATAAAGGTTCTTACAAGGCTCAGAAGCCAAAAAGTTACAAAATTGTCCAAGTCTGTTCTCATGGTTATACACACTGTAAACTCCTATGCTGGCCATAGGAGACTCTCCGCCGGGCCCAGATATCTGCCCGTCTCTCATGTACAGCGCCCTACTGAACACAGTTTTCGTGAGTTATTCCTCTGGCTGAAGTGAGCTTTTCAGTGATGTAGCTCCCTTTGGGTCACCCAAGCATCTTTAGCTCCTCACCTCTACCAGCTCTTGAAAGCAAGCTCAGACTTGGGTGGAATCCTCAATTTGGTCTATCTTCTGTGCCCTATCTGTGGTGAGTGGGAATTAGCTAGTCCCCCAAGGAAAAGCCTTGCAACATGTTTCCTGAAATCCATCACTTTGATGTTAACACAACTCAATAATTTGACCAAGTAGCAATAAATAATTTTTGGTTGGTAAAATCACATATAATTTGTTGGACTATAGCAGGATTCAATCCCTTGCATCTTCTTTCCTCGGAAGAGGCCCTGAGGGAGCCAGATAGGAAGGAAAGGTGGGTCATTTCTGTTGTGCCCAGATCACAACCCCCAGAGAGAGACCATCAGAGAGGCCCAGACTGTAATAAGCAAGGTTTAATCAGCATAATACAAACATGTTTGGAACTCATCTCCATCCCCGTTACAACAAGGTAGAGAGGAGTTATATCTCCTCTGTGGGGTAAGCTTTTAAAGGCATAACTACAAAGAGAATCCTTGAAGATGCTTTGGCATGGGTACAAGGACTATTGCTCCCTCACATTCTGTTACGTCAGCTTTTTTTCTTGTTTTTAGAGAGGCCATTGTTCTTGACTTAGGCCATCTTTATCAGCCTGTACCAGGTGGCTGGCTGGGTTGAGCTAAGTGACGTTGTGCTCAGAATATCCTGGGTGGGAGAGGGGAAGGCCACTATCTTCCTGGGAAAACATTCTGCTAGAAAATTTCTCCTTGCCCCTTTGAGAATAAGGGATGATGGTCCCACAATTTCAAGCCCTGATATTATGGTAGGAGACTAAGACAGGAAGGTCTTAGGGGTTATATAGAGTATTTTATTAAAAGGGAGCATGTGGGATTTGTGGAAAGAAATATTAAGCAATAATTGTGATGTGGTTAATGAAAACATAAAAGAAGCCAAACATATACTTTAACTGTTTAAGAACAACTTTTTTTATCTAGTTCTGCCCTGGGTGTCATGGTGTTGTCCCTCTAGAGTGCAGACCTTATACTATACTATGACTATTTATTCCTTATCTCAGGGGTCTTGGGAGTTGTATTGATTTTGTTTTCTCTTTCTGGCTGACCTGGAAACCTAATAAACACAGTAATATTGTTTTCATGGTTAGATGTGCTTAGAATTCCAAACCAGTTTACAAGTTAGTGTGACGATTCGGGGCAAACCTAAAAGGAAATTAAGGATTATTGTTTATTTTAAAGTAACTCCTCCCTGTCTGGTATGTGTTTTCATTCTGTTTCATTCAACTAAACAAAAACAAAAATGAAGAAAGGAAGGAAGGAAGGAAGGAAGAAGCAAAGAAAGAAAAGAGGGAAGGAAGAATAAAGAAAAACCATGAAACAGGAGCGTTGCCTGGGTTTTCAGCTGTAGAAAGCAGGTTGCATGGCAACTAAAGGAGCTCAGATTTTCAGATTTGAGTATGTGCTGATTAATGTCAAGGGTCATAGGCACAGAATTGATTGCATCCTATAAAATGTCACCTGAGTGGTACTATTGGAAGGCTTGCTTAAAGTCTATAGTGAACTAAAAAGAATGTCAGTTGATTTTCCAACTAAATTCAAATTGACTCAGTTTCTACAGGTCTCATACCATAAAATAAACTAGATGTGTATGGGATACTTTACGAAAGCCATCTTATCTTATTTTCAAAATAACTCTCTATGATAAAGCTCTAATGTTCATTTCTTAAATCTGGAAAGTGAGGCAAAATTCCAAGTTTATTCAGTTTATAACTGATAAATTTAACTTTGGTTTAGATATGCATATGTATCATCCTTGTCATTTCTTAACACACTGTTTCCTTCCTTCTTGAATAATTCTTTACATATGTAACTTGGTGCATAGATGGTCATTTAAATTTTATAATTTAGGTAACTGATACTCTAAATATATTTCCATGGTCATATGGAGGGAAACAGCAAACTACAATGTAACATCTGTTTTATGATATTACAGTAAAACAGTTTAAAGATATCTAAATCCAACTTATTTTTTACCTCCTCCAAGCTGACACACAGTATATTACTTCCCAACCTCAACCACAACAGAATTGTGCCACAAAAATGAATATCAGGCCTCTGACATTCTCAAAACTTTGCCTTTTGATATATTCCAATTCAAAACCCTGCTTTTGAATCTATGCACTGAAAGAAAATTAGCTTATATCAAGCCAGTACAAGTCATAGGTGGTTAATTTGTGAATTCATTCATTACAGCTGATGCCTATGTGCTTCCTAGGAGACAGGCATTCCAGATCAACAGAATCCTTCTTCCTTTGTTAGAATATGAACTATTGAGGCAGAGCTGGTTAAGGAAATGGGTGTTTGAATCATGACTTTTACCACACTTTTAAAATCTTATGTTAAATAAACTAAATCTTTTACTAAATAAATCTAGGCAATAATATAAGACAAGAGCTCCTGTCTTACATACCCACAAGCTTGCATTTGTGATAAATATATAACCGTAGGTTAAAGCACCAACAAAGCAAAGTTCCAGGGTCCTCCAAGAGATTGAGAACAGTCTTGAAGTTTAAATATCTTCTAACCTCAGAGAATGAAAAGAATTTGCATTAACAATTTAGAAAATCTTACATTTATCAGATACTATGATAGAAAACACAGAGAAATGATACTTAGCACAGTGTCCCCAATTATGACATTGTATATTTTTAAATAACTTTACAGTAAAGACTATATATAGAATGCATTGTGATTTCCTCATGCAATTTGAAGTATATAATCGTTACCAATAATTGAAGTCAAAGGAGGCTTTCTTTGGCACAGCAATCCCTACTTAATTTCTTAGATTGCTTCTCAAATAAAGATGACAATATTTTTTCTGCTGCTTTAAAGAAATATTGGCCTACTTTTTGTCCTATACTTAACCATGAATCAATCACTCTAGCTAATGGAAAGTTGATGTCCTAAGAAGGACAAGCCAATTTGGGGCCATTTGGGCTCTATGTACTGACTGTAGCATGCAGGTAGAAATGCAGAGACTGAGAGAGGGCATACTAGTTCTCCAGTGAAATGCTGGATATATCAAAAAGAAGAAACAAATTAAGATACCCACCCCAGTCATTCTTTAAAAATGGTATGTAGCTTGAAAATTCTATTGATATAAAGAAAAATCAGAGTATAAATTATAAAATATTAAAGAAATATTATATATCAATGGCATAACTGTTGGTTGAGATGTAAGTAAAGTGCCTTTGATGGTGTCCAAAGAATTATGGGTCCACCCAAAAAGCTAAAGAGCACCTTTACTTTGAAGTGCATTTAATAACGGATAGATTGTGTTGAAGTAAAGGCTGGCAGGAGAGAGTGCTGACTGAGCAAGCTCTGATTAATACCACAAGGCCTCACTGGGCAACATCCTCCAGGCTGGCACAATCTCTGTAGTTCTTACTTCAGAAACTAGCTGCCAGCAATGGCGCATCTGGCCAGCAAGAACTTTAAAGGAGGACAAAGCTGATTCAACCTATGGAAGGCATTCAACACCATGAATCATCCACTCCTTACTGACTGGACCCTTCTCACAGAATATGAGCTGCCCTAACTCTTCACTCTGAGAAACCCAAAGACTCGAGGCTGGGCTGGCTTGGCTTGGCTCATGTGCTGGCATTTAAGACTGACTTTCACCTCTGGAGCAGAGGAAGTTCAATATGAAGCTGAGCTGCGGAAAGAAGTTAACAAAAAGCCTTGAAGAGCAGAATCTAGAGGTTGAGAGCAGTGGCCATTATCTGAAACAGTGGATTCACCAACAAAAGTAGGAGAAGAGACTTCGATGGAGTACCTATCATTCTAGGAACAGAAGCCAAACTGTGAGAAATATTGTCTCTTTTCTTCTCCAGGAGTCAGTGGCCACATGGAGACACCAAGGCCTTGATTTCAGTGTTCCTACTCTCTTGGTGACACAGTTAAGAAAGGGCTTGAAGAAAAGTTAACACTGCAATAATGAGAGAGTATACATAATGAGAAAAATATAAATCTGTATCACTAACGTAGATGTCCCTTAGACTGCCTTGCTATAACCATGGGCAGAAAACCTTGAATTATAAAATAATGAGGCGAGCATTGAGATAGCTCAGCAGGTAAAGCCTCACAGTCCAATTTCTGTGTCTGGGATCCACAGAACAGAAGGAAAGAACTGGTTTAAACAAGTGGTCTGGTCTCTTGATCTCCATGGATCTACTGTGACATGTAAAATGTGTATGATGGGCAGGCACCCCATCCTTTCTCCCTCTCACGCACACACAAAAAATGAAGAATTTTTAAATAAAATAAAAATAAATAAAATGAGTGGCATGAGTGACCCTGCTGCCCAGATTTTAGATGAATGTCTAATGAAAAGCACACACCATGTGATGGGTTAGTCCTGTCTGTGCAGGGATGAAATTCTGTCATCTTACCCTCTGATGTGCAGCCATTTCCAAAAGATGCTTGCAGAAGAAAATGGAGATGCCATCAAGGGATGTTCTGCTTTGTGTTTGAAGACCCTCCTTCCTTCTGGGGTTCTCCTTACAAATAGATATACCTTTTCCAACTGAGATAATTTCAAGGCATGTCCCTTAGAGTCAGGAAGCAAGTTCAAACTAGAACACAGAAAGAGGTCGTACAAGGAGCTCTCGGCCAAATAAAGGGGAAAATCATGAAGCCATCAGGATTTCTTCACTTCTACAAACTGTGCTGACAGTGGCAGCTCCCCTGAGAGGATTTTACGTTCTCTCTAAAACACAGCAAACAGCACTCTGGAGAGAGCTCAAGAGCTAAGAATGAGCAACCTGAGTTGCTGAGGACCTGAGTTCAGTTCCCAGAACCCGGATCCCATCCATCACAACTTTCCATGACGTCAGTCCCAGGGAATTAGAAACCCTTTTCTGTCTTTCACAGGTACCTGTGTGTACATGCACATACCCACACACAAACCCAGAAATAAAAATGTGAAAATAGACCATTGTGAAATGCAACACAATCAAAGAGGTGATAGAAGCATCGCTAGGGAAATAAATGGCACATAAGGCAATTGTGTAATAAATTATGCCCTAGAGGATTTTAGAAGAGCAAGAGATGAGAATTCAGTTCCTAAAGTTACTTAGTGCCATAACTGGCTAAGGAGAGGTGACCTCTGATATACATAATATTTTTGGAAATGCAGGTGTATTTTTAACTTAACCATAAGCACAAATTCAGTAAAAATTCTTTTGTTTTGATGTTCTTCTATTTTTTTAATGACACTTGTATATATTCTTTCAGAATTTCACTTGTCTGTATGATGTATTTTGATCATGCCAACCCTCCTATCTCTTTTCCACCTACCCAAATACATCCACTTCCCAACTTGATGTCTTTTCATGATGCTGCCTCTGCCTCTGTCCTTTCCTCTGCCTCTGTCTCTGGCTCTGCTTCTGCCCTCACCTCTGTTTCTATCCCACAGAGTCTGATTACTGCTGTCCAGGCCTGTGTATACATGACTATGAAGCCATCCATCAGAGAATGGGCAACCTACCAGTGGCCAGACTCTGTTCTTTAAAAAATTTTTAAAAGAACCAATGCTATGAATTCTCTGAAGCAAAAATGTCAAGGCTAGTGCATCCTTATTTGTTCATCATCTGGTCACTAGATAGCAAAAATCTACAGCTGCCATTGAGTTCACTCTCACCTAGTGTAAAGAAACAGAGAAGAAAACTATAAAACTTTTTCTGACCTGATAATACTGCAAAGTAATCTTACCTTATGAAACTATGTAAGTCTTGTTAAGACCATTCAAATTAAATCTTCTACTCATGTTACAAAATTCTTAGCAAATTTATAATTCTACAGTTTTAGCACTGTCTATGGATATAAGTCCTGACATTTGTATACAATTCACATTCAAATGAAGTCTATGTCTCCTATCAAAGGCATATGGCATGAATGTGAAGAAAATGGTGTGTGGATGGGAGATGAAGGGTGCGACACTTATGAAACTTCTTCCTATGACTCCGTGAGATAGACTGAGATCCTTATCAATTAGCTGATGTGAAAGGAGAGAGGATTGAAAGGCATGTTAACGTGCTCCTGTATGAAGTGGACAATCCATGAAGACAAAGACTTACCCAGGAAATGAACCAGGCGCTCTCTGCTCTTTCACACGTCAAAAAGATTACATAGCTCTTGTTTACTTCTATGAAAGTCTCTGATGACACACAACCACCAAGTATCTCATAACTGTATAAAGCATGCTTATGATGGACGTTGTTCTTTTTAAAAATGCATTACAATGATATTGAAAAAGAGAGTCACATATAGCCCTAAGTATAACTATAAAATTAAAAGTAAGTCCCAACTTCTAAATATATGAGCTATATTTAAAAATTTAAATATTAAAGCCTGACAATTTTTTTACATGGTAAAAAACCTTAATCTTTTATTAATGTGGGCTTTGTATACAAATTCAAGGTATAATATTGAAATGTATTTATTGGTGTTGGATAATAGCATTGTCCAATTGTTCACAGCCTAGTCTCCTTCTAGACACAGGAAAAAGAGAATACAACAAATTATATTTTATAGTTAGCAAAACTGAGGTCAGGGAGCCAGAAGACATGTGCATATGCACACAAGTACTCATGGACACACACACACTTGTCTTTAAATCCAGTCATTGTTTTACTTTTCTGCCACATTTCAATGTCATCTATTAAAAATCAAAAACTTTTAAATTAGCACAAAACCTAAAAAGACCTCACGAGAAAACTGACTTTCACACAACTAGAAACTACTTATTATTTTTTTTACTCACTTATTTTCTAAACATAAATAGCCACACCACTCCTGCAATACTAGGCCTCCTTGGGCCCCACTTCTCTTAACCGTGTGCTAAAGGAAAATACCTGCATTTCGATAAAAGTCTTTATTAAAGGTGAAACACTTTAGAGTGGAACAGAAGCAGGTGGTAGCTGCTGGCATATTTATTTCCTACAGTTTATCATTTGCAGAGTACTTTATTGTCTTGTGAACGAAGTTTAGACTTGAAAATAGGAACTCGCTCTTATGGTTTGGCACTGACTTTGTACAAGGCTAAAATGGATTTACTATTCACATTCGACGTCTCAAACTCTATAGGCCATTGAGAAAAGACAAATAAAACTCTAAAGTAACGTAAAGACTGAAGACTCACTTACAAACAGTATAATAGGATTCCGAGTAATATTTGGCATAGCATTTGCTGTAATGACTGCACTTAAAAGCCAGAGTTCAGATCAGCAATGGTACTCATATGTATCCAAGCATACTGTATCCAAGCAACCATCATAGTCCACAATCAATAGAAAACCTGGAGCTTTCTGCCGACCCTTCTCCTTTCTCTCTTTTCCCTCAGATCAATATCCCAATATGATTTCCAGCTCTTTGGTAGGATGTCTTTGGCAAGCTTCCCCGTACCCCTCACCCCATCCCCATGGATCTACAGATCTTTTCCTCCTAACCCCCCCACCCCCGCATGCTTGTTGCTTTGTCACAGACTCCAACCTCAGCAGGCACCTCCTGTTAATTAATCTGAGGGCTCTTCCTCCTTGGGCAACAAGTAGGCTGAAGGTGGACCCACACCTCCCCAACTCCTCCTGAGATCTGACATCCCCCAAATCACCTGATTCTGTGGTAGGAAACCCAACCCACTGTTTTCTTCTTCGCCTCTCATGCCTCATTTGGAACACAGAGTTCTTCCTTCTTTTCCAACCCTCCCTCCCTCAAGGCATCCCATGATCCCATTCTCCAACACCAGCCATCATTCACTGAGAACACATTAACTAAGCAAAACAGGTACACAAGTAAGCTAACTGAAGATCCTCACCCTGCCTTTCTTCCTTCCAAATCAGACTCCCTGTCTTGTCCCTAGTGCCGCAACAAAACATCAGCTGCAATGTTCTCCTCTTGCCAACCCTTCCTATCACACCCCCAGTTCTATAGCTGTATCCAAGCCTCTGCTAGACCGTAGGCCAGGCCTACCAGATAACTAGACAGGCTGCCTGGAGACTTTCTCTTCTCTCACGGTTGCCCCCAATACGATCTCCCAGGCTCATCCCCCCGCCACATCCCTGTCATCAACAGGATACCCTTGGCAGCTTTCCCTGCCTCGCTCACTCCCACCCCTATGGCTCTTATAGATCTTTCCCTTCTAACCTCCCTACCTCAACTTGTTGCTGTGTCCCAGACCCCAACCCCAGCAGCCAGCCCCCTGTTAACCCAAGGACTGCTCCCCCAACGACAACAAGTAGACTGAAGGCAGAAGCATACCCCTCTAGTGTTCCTGAGGTTCAATCCCCCCAGTTTCATCCCTAGATCTGTACCAGGACACATGCTGTGGTTTCCCTCTCCTCTCTGATCCCATCCACAGGAGAACACAAAGAACTCTCTTCCAATTTATCCCAGGATCCCAGCCTCCAATACCAGCAGGCATCCATTATAAACACATCTGAACTGAGCAGACCAGAAAAACAGGGATCATACAGCTGTCATACTCTCTGAAAATCCAGAGAAGAAATAGAAACCAAGAAACAAAACACCCACCCAACAGACTAACAGAGATACAAGCACCTAGATCTATATTTATCCCAAACTCAGATACCTGGATGCCAGCATAAAACCACAATTGCCAGGACAATATGTCCACGCTAGAACCCAGCTATCCTAGCATAGCAGGTATTCTAACATAGCTGAAGCACAAGAAGAAAAGACCTTAAAACCAAACCAACTATGTGAAGATGATAGAGGTTCTCAAAGAGGAAATGAAGAAATTCTTTAACAATGTTCAGAAAATAAATAAATAATAAAATTGGAGGAAAACAATAAATTTCCTAAAGAGATTAAAGAAAGCAAAAAGTTAAAAGAAATGAATACACTAGTTCAAGACCTAATGAAAAATTTAGGAATTCCAACAGGAACTACAGAGGAAACCTTCACCAACAGAATAGAAGAGATGGCAGAAAGAATCTCAGGTGTTAAATATGCAGACCTTAAGAGACCACAGATCCTAACCTAGCCTACTACACCCCACAAAACTTTTGATCACTATAGATGAAGAAGATAAGATATTCCATGATAAAGTCAAATTTAAACTATATCTAAACATCCATTCCTACAGAAGGTACCAAAAGGGAAATGCCAGCCTAAAAAAGTCAACTACATCCATGAAAACAGAAGAAATAATCTCGGCCCCCAGGAAAATCAAAAGAAGGAAAACACACACACACACACACACACACACACACACACACACACTACCACTGTCACCACTACCACCAACAAAATTACTGGAATCAACAATGATTCCTCATTGATATCTCTCCAATCAATGGTATCAATTCCCCAATAAAAAGATACAGACTTACAGAATGGATACTAAAATAGGATATAGTCTTCTTCTGCATCCAAGAAGCACATCTCAACATCAAGGATACCTCAGTATAAAGAGTTGAAAACAGATACTGAAAGCTAAGAAGCAAGTTGGTATAGCCAAGTTAATATCTAACAAAATAGACTTCAATTCAAAACTAAGCAAAAGACATTGGAAAGGACACTACATAGTCACCAAGGAAAAAAATTCTTAACATATATGCCCCAAACACTAAGGCACCCAAGTTTGTAAAAGAAACACTACTATACTTTAAATCACATATTGACCCTCCCACATTGGTAGTGGACACTTGAGTATCCTACTATCTCTAACGGACAGGTCATTCAGACAAAAACTAAGTAGAGAAATATTGGAGCTAACATATATTATAAGCCAAAAGGACCTAGTAGATATTTATAGAATATTTTACACAAACAAAATAGAACATACCTTCTTTGTCCTCATGAAATGTTCTCCAAAACTGATCACACACAAAGTAAGTTTCAGCAGATACTTATCATACTGCACAAAACACAAGTTCAAGTGAATCACACACCTCAACATAACTCAGATACACTGAACCTGATAGAAGAGGAACTGGGAAATAAATAGCCTTGGATGCATTGGAACAGGAGAGAACTTTCTGAACAGAACACCAATAACTTAGGCAGTAAGATCAAAGATAAGTAAATGGGACCTCATGAAACTGAAAAGCTTCTGTAAGGCAAAGGAAACCATCAATAAGACAAAGAAGAAGCCTACAGAATGGGAAAAGATTTTTCTTACCAATTTCACATCCAATAGAAGACTAATATCTAAAATATGAAAGAACTTAAGAAACTAGATATCAGAACACCCAATAACCCAACTAAAATTTTGGTATAGATCTAACCACAGAATTTTTAATAGAGGAATCTAAAATGGCTGATAAACAATTAAAAAATGTTCAACATCCTTAGCCATCATGGAAATGCAAATCAAAATGACTCTGAGATTTCATCTTATACCTGTCAGAATAACAAAGGTCAAAGACATGAGTAACAGCTAAGGCTGGTGAGGGTGGGAGTGAAAACTTATACAGCAACTATGGAAATCAATATGGTGGTTCCTTGGAAAGTTGGAAATCCATCTACCCCAACAATGTGGGATTTCCCTCTGTATGTTGTGAATACCATTGGTGAATAAAGAAACTGCCTTAGCCTATTGATAGGGTAGAACTTAGGTAGGCAGGGAAGACAGAACTGAATCCTGGGAAAAAGAAGGGCAGAGTCAGAGAGAAATGTCATGGAACTGCCAGAGATAGATGCTAGGAATTTTACCCAATGAGCCACTGCCACGTGGCAATACACAGATTAATATAAATGGGTTAAATTAATGTAAGACTTAGTCAATAAGAAGCTAGAGCTAATGGGCCAAACAGTGTTTTAATTAATACAGTTTCTGTGTGATTATGTTGCTTCTGGGAAACCAGGACAAACAAGCAGCCTTCCTGTTACACCCTAATATCTAACTATTACACTCAGGAATATATCCAAAGGATGATTTGTCCTACCCCAATGATATTTGCTCAGTTACATTCGTTGTTCCTCAATTTGTAATAGCCAGAAACTGTAAACAATCTAAATGTCCCTAAACAGAAGAATGAACAAAGAAAATATGGTACATTTATCCAATGAAGTATTATTCAGCTGTTAAAAATAAATGACACCATGAAATTTACATGATCAAAAAAAATAATCCTTAGTGATATAATCTAAATCCAGGGTGATAAATAGAGTATTTATTGATTCAAAGACCTTGCATGACTGTCTCATATTGCTTGAGGATGGTGGACTTCCTATTTTTTCAATCATCATATGTCATACATACTGCATTGGGATTTTAAACCCTTACATTTTATAATTAATCTTATTAATTTTCCTACTACAAACAGTATATCCAGAAGCAATGATTTTCACTTTGTATATCCTTTTATAAACTAAAAGTTTAAAGATAGACTATGAATAAAATTAAGGTTAATTGCTCAAAGATGCTATTATAGACCTCAAAAAAATAAAGTTCTGCTGAAGAATAGGTGAAATTCTGCATTCTCTCCAGATCCAAAGCTCACTTTTAGGCTTGACTGTCTGCTGTATGTATTTAAAGTCACTTGAAGACCAGTTCTCATGGAGACAGGTCACCTGATATAAGACTAGGATATAGTCACAGGCTATGTGAACATACTTTCCAAGAAAACTATATTGGAAGCATATAAACTTCTGCATAGTTTGAAATCAATCTTAACACTCAAGAACTCACTGTTGCACAATTTTTTTCAGAATAAAAGCTTTTATCTACATAGTTTCTAAGAAAGAAAAACCTTTCCCTGATTGTGTAATGAAATACATTGTCTGAAGGATAGAATAAATTCCAAAGAATGGAATAAAATGCTGTAAAAAGTGGTTTCAAAAAGTGATTCATGAACAGTTTAAGAAATCCAATTTTTTTCATCTTAAAGTCCTTCTTTTTAAGCATTGCGAAAATCAGAAAATAGCTTAGGAGTTGTAATTATGACTCTTATAACGCACACCTCTGGCTACACTGGCAAATCGAATGGGATTTTAAGACATAAAAATTATATACTCGATAAAATTACTTCACAGAGAGACAACATGAAATTTGACTTAAGTATGTTTTCAATCATTTAAAACCATGCTAAGGATTAAACACGTAAAGAAGGGGAAGATTCACTATTAGATAAATGATGCATCTACTTTTAAAAGATTCTTTGTATAGCAAAATGGAGAAACTTTGGCAAACTCTAAGTACTCTTATACCTATTCAAACTAAGAAAAAATATTGTCAAATTGTTGAACCTAAAAATGTATAAAATACTATATTCTGGGCTGGAGACATGGCTCAGCACTTAAAGGCAGATCTTACAACTAAGAAGACAAAATGCCAAACAGTATAACTCTGGAAATGCTAAGGAAAACTTGGGATTATAGCTCAGTGGTGCAGCACCTACCTGATGTACACAAAGCCCTGGCTTTAATCTCTAGGTCCTCTAAAAAGAAGTAAGTGTTCAGAATGAGAAAAATGAATGCATGCAATTTCAAGATCGCTCTCTTAGGCTAACCTAGGCATAAAGCTCAAAGGTTGAAGAGAAACCAGACCGCTCCTGTTCCTTCCTAACTTTAAGTTACCAAGCATAGGCCTGCAAAACCATATGTGCTCAAAACTGTTGATAAGTACAAAATTACTGAAAATCAGTCTGTTATGTTACCAATATTGTAGCCTCCAGTTTCTACACAGAAATTATTGATGTTGAATTCAATGATTCTGATCAGACTGATCAGTCGCTAATATCAGTCTTTGATCACGCTTGCCATGCGGATAGTTACATAAACCTTCCTCATCCTTCACATCAAGATGCTAAAACCCAAGTATCGTCATACCCACCCACATTTCCCACTAACACTATTGTGTAGTAATCTAAGCTTCTCATTTCTGAATTGTCAAATGCACCATGACCCCTCTCACTATATTATTTCTATGACTATGGGTGCAACATCTCTACCATCTACTCTTCCAGCTCTACAAATCCTAGCACACTTTTTTTTCTATTTTTTTTCAAAGTTTATTAAATTATAAAAGTTTCCATTTCAGCCCCTCCTCCCAACACCCTCCCACTCCCCCCACTCTCCTTCCTCCTCCCTCTCCATCCCTAAGAGCAGTCAGGGTTTCCTGCCCTGTGGGAAGTTCAAGTTCCTCCCCACTCCCTCCATGTCTAGGAGACCACTTCCTAGGTAGAACCCTAGCACACTTTTTATTTTAGAGTGCAAGTGGTCTCATGAATCACACATGCTAGAATCCCTTGTTTGACTTTCATTGACTTTGCATTGAGATTTAAGCGTCCCCAAGGAACTGATCATAATATAACCACGCTCCTCTTAATTTTACTTTTCTTGTGACTTCAAATTTTCAATACTCTGCTCATATTGATCTTTTCCCACACAATTATTACCAATTTTTTCCATACTTCTTCAAAGATGTTGTTTTGTCTCTCTGAAATTCTCTTTCTGAAAGTATCATGCAGCTGTTGCTCAACAAAATTAGAAAGTCCATTCTCTTTAGAAAACAAAATCCAGCCTTTGTCATCAACACAGTTTCTACCACAGCTACATTTTCAGTTTTTAAGTTTGCTTCTTGGTTTTCCTGACTGTAAGATGTAAATAATAATATCCAAATTGAAGAAATTTCTAAGGGTTATAAACAACATGTTTAAATCATTAGGCATTCAATGAATGGAAGTCATTATTTGGTAGAAACACAAAGTCATGATGTATTATTTTTAAATAGACAGTATCAAGTAAGTCAAGATATTTTACTTCATTCAAAAGATTAAATATAAGTATTTCCACAATAAAAATTAAGATTTTGATCCCATTTAATTTTCTTCTATAAAAGTCTCATATGGGTCTAGAGAGCAGTCCTTTAAAAGCTTTAAGAAGTCTATAAGTCTTATGTTCAATTAAGAGCACATCTAAGAACGTTCCTTTCCCTTCTTTTCTCATGGTCCCTTCTACTTTTCTGGTTACATACTATAGGATACCTACTCAAATCCAAAGATACAGAGATAGAATCCAAAATACAAGAGGGAACACATGGCATTTGTTTCTCTTGGGCTGGTTTACACAGTGGAAATGAGACAAAAAAAAAAGATTTTTCAGAACAAGAGGACCATCATACGTGCTGCTAGATACTGTCTCCTAGGCAAGCCTCTGCACCCACAAAATCTCAACAGTGTGGTCACACAAGCAAGATCTGCATAGTGAGAACACAGGTGTCATGTTAATGTGGATGGGGGAATTTCACAGGAGCAAAGGCGACCAATGGACGAGAGAGAGAGAGAGAGAGAGAGAGAGAGAGAGAGAGAGAGAAGCCAGCTCCAGGACAAGTCCCCAGTAGGTTTCTAGTCCCAGGTAATCAGTCCTAAACACATGTATATAAGAAGAACAGTAGAAGAGCTCAGGGGCTGTCTGTATGCGTATCTACCTTGAGAAACAATGATAATTATAGACCAGAGATCATGGACTAGAGAGGGAGTGAGTGTGAGAGTTGAAAATGATGTAAATACAATGTTCATGTAGAACAAAAATGAAACTAAAGAGAATGCTTAAAATACATGCAAAAATATTTACATTCAATTTTAATTGATTATGGATTGTTTTGCATCCCATAAAATTTCTAGTTTCATACCCCCTCATTAATATTTCAACATATTCAAAAGTACCATAGTACTATACTAATTCTAGACATAACATTGTGTTACTGAACAAACTCTAAGACCTAAGCTTTACATATCCTTAATAAATAACATCACTGACTTATTTGTTAATCTAATTCATCACACAATGGTCAGCTGATCTGAGAAGAAGTACTTTCAGAAAACTTGATTTAAAAGAATTATAAAGTACAGATGTATCCTTGAAAGTTTTAAGCTTTTTTAAACTTTATTTAAGGGAAAGGAAAAGGAATAGCTCTCAGGTAGACAAAGAAAGCTAAAATCAATAAGCTCAGATGTAGCTATCTACAATATACTGCAATGTCCCAGGAAGAAAAGGACAAATACAATTCTGACTGATAACTCTTCACAAAGGAATTATATTTCTGCCAAAAATTGCTGAGCTCCTATTCAGAACCGACAGCAGTTGTAGCTTGTGAGAGGGACTCCAGCATTACTTTCTGATTAGCACACAGGGGTTGCTGCAGACAGATATTATTTCAGAGCTTCCAGTACATGCTGTGATCCAGTTCTCCAGTGTCTACCCCATTCATTCTGTATTAATCAACTAGGGCTGGCATAATTAAGTACAACCGTCTAGGTGACTTAGAAGACAGACATGTAGTTGCTCACATGTTGATCACAGCTGGATAACTGAGAATACTATAGGCATGGAAGGTTTCCTCTGAGACCCTTTTATGTAGCATATAGATGACAAATTTCTTATGCATCTTCATGTTTTCTTTGCTCTCCAATGCCCTATGCCTAAGGTTTCTCTCTCTCTCTCTCTCTCTCTCTCTCTCTCTCTCTCTCTCTCTCTCTCTCTCTCTCATAAGAACATTCAGTGTAATAGATTAAAGCCATCTCTTTGATTTCATTTTTATTACTGACTTCAACATATATATTTGAGAGGATCCCAATTCAACTCATAATATCTCTCAAAAAGGAGCAATATTTCAGTCTTTATTCATCTGAACTAGTAACCAGTGGACAATGACTACATGATAAATTCCTATGTTAAGCATACTTTAATTTTAAAGTACTATCTATATAATATCAACTGGCCATGGTATCAGGCTTCCTCTGAAACCCAACCAGCCTGTGATGAAGTCCATGCTAGACCACGGAGGAGGGCAACATTCCTCCTCCAATTTGCCAGTCATGAATGAGTCCTTCTAGTTCTAAACACTTCAAACTCTGTTAAATCGCTTCAGATGATCTTCCAAGGGGCAGAGATAACCCATTCTTATCAAACCTTGCCCAAATTGCAGACATGGATGAAATAAATGATGACTCTTATTGTAAAGCTCTAGATTTTGGAATGTGTGCGTTAATACAACCACATCACTAAACATAGTTCAACCATTTCCAATGTGGTTTTAAATGACACATTAATTTTTACTTTCTAAAAAAGAGCAAATATAAAGTTTCCAAACCATCTTAATACTATTGAAAACAAACTTTGAAATGAATGTTTTTGAGCCAAAAATCTTGCAGACTCTCAGGCCTATTTCAACTAGAGACCCTCCGGACTCTGAAACCTTTGAAACTAAGTCAAAATAAACCCTTCATTATTGAAGTAAAGTTTCAAAGGCTTACTAATTATAAAAATTCTGTTTCCTTATTTTGAAAATATTTATGCTCATAGAAACTAAAAATAATATACATTTTACAATTATTATAAGAAAGACTCACTTGTCAAGAATTATCAATATAAAAATTTCCCCTGAACATTACACAATATAAAGCCAAAAATGATAAGAAGGGGAAAAATAAAAACCTTATGTTTTATATACTTGTAATAGAGATTTCTGATAATTCTTAATTAGAAAGAGAATATGGCTACTTCCCATGATGTCTAAGGAGTTAGAAAAAATCTTACTGTATTCCATTAGTATTCAATCTACATATATTTCAGGACTCTGGTTTCCATTTAGACAATGTGTAGTGGTTTGCATGAAAAAGACTGTAGCAATTAGCCTCTAAGATAGATCATCAGCCATGAGAATAAATTGGTAAAAGCCATGCAAACAGTGTGCAAGAGAAATCAGAGCTTACATTTATTTTTACAATGAGAATAGACATATCCTGCCAACTACTTCACATCACATAAGACTAAAATTTTATTGCCCATGACAAATTCAAGGAGAAGCAATTCAATCAATAAATTTGCACGAAATAAAGCCTAGAATCTTCAAACTGTTAGCTCAGACCTAAATATATATAAAGCAAACACACAGAAAGCACATGTGTGTGCTAGGAAACCCAGAGCAAGGGTAAACCTTAGTTATTCAAATATTAAGAAAAATTGTGCATGGAAAAATTAGAAAGACTTTGGAACTTAAAACAAAAGACTGTATAAATCTCAACATACATAAAAATACAACCTTTAGGAAAAGTTACACAGAAAATAAAGAAGACATTTTTAGACATTTTCACAAAAATTACAAGCAACATGCAGACCAGAATATAGATGTTGTACATCACACAGAGATAGAACTGGATGTTAAACAGATGGAATGAGAGATTTAAGTGCCATGGAGGCATCTGTGATAATAAGTATCAAACACAAAGGTCTCTGAGGAAGAACAAACATCGCTTTTTTATTCTGTCTCTGGAAAATCAGAAGAAAATAATCCTTTCAATGATAAATTGAAAGGAATGGAGGGTCAAAGAAGACAGGAATAGAGCATACTGCCACAACATGTAATGTTTTACTCATAAGCTGAAGCAAGTTTTAACACAATCGCACAAGAACAAAAGAGAGTAACAGAAAGAATTCCGAAGACAAAGGCCAGAATTTAAAAAAAAATAAAAGTTATTTTTTAAAAATTTAACTTTTAGTCATACACTGAATATCATTATGGAGTATGAAAAATTGTGAAATGTGATATTATATTTTAAAAGGAAAATGAGCAGAAGTGCACACAACAGGACATTGATGATCTGAGAAAGGCTTGGGGGAGATGCCAAGGTTTGCACAGAGGCAGACACATATGTCTGTGTTTGTTGTATACACTTATGATTTGTTTTGAAAATAATATAAGTGATAGACGTGATAGCAGAATTTTTTAAACTTACCTACTGCAAAAGGAGGAAAATAACACTGAGAGGAAGAAAAGCTAGAATTCTTTTTGTACAATTTGTATTTTTATAATTTATTTTTATATTTTTATTAGATTTATTCCTTTTATTTTGGTGTGTGACTCTTTCGGTGACTCATAAGTATGTATACCATGTTCATTCTTGGTGCCCCTGGACTCCACTTGGAACTCCCTGGAACTGGAGTTACATAAAGCAGGACTAATAAAACTCAGAGACAGAAATTGGGGTTCAACCTGAAGGTCAGAATAGCAGAATGCCTGGCAGTTTCTTCTGTGAAGCAGGAACCCTGAAGGAACATTCCATCCTTTGCAAAGTTCAGCAGTCACTTTTCTGTGGGTCCTGCATGTCCAGTTCATACAGCATACCTAAGCAGTCCAGGTAGGAACAGTTTCTTGTCTGGTAACATTGAAGGCAAATTCCATAATGAGTTTCTTCAATGCCCATCAGCCTGTCTAAAGTAATTGATTCTTCCAGAAACAGATATGTCTCAAGAAAGGTCTAAGCTCTTAAAACATTTTAAATGTCACATTCTGTCAGTCTTTGGAGTGCTGAAGAATGTCTGTCTAACTGAAATATCTCTATATATCTAGAAAGCCTAACTATCTTGACTACAGTTTGACTATTACAGATGACTGTCTATTAATCTGTATTTCTTAACTATACATCTTACATGAGATACACAAATTCAATACCTGAATCAAGAGCAGAAATTATACATAAAACAAAATTGACCTTAAATTTGTATCAATAAACCAAGATCCATACCAATGCAAAGTATTCATCTCTAAAGCATATCCACCTTTAAATGTAAACAAACTTTAATAAAAACCATCTAGGGCATTGTTGTCTAGATGACGTCCTGCTGATTGAGGGCACCGTTAATCTGATCTTCCATGGGGTATTCTGTGTGGTAGGTCCATCTAATCCAGCAGTCCTGAAGCTGTCATGGATGGTGGACCATCTGGGCAATTGCTTCAGGGGGTCTTTTTTGATTAAGCCATATTAGCTGGTAAGGAATCCACAGCTTTCTATCCTCTGTGGAAACAAAAGCAGAACCTCTTTTCCAAAGCATTAGACTCAAAATTTGGAGTCAAGATTATACACATATCTTCCATCCTGGCTATATTCTGTCCTGCCATAGGCCAAAGGAGCTTCTTTATTAACCAATGGTAATAAAACATACAGCATGCAGAGGGGAATCACCTCTTATTATTTTCTCTATATTTTGACAATTGCTTCATTCATTTTCTCAACTCATTATCTACAATAATGGTTTACAATCATCATTTTATTTGTAAAATATATTTTGTAGCAATTTTAGAATTTTAGAAAAATTTAGCAGCAAATAAAACATTTTCAATTACCCTCTTATCATTTAACATGAATTTCTTCTATCACTTACATTCTGGATTTATGTTATATTGTTACAATTGGCAATTAAATGTTGATATTCTGTTGTACTTATTGTGATATCCATGTTACACTTTAGCATTTTTTTTCCTTAAAATTTATTTCTAGATGATGTAGCCCTTGAAATAAAAGTTAAAATTTTAGGTATTTATATTTTTGATGTAATAGGCAGAAATACAAGCAAGGTTTAGGCAATTATCCTGAAACCAAACAAGTACTAGGTTCTTTAATATTTGGTCATGTATTATATACTGTTGCTTCTACACTTACAGGGAATGTGAGGTTACTCATACTTCTTAATAACTCTTCCTATTTGAGCAAGATTGAGTGTATTCTGTTGTCCATAACTGAAAAATAACATATGACAGGAAGAATATAAAATGCATGTTTATCTGAGACAAAAAGTATACCTGATTGGGTATTAAAATATGGGTAATATTAGTCACGTAAAGATAAGAGAAAGGGAGCTGAGGTAAAATCAGGATACAGATGTAGGAACATGCAAAATGAGCAGTTTAATGTGGGCAGAGTAGCACGGATGAAGAAAAGCTGTGTAATAGAAGACACACTTGTGATCAGATTTGTGGAATACTGAAGGCCGAGTTAGAATGGCATTCTGAAACTATCTATTTAAGAGAGCAGTTATTTCATTCTGTTTGGGATGGCTTCTGCCTCATCATACAAAGGAAGATGCCAAGCATAGTCACATCCCTGATTTCTGATAGAGTCTCTTAGGCAGTACATCACCTTTAAGCTCTTTACTAAGGATTCTGTATGTTGTGAGAACACACAGCATTGGATTCCCTTTGAACTGAGATTTCCATTTTCTTCACTAAAGTGCTGTTTAGCCGAGTTTCTCTTCACCCATCACTATTCATTTTACACAATGACCCATAACAATCCTGTATTCCAGTGTTTCCAAGAGCAGACAGAAAGGCTCACACTGATTTAAACATATCTCTCCGAGTCACAGGGAAGATGAACCGTAAACACTCAGTTCCTAGAAACTAGAGGTCATGTATCCATCTGGTTGGGTTGGGTGAAATTAACGAACCCATTAAAGGTGAACTCTTCAAAATAAAACCACAAGATACTAATATTGTTTTCTAATTTGTTTAATTTTGCTTTGTTTTGGTATCCACTGGGACTTTATGTACCAATTTTTTAAATTAAACCTTTAAAATTAAATATTTTCTGTATTTTAGTATCTTCTGTTTTTTATGTATTTTAGTGTATCGTTTCGTATTATGGTTCACATCATTTTGATTGCTAATGTCTCTTCCTGGAGGCAAACAACTAATCCAAGGATAATACTCAGTATGTTATTAGAAGGATCCTTTCTAGGGAATTCTAACATTCCACAGTTTAATATTCAGAATCTTCATGAATTTAAAGACACAGTTAAAATAAAAAAGAGGAAGAAGAATGGAAAAAAGAAGAAAAAGAAAGCAGTAAAGAAAAAATATGCTACTTCCTCCAGAAATCATATCCAAAACCTTACCAAGAAAGCCATAAATATTGCTTGGAAGTGGTTCTCATTTACATCTACTACAGTAAAACACCTACTTTGGGTGAGGAGTAGATTTTCATGTTTTTTTTTTTTAGCTGATACCTCATTATTTATTTCAGGTGACCCAGCCTCTCTCTCACATAGTAGCTATTTCATGTTTTATCAGATTCCTGTTCTGTAGAAATCTACTCTTGATACACACACACACACACACACACACACACACAATTCACAATTGTCCTTAATTCATGACAAAGTGACTTGAGAGTTAAGTACTATCTTGATTCTTTGATCTAAAGTATTGCTCATTATCAATACCTCAATTGAAAGAAATCATTTTCTATTGCTAAAAAGTAAGCACCAAGACTGCTGTCACAGTAAGGAAACAACTCTGTAAAGAAGTGTAAAAGGAACGGCAGGCTGTGTCCCGCCACCTGGCTCCCGGCTAGCTTTACCCGAAATAATTACATAGAAACTGTATTCTTTTAAACACTATTTGGCCCATTAGTTACAGCCTCTTATTGGCTAACTCTCACATCTTGATTAACACATTTCTATTAATGTGTGTAGCACCACGAGGTGATGGTTTACCAGGAAGGATCTTAACCTGTGTTCATCTTGGAGGGGAGAGCTATAGCGTCTGCCTCACTGCCTTCTTCCTCCCAGCATTCTGTTCTGTCTACTCCACCCACCTATGTTCTGACATATCAGGCCAAGCAGTTTCTTTATTAATTAACCAATGAAAGAAGCAAATAGAAATAAGGCCCACCTACATCAAAGAAGGGTGTTGTAAGGAGGCCACTTGTTTGTTCCCTGACCACCCGGCAGCTCAGCCCCAAAATAACCACATAGAAACCATATTATTTAAATCACTGCTTGACCCATTAGATCTAGCTTTCTATTGGCTAACTCTGACATCTTAATTTAACCCATCTCCATTAATCTGTTCATAACCACAAGGTTATGGCCTACCAGCAAAGTTTCAGCATGTCTGTCTCCGTCTATGGCTGGATGGATTATCTTTACTCTGCCTTCCTTCTCCCAGCATACAGTTTAGTTTTCCCTGCATAACTAAGTTCTACCTTGCTATTGGCCAAGCCAGTTTTTTTATTCATTAACCAATAAAGGCAACACATAGACAGAAGGATCTCCCACACCAGAAGGGTGTCTCTAATTAAAGTCAGGGATTTTTTTTCAGACATTTCAAAAACAGTAAGAAATAATATGTGACATGCAGGAATACATTTTAGGTTAATATAAAAGAAATATATAAAATAAAAAGACAAGTTGAAATTTCTAGGATTGAAATAAGAGGTGGATCACTCCGGTAAACAAATGTTCTTTTACTTTAGAGAAAAAAATAGGTGATGCTTCAAGTATACTTTTGAAAGCTACCAAGAATCCTCTTAACAGGGAGCAAGCTAAATGGAGCAGAGGAAATACTATTTGATAGGTTAAGTTAGTTTTAACCTGTGTTATTTCTTTTGAAGAGTTGCTAATCTAACTTGTCCAAAGTTCTTGACTTTGCTGTGATATAATCAAAGCTATTGCCCCAAATCCTACAGATATATTTTGCTAATCCCATATATTTGTTTACTGTGATGACTAATCCTGGTTTTCCACTTGATATAATCTAGAATCAAAACCTTAGTAGTTGAGCTTCTGGGCATGCCTGTAACAGGTTTCAGTGACTGCACCATTTGAGATGGGAAGACTCATGTAAATCCGGGCCACACACTCTGTTGTAACCCACATAAAAGGTATAGAAGAAGGAAGCTTTTGTTTTTTGCCTACTTGCCGCCATTCTTGCAGGCAAGATCTTCTATTATTTTGCCATTGCAATCCATTTCTAGTACCAGATTCTACTTTTTCAGGGTTTCAGTGTGGACTGAGATGGAGTGTCTTTTGTCTGTGTCTGCTCAGATGTGACAATGGAGTGTCTTTCTCATTGTAATATTACACTGTGGTGTCCTGTGAAACCTTCTGTCTCTAAAGGAATCAAAAAAGTTTGCCTTGGTGTGCAGGCAAATTGCTAACCAAAGAAAATCCAAGAGATCATGCTGGTACTCAGGGTTTGCTTTTGAGAATGATGTATAACATTATTCCATAACTCTTTGTGCAGAATATTAAAATCCAAAGGTAAAATCTTTAACTGTCAAAAATCCATATGTGAAATGGCAGAGACTCTGAGCAAAGGTACAAAGAAGAGTAATAACTCAATTGGAATTTAAAGCATGTATCCAATATATCACTGTAAAAATGAAATGACTGCAGCAACCAATTAGATGCATGTCGTAGAAGCAATAGTAGAGCCAAAATTAATATTTGTAGACTAATAAACTCGGTGATGGAAATGGTGGTGATTAAAATGGAAAATGTGAAAGACAAGAATTTAGACCAGAGCGCTGGGTGGTGGTAGCAAACGCCTTTAGTCCCTGCACTCGGGAGGCAAAGACAGGTAGATCTCTGTGAGTTCGAGGCCAGCCTGGTTTACAAAAGCTAGTTCTAGGACAGGCTCCAAAGCTACAGAAAAATCCTGTTTCGAAAAACCAAAAAAAAAGAAGAAAAAAAAGAATTTAGACCAATATTCTAAGCTTAATTTTAGAACACAGAGATGATATCCAAGCCATTCAAGCAGAAATTACCAAATGAGATTCAGAACTAAACCTGAATCACGAGCAAAAGTCAGTACTGGAGGAAACTCAGGAGAAGAACCCAGGATTCTGAAGGGGTTGAAGACCTGGGTATATACTAACGAATAGCCAATAAGTATCCCAAACGTATTTGTACATACAGCACAGTCAAAGATTTTAAATTGTTTTAGAATTTTATACAGATGACAAGAAAATTTTATTGAACCAAAGCTGCAACTCCAGCTCAGTGAATACATTTACCCTTTGGATTACATTGGTCTTAATGTGTATATGTGCCTTAAAAGTTCAATTATGCTGTTGTCATCTAACAGAAAATATATGCTCTATAGAAAATTAAATTCTTACTTTTTTATGTTAAGGAAATGATTTCCAAAGGGTCCTTCCACCATGTAAGTGCTTGGTATGCTTTTCTCAGTATTCAGCACAGCCCACAAGCCAATGGCTTCTTAGTAGTGATGTATGGCTCTTCTATGTTGCTATTATTCAGGAAAAAAGTTTTTATCATTTGTGGTTTTTTTTTTAATATCACTTCCAAGAGACCTCAATATTGTGACTGAGATCCAGCACCCTCCTGTGTTTTTGCAGAGTTTTGTCAAAAAGGGCATGGTTCCTCCACCTGCCGGCTCAGTAAAAGCCAGCACTGACTTTCTTGCTTCACTTCTCTGATTTGGTTGGGAAAGTGAAAAGGCATGACTCACAAAGTTCTTTTGTTGTTGTTTTCAAATTTTTATTTAACAGGTTTTTTTTCATTTTACATACTAAGCACAGTTTGCCCTTCCTTCCCTCCTTCCCCTCTCCCATTCATGTTCCTACCCCCACCCAACCCCTCATCCACTCCTCAGAAAGGATAAGGCTCCCATGGAGAATCAATAAAGTCTGACTTATCAAGTTAAGGTAGGACCATGTCCCTCACCCCTGTATCTAGGCTAAGCAAGGTGTTCCTCCATAGAGAATGGGATCCAAAAAGCCAGTTTAAGCACTAAGGATAAATCCTGGTCCCACTGCAAGTGGCCCCACAGACTGCTCAAGCCACAGAACTGTCACCCATGTTCAGAGGGTCCAGTTCGTTCCTATGTAGGTCCCTAGCTATCAGTCCAGAGTCAGTGGGCTCCCGCTAGCTCAGGTCAACTGTCTCTGTGGGTTTCCCCAACATGAACTGGCCTTCTCCTGTAATCAGACAGATGACCACCCAAATCGTCATCATACAACTTTCATTCGGTAACAGATAAAAGCAGGTGCAGAGATCAACAGCTAAGCACTCGCCCTAGCCCTGGGGTCCAGGAGAAGAGAGGGAGGGGGGATAATAAGAGCAAAGGGGTCAAAATCATGATGGGGCAACCCACACAAAGTTTATTTTCACCTTGTATCAGTGTTGGTGATCGTAATTTAAAAAACAAATGGAAAGCTCTAGAATGATAGAGGATGTTAGAATTTACCACTTTTCTTTTCTTGGCTTATGTAATAAACAAACACAAATTTTGAAACAGCAGATAAAATTCAGCCTGCCTCCTCTTTCAATTGGGAAACATTTATGTTTAAACTAAATGCCTGTAGGTTGGGTTCTTGAGTGCCGTAGCTACCCTCCCTTCCTGTTACTTTGTACTTGAAGCCTCCCATATTTTATAGTTGATTTGAAACCTCCCTTTCTTTTATTAGCAGTGGAAGGATGAGGTTGGAAGAGCAACCAATGTTCCAATTCTGTGTTTGTGTATCAGTATTGATTCGCTTAAACATATGTGACAGATGACGTCTGTTTGTCAGGTTACATTCCCCTGTAAAAACAATATGTAGAAACCTGAGCACTGTTTCTACCGCAGAGCAGGAATTATAGTTTTAAATCAATGAGTTTATTTGAATAGCCTTTGGGCTGAGATGAACTTCCACATTTGCATAGAAGATATCAAACCCCAGGTTCGCTGATGAGTATAACACTCCTGATGTATTTTGTGAATCTAAACTTGGCAAACCCTATCTTTGAAACTTGAGCTGCGCCCTTCATATCAAAGACCCTCTGTGAAGGGGAGAAATTATCATGATAGCCACCCAAAGTTGTACTCCTTATGGAGTTGTGCTGAACATGGCTCCATGGGTTTCACAAAGTGCCTGCTGAATGTTGACTGAAATACTAAAGCTGTATTCGACGGAATCAAAGTTCAGGGCTAGGAAGAATTTGACTTTCCCCTTGAAACAATTACGGTTCTCTTTGTTTCTCTCATTAATTAAAATAGATTTTTTAAACTCTTCAATGAGAGTATATATCTTAAGTATAATCTTGGCTATTTAGACAGAAAGATGTGAAAACAGACAGAAGAAAAGATCTATTCATTCACTACCCACCTTCAAATGCTCCTTTTTGTGTGTTCTTCAGAAAACAGTGACTATTATAAATCCCCTCCTGACCTTCACTTAGCTCTCACAGAGAGATGTATGACAGTATTTACTTATTAATATTCCAAAAACTTCATCCTATGCAGAGGAGTGCAATCACAATTCTTAAAGCAGGGTGAACTGACAAAGTATCTCTAACTCCTTTTCGGCATAACACATTATTTGATCTGTATACAAACCAACATGATGTTTCTGTTCCTCAGACGAACTGGATCCTTGACCCAAAACCCCCAGTTCACACAATAAGACCGCTGTTTTACTTCTCCTCTAGCAGCATAAGAAAATATCCTGCTGCTAAGTATAGTGAGGCACACCTGTCTTTCTAGCTTGGGGTAGCAAAGGCAGGAAGAACACCACAACTCCCAGGCCGTTATAACCTACAATAAGAATTCCAGGCCAACTGGGGTCACACAGTGAGACACTACCTCAAACCAAACAAAACCAAAGCTCCTTCCTTCTATCTCAATCTGCTCCATTAAGTCAACGTCTTTACGTCATCTTCTGCTTAATGATTAATTAAGCAACTTGGATTCCTTTTAGTAGCCAAAATAATGCAGTGAGTTAGGCATTTTGTTCATTTCATTAGTGTCAAAACCAGGAACAGGAAGACTTAAATAGATCTTATCAATCTCATGCGAAGGATTGAGATTATTCATAGAAGGTAGTGAAAGATAAATCATGAACTTTAACCACTAAGTTGCTATAACATCTTAGAAAAAGAAATTTACACTGCATGGGAAAAGCTGTCAGATGCCTTAAAGTTCCTGGTTGGGAAATGTAAGCATAGCAACTAAAACTATGGCAACATAAGATTTTTTAAGAGGTATCTTCTTGGCTAGCTGGCTAACCCACTGTTAGATGGGACGCTTCCCGTGATATTGGAATATAAGCTATGCTGTGAGGGCCAAAACCAAGAAGTGCCAGATTAGACACAAACTGACAAGACTTATCTCATTGCTTTCATATTCAGGCTAAATTCAAGGGGTGAATGTGATGAATCAAGTTCAAAGATCTATAAAGACAATTGCATTAGACAACAACTATTAGCTGATTTCACTGTCTCCAACCTAATTAGGATGATTTCAAAGGAACTTCTCCACATCATCACCATAGATGTCCAATGGGAAAAAGACTGAAATGTATGTGGCTAGCAGGGAAACCCCATGACATCAAAATTTGTCTTACTAGAAGTCATCTGAACTGTCTCAACAATGAAATTGATCTCTATGTTGTAAGACCTCTTTCCTTTAATAGAATTCCTATGGACTATAGTAGCCCCAGATGCAGAAAAAGCAGCTACCCTGATAAAGAAACACATGCATAAGAGAAACCTCCCAAATACCAGATAAAGGATGATTGATAAGAGTCTGACTTCACAGAAGGCATAAATTACACACACAAAATCCACCAGGTTTTCCCTCCTCCTTTTAATCCTGTCTGTTGTCCTTCCCATTCCTAGCATCTTTCCTTGACTTTGATATCGAATTATATTTGGGGGACGAAAAGCGGTCAAATTTTGAAGTAAATAAGAAATGGATGATCGATCATGCCATCCCATCCAGGTCCCAAAGTGGGTAGATACCAACAAGCAGGGAGTGGCAGAGTCTGAGAGGCAGATGCCCAAGACTGAAAAGGCTGAAGTTTTTAGTAGCTAGACTACATGGTGGTCTGAAGGAGGTGGGATGTGTTTATCAAATAAGTAGAGATGCTGTGGAACCCACCTACATCGTTTGGCAGAAGAGAACAATAGATTGGGTTTACAGAAGTAGGGGTATGGCCAAAGGAAAACTATGAGATTTTGATCCTATAAATTATAATTTACTCTATAAATTGCTTAGGGTTAGAATGAATCTTCAGTCAACACCTCTAGAGGAGACTAATGATCAGAAGGGCAATGGAAGGAGGACAAACTGCAAGGGCCGGGACTGGTGATAGAATGCTCACCTATCATTTATGCCTTCTGTGAGATCAGATACTCATCATTCTTTCTATGGTATCTTAGGATGTTTAAGGATATTATTCCACTGTGAAGATTCATCTAGGCATTCCTATGATGAAAGTGTATAAATCAATTATATCTTGGTTACCCAATTGATTCATATTCTACCTAGACTTGTGTTTCAACTCTACCTTGGTCTCTTCTTTCATTTTTACATACTTTAATATTTTCTTAAATTTTAAGATTTGTTTTTCTTCCTCCCTCTTTTCCTTGCATGGGACTCGCCCAGAGATTCCTCTGCCTGATTTCAAAATTTCTAGGATTTAAGATGAAACCCAAAACCAGTTTCATTATTCCCATTATTGAATCACAGCAACATTAGCAATATTGACATTGGGTGACTCTAGAGCCTTGTCTCAGTTCTTTCAAATCTACTCTCCTAATGAAGGAATATCATATGATAGCTATGACCTGACCAATCAAGCACTGTGGTTAGATTAACCTCCTATCTGTGGAGGTTCTCAAAAATTCCTAATGAATGCAAGTTCTGAGTATATTATTATATTTACCCCAGGAAAGTTGTAAACATATGCCATTTATTCTACCCCCTGAAATGGGCTTGGAACTCTGCTAAAACTTTTTTATGTTTTTCTTTAATCCTAACAACACCATGTTGAAAGCAATTTACTTACTGTATAGGGAAATAAATTGCCTCAGAGAGGTTTAATGAGTTGCCCAAGAGTGAGACAACTAGATTTTTCTGATCCAGAAAGAATAGGAATTTGGCAAAAACATGATTCAGGCATAATTTATAGCAGATGTTGGGAAGAACATGTTTGTCATTAGTCAAATTCCAAATGGCATATTTAGGAATTTATAAGGAGACTACTTCAAAATATTAACTGAGAAACAAATGGATAAAGACAGACAGAAGGAGGGTGCTTGTCTTTGGCTAAGATCCCAGCACTGAAAAGTGCCAGATGCCATAAATTGAAGCCAGTGTGTGAACTTGTCCCCAGCTGTAAACAAATACTTACCATGAAGCAGCACTAAGGCTGTCAACATGTAACAATGTGTGCATTGCTCTGTCACCGAGTGGCTTCAAGATCCATTCTCACACTGAGAATGACAGGTTCGTAGTTGATGTCTACTGAGTCCTTGTAACTGACAGGTGAAGAAGTTTTGAAGGTCGCTAAGGGTCAGCTTTCTCTGTCAGTCAGATGATTACATCCCACAGCAGAGCCTGCATGTGGAGAACTTTACTTCTGATTTTATGTCAACAGAGAATTTTAGAGAATGCATGAACTTTCCCAGTGTGTCCTGTGAGTCCTACAAGGGGGATTCACTGAAAAGGAGCAGTTTCTACTCTAGCAGTAATAATTTCCAGAGGTGGGGGCATACGATGTGGTTGTGGGAATACATATAGGAGGCTATAGATAAATTTTCAAGTTGTTTCTAAAGCTACCAAGCATTCACATTATTGTACATAAACTCTGTAAAAAAAAAAAAAACCAATCTCTTTACCTCTGCTCTTATAATCAATGATGCTTGGGATTCAATAACAATACGTGAGTGGAGCTCTAAGGGTTTGGTTTTAAGTGGGCATGGATGGGAAAAACAGATACAACTTCTGAACCACAAAGTCACCACTCTGGCCGCCAGGTGGGAAACCGTAGCATACTCAACTTCTGCTCAGTAATAATTTTCATAGTAAAAAAAAATCACACAATTTTCATATTTATTATGCAATGGTAACAATTTGTGCAATAATAAAATCCTTTTAAGTTCTATGCTAAACATGAAAATCAGCCTATGCTGTTAAAATGATTGAATAAATGAGAGCAATGAAACAGAGAACTCATTAATAAAAAATTCCAAATAAATCATGTGAATACTTAGTGTTAGTTTGTTAATTGTAGCAAATGCACTGTTTTTATGTTAGATGTTAATGCTTTTGAATAGGAAAAATCTCTATGGAAATTCTATTATCATCAGGGCTTGTTGTTTTGTTTTTTGTTTTAATTGTATAATTGGGTTGAAAACTTTCAGGTACATCTGCAGGAATAAAATACATTGAGAAGGGTCGAAATCCTCCCATTACTCCCAGGAAAAGCTGGGGTGGCAGTCGGGCTACCTGAAGAGAGGGATACCCAAAAGAGATTGACTGCAGAACCAGAACAAAGAGAATGCCTTGAGTCCTCAGACCTGTGAGCACAGCAGGAGGAAATGCCAGCATGGTGGCTTTTGCTGCAGGTACATAGGTGAGAAGCAGGTAAGGCAAGAAGGCTAAGCACAAGACACATGGTTGCCTGGGCTCATTCTCCTTTGTCTTTTCCTCCTCCTGCTGCAAAATCTCCCGATCCCTCTGCCTACTGCGTAGACTTCATAATTCTCATTTTAAAAACACTGAACGTCTGTAGGCAAATTTGTCCCGGATAACTCTGGTCATGGTGACAGCAGTGGCCTAGTCCTGGCTCCGTGTCACCATTTCATCCTCTTGCTCTGCCCAATATTACAAGCCCCTTGCCTTCTTTTAACCTGAACTGCTATGAAATTAAAGCGTTATTTTAAATATTTTTCATTTTGGAGTTCTTTTGAATTCCCAAGAAATACTCATTACCATAATTTCATATTTATTTATGTGGTTTATTTTCAGCAATTCAACGTGGAATGGATCTCTCCTCTGTACTAAGAATTCTTCCAGAGACAAGGATATTGTGCAATATTACTTTAACTAGGCAAAGATGTGTTACATTTGTTTTTGATGCATTTGTTTAATGATTGTAAAGATGTGTTGACTTGTCTGCCTAAGGCACCTGATTTGTCTAATTAAAAAAAGCTAAACAGCTAATACCTAGGCAGTAGAGGGCGACGCAAGGCCGTGGGCAGAGAGAATGAGGAGTAGCGGTAGGCATCTAGAATTAAGAGAGGTAAAGAGAAAAGAGAACAGGAATAAAGAAAAAGAAAATGAGGGAGAAAGGGAGAGAGACAGCCAGGGCTACCCAGCCAGGCAGCCACCAACCATCCAGACACAAAGATGAACACGCAAAAAGAAAGTTTTAAAAACCCCAAGGCAAAACATAGATAAAGAGAAGCAGGCTGACTGAAGTTATAAGAGCTAGTGGAACAAGCCAAGGTTAAAACTGAGCATTCATAATTAATGTCTCCGTATCATGATTTGGGAGCTGACTGGTGGTCCAAGAGAAAGCCTGCTACCCACCCACAGAGCTAAGTAGTGCCTAATCCCAAAGATTTTGTAATCTAGAACTGAACACAGAGTGGTCTTTGAAAGTGTTGTGGTGCCCATTTTACAGATGCCTGAGAGAGAGCTGCTAAAGTCACATATAGCAGGCTTTATGATTACAAACTATTTGCCTGTGAGATGCCATTATGACATGGGTTGTAAGAACGCATTATCATGGGGGCTGCTAAGGGAAAGTGCCATTTGTGAGCCTCTGTTCTTCTGGGAATGGAACCTTCTCAACCTAGTTCCAGTTTTCTGTCATATTCCTGAAAATATCTAGTTGATGAAAAATGAAAACACTTGAACTAGGTCTAATATAATCTTAAATATTGGCATTCCATCCGTATTATCCAAAGACATCCTCTTAAATTAATTTCAGATAGTATCTGATATGCATTTAATTTGTTTCCAAAAGTCTGTGTTCTTTTTAATTTTTATTGTATGTCTAGTAGGTATTTTGCCTCATTGTATGTATATGCATTACGTGTGTGTCTGAAGCTGAGAGAGACCAGAAGAAGGTGGTGGGTCCCCTGGAACTGGAGTCACAGATAATTGTCAATCACCATGTGGATGTTAGATATCAAACCCAAGTCCTCTACAAGAGGAACAAGTGCTACGAACCACTGAGTCATCCCTCCATCTGGGAACGGTAGCACACAACTATATAATTGCTGCACTTAGGAGGTGGAGGTATAAGGATGTGATTTCATTGGTTGAATGATGAGAACCTGTCACCAAACAAAACAAACATGAGTATATCAGAGCAACATAACATGGTAATATCACTGGCTCAGAATGAGAAGTGCATTCGAATTCCATCGCTGATATTTCCTGGTATCATTATTGGTTATACACATTGCCGTGTAACAACTTTTCATCTGTAAAATGGGAATACGACCTCCTTAAGAGGCGTTTAAAGAATTAAATATGTGCCCATGTATAAGTCACTAAGCACAGTGTTTGTCAAAAGGGAAGATTCAGTAAACATTAAGGTCAGAAACTTTCTAGAAGATACAATTATTGACACTGGCTGAAGGAGAGCTAGAGAATCAAAGAAACGAGATAAAAATAAGAGTGTTTATATACTACATAACTATTCAGAAGAATCGTTCATCAGGTAGGTGAAAATCAACACCCACCCCTTTTCCAAAGGAAACTTGGAAAATAGTCCTCTATTGTAGCCTGATAAGTAGGAATGATAGAAGTTGAATCTGCACAAGTTTATCGACTGATGTTGAAATTCTTTGAAGACTTGAGCCCCAGAAGATAACTCAATGTAATAGAGTATGTCTCTATATCACAAGAAAAAAAGATTTCTTATTTGCATCTGACATATTAGCACGTGTACAGCCCAGTGTGCTGATCTAAAAGATGGCTCATTTTTAACAGTGCTCCCTCTCCTGTCAGTTCAATGCTTTCGTGACCACTGTAGTTTCCCAAGGCTGCACTTTCTCTTTTACTACATTAAATTTTCTTCAATCCCGTAATTTCTAGATTACAACCGGTATGTGCTAAGTTCCTTAAAACTAAACTGTTCATGAGACTTAAATGCCAACATGCTCTGAGCATTGGCTCCATGGTCACAGCTTTACCACTGCGGTGTGTGAGAGAGATGTTTGAGAACAGCAGATAATTTGTGAACTGTTCATCTCTCTGCAAGAGAGCGGAGGAGAATCCATGGACCTGTCCAGCACCTCGAAGTCTCTGTCTCCGCCATTTCTTCCTTCAATTCTTCTCGCCGTCAGCATCTGCAACATAACCTTTGGACTCCTAAACCCATTTTATTTTTCTCTTTGAAAGTTGCTTTTAGTTTAAATATTGAATTTATATCTGTTTATGGGTTTGAGAACTCAAAAGTTATGGGCATTTTTTTTAAAAAAAACAAATCATCTCACTAATAAACACGCATCATTCCCATGATAGGTAATGAGCTGTGCAACTCTGGGCTGCCAAGCTGAGCCTCAGATAAAGCTCTGGAACTCTTTGGAGAGGCCAGTATGTGCAGTGGCATTACTGGTGCTGATCCCAGACATAAGAAGTCACTGTTTCAATTTCCCTGACGGCAGTTTCCTTGGCAGGACAGAGTATAGAAAGGCTGCCAGAACTAACATATTAGGTAGCTGGAACTCCAACAGATGTGTACTCATTTCCCGTTCCTCACCCTTTTCCTTTCATTGGCAATTTCTGTGTGTGAACAAGTCAAATTCTGCTGCTTCTTTGCATGCTCTTAAAGTCCATTATAGTTTGAGGCCATGTATGTTAAACATTATAATTGAAACTGGTCTGTGGTTTGGAGTGATTAGGGACACTTAAGACTCCCTGTCTCGTAGCTGAGTAATAGATCTAACCAGTTCCAATTGTTATTAGAGAAGCTGAAAGTTGGATAAATTTTTTTAAAAAGTATGTTAAAAAATAATCACTACCCCTAACATTTGAGCTTTTGTTTTACCTATTTTGATTTTTGTCAAAATTCAGCTTCATGATAAACAAGATTTTCATCTATACTAAGTGGCTGCATCCAATGACCTGTGATGAGTTCTCAACACACTGATTTCCTGACAGTGTGTCTACTTAATCAGCTTTTCAGTGGGAGGATAGGTAATGAAATCTGTTTCTTTTCTGTCATGAGATTATCAACTGTGTTTGGTCAACTGGAGACCTTCTCTTTGGGCCCAAACTTTCTTAAAATGTCATGATCTGGCTCAAATAGATGTAGTCACCGATCTAGAGACTCTATAGAAATCGGTTTGAGTTACAGCAAGCTCAACATTTACCACAGCAGAAAACAGATTAACATTACTCCTTAAAGATGAGGTAGACATAAATAACAAAAGGAAGTGAATCTCATTACTACACTCCTTTCTATGTCTTTCTCCATGTGAAGACTGCCCCATGTGTCACAAGGAAACAAAGCATCATTTATAGTTTATAATCCTCTTCTATCTTCTAAAGATATACTCAAGTGACTGAAGTTTCTTGTATAAATAAAAGAACTGGTCAAGACACGGTTAGAGAGAATGAAAAACATTTATGTAGATTACACAAGAAAGGTAGCAAAATAGAAGCATTAGATACTGGAAGGAAGAGACAATAACTTTGAAAGCTAGACATTGGAAGACAAGAAGAGATGAAGACTTGAGACCAGAAATAACCCGTATGTGCATACAGTTCAGACCAGCTTTCTTTCACCAAAAGTCCAAAATATGATGAATTGAGATAGGTTATGGCTAACCATAACCTGAACAAGGATGGCAATAGACATACTAAAGCAAACAGAGGAAATTTCAGGAGGGCTCAACCATACACAAAGAATGACCGGAAACTGTGGAATACTGGGAGCAGAAGAAATTGTCTTCCCTAGGGAAGAGCCCACAGGATGGTTATCCAATACCAAATGGTCAGCCATGAAAACATATGTAAAAGTAACATTATCAGATTTAGCAGGTAGTATTTATGTATTTAAGCTTACATACACACACACACACACACACACATAACGCTTGTGTGTGTGTGTGTGTGTGCGCTTGTGTATGCAATTCTCTAACAATTAAAAATTAAGGGACCATGAATTATAGAGTGATGTAGAGACACATGGGATGGTTTGGAGGAAGGAAAGGAAGGGGCTAATCTAATAATACTATATTCTAAAAAAATTAAAAGAAAAATATGTATTTAGTAATTAGACAGAAAAGGAAAGGTGAGGTGGGATTCCCCTCTGTATGCTATGAATATGTTTTATTGCCATTGGGTAATGAAAGAAGCTGCCTTGAACTGTGATAGGGCAGAGTAAAGCTAGGAGGAAAAACTAAACAGAATGCTGGGAGAAAGAAAGTGGAGTCAGGGAGAAGTCATGTTGCTGCTGCTGGAGACAGATGCACCAGAACCTTGTAGGTAAGCCACAGCCACATGGCGATACACAGATTAAAAAATGGGTTAATTTAAGATGTAAGAGTTAGCCAGAAATAGGCTTAAGCTATTGGCCAAACAATATTGCAATTACTACAGATGTCTTTGTGATTATTTCAGGAGTCTGGGCAGCTGGGAAACGAACAAGCAGCCTTTCCCCATTAAGTAGGTATCAACACTTAGAGGAATAGAGGCAATGAGTTTGAAAGAGATTGAGTACAGTTATATGGAAGGTTCTGGAGGCAGGAAAGGACAGAGGGAAATGGAAATGTAACTACTTTATAATTTAAAAAATAAAAAAATATTATTCCAAATGTAGTTCAAGAATGGTTAATAAGCTAGTGTTTAAAGTGATTTCAGTTATCAGCCATAGGAATAAGAAAGCATTGATAGCAAGTAGCGTTAACTTTGGAAAGACCAGACCATTGCAGGCATTATTGCTTATGCTTCCTGAGCTGGGCTTTGTAATTTGCCACATGTGGATACGAAAAAGTTTAAGGACTGGACAACATCAATCAGGCTTGGTGTATGATTTTTCTCTTTCTTCCTTTAGGGAAGGTCACTACGATGTGGGGAGGGACCTGGGAGGACTGGAAAAGTGAATGTGATTGGGATGCACTGTGTGACATTTCCAATAAAATATATACTTAAAAAAGAGCATGTCTCCTCTAGCTGGGCAGATGTATTCTTAAAACCTTATGGCTTGTGTCACTAGAAGGGAAAGTAAAAATTGTTATACTCTCATGGTTTCTGGTCTCTGATTGCTTAAGAGGCACCCGGAAATTTTGAACTAAATTGCTAAGTCCTGTGCCATGTGAATGCCCACCCCTGCTTTATTTTGGAGTGGTTCCTTTCTAGTAAATCCAAGTAGCCCAACTCTCCTTCATCAGCACACTGGTACAAATTGTAAGTTCATCCAAGGATAAATGATCTACATAGTTATTATCTTGTCTTACAATTGCCCCCATTGAGAAACTGCCACCCTCTTCTTACTAAAGAGAATAATGCTGGATGTGTAGACAAGAATCCGCCTATACACTGACAGAACTGGGATTTGTGCCAAAATATTCCTGACTCCTCAGTCCTTTCACCCTACCAGAGTTTGCCTTCTTCACCTTCTTCCTCAAGACAAGGCTCTGAGCCTCACAAAACACAGGGACTCAGCTCTCTCTCTTCTGTCCTTTCCTTTCAGTTTGCTGAGAAGTCAAGTCTCCATTATACCAAATGCAAAGCACAAGGAGTAAACGTTTTTAAATGGCATAAGGACATATTACTTAGTCTAGAAGCTTAGCCTTTAGAGAGTTTTTCCCCAAAAGGATTTGGCAATTAACCTTTAAAACATTTTAATTTAGCAAACTGATAGGAGGAAATTGGTAGAAAATTAGTCAGTATCTGTTCTAAGACATTCAAATGCAGTGAGTAATGGTAGCGTTACAAGTTAAGTTTGCTTCCGTGGATAATTAAGAAACATGTCATGATGTTGGGAAAAACTAAAAGTTTCCATAACTGGTCTGTATCCTTTAGCTAAAGAACTACCCGGAGCATAATGAGTTGCTTCCTTGCTGTGAATAATATGGACAACTTGAAGATATTCTACCCTAAAGGGCATAACATTTACTTAACAATGCCAAGTTTCTCCTTCCCGTTAATCCTGTCTATTCTATAAGAAGCCTAATTTCTCTTTCCAGAGATATGTAAGATTCCGTCAAGCACCTTCTCTGGTGAATGAAGAAATTCAGATATTCAGTCAAAGTCTGGATGCAGTAGGCATGTGGCATTCAAACAGTATAAGGATTTAGAATTATACACAGTGGCTGATTTTCAAGACACAACTCAAAAAAAAAAAAAATGGGTGGCGGATTCTTTCAGGGCCTTCCTGGTAAGAGGAAACAATCTCACCAGGGTCAGAAGTGAAGGGCAAAGGTGTATGAGGGACAGTGACAGAAAACTACTCTTCTGGCTCTGTTTGAACCTGTCTGTATTTCTGAGGAGAGATGATTTATTGGGGTGACAGCTATGGCATCACGGCTCGCAGTGTGGAACATGGAACACTGTCCTAAGAGTTTCTCAGAAGAGAATTTTGTGTTGAGAACTAAAGATATTACACATTTTGTCACTTTATTAAAGATATACAAAGTAAAGAACCCCATTGATTCCAAAAGTTGAGCAATCATCATTTAATTTTAAAAATGTGTCATCTGTGTGTTCACAAGCAGGCTTGATGGTGCATGAGTGCTTCCAGGATGGAGCATGCGTGTGGAGTTCAAAGGACAACTTGGAGATCGACTTCTCTCCTTCCGTGATGGATTCTGGGGATTGAACTCAGGTTGCTAGGTTTTCTAAACAAGGACCTTTACCCACTGAGCTACTCACCCACACTTATTTTTGTCTGATGTGGTGTTTCTTAAAAGGATGTGACCACGGAAACCTCAACAAAAGAATACTAATATCTGACCTACACAGGCTTTTTAATTAATGACTCCAGCTTTGTTTTTCATACAACCTGAGTCAGAGAAGCTCATCACTTGGATACAAAAATTGCATGGATGGCTTCTTAGCAACCAGCATCAAAATCAGCCTCACGAGGTCCACAAAGTCTTTGACCGTGTGCTCTCTGAATTCAATCCTGTCTGCCTCCGTGTGTTTCAGCGTGCCACTGTCCTGCTTCAGGAGTTGTCTAGACTTGCCACTGCCACTGTTGCCTGATCTCCATCCTACTCTCACGCCGCTCCCCTTATGTCACTTTCTCAGATCATTTCACCTGCATATTATTTAACATGTTTCATCCAAAATGAACTCTTTCGCGCACTCTTCCTTCCCTTAATCTTGATTTTATTAATGGTAATAAAATGCTATTATTTTACAGAATTCTTTGTTGACTAGTTGATTCCTTTTCTCCTTGGCTAGAATGCAAATTTTATGAGCAGTGGTCTCTTGGACTGTGTTTCTCCTCTACAGTTGTACCGACCCACAGCGTGAGCTCCATAGGCAAACACTGAATAACAGTGAAGAAATCAATATTGCGGGGGCCCAGCCAATGTCTCGTGAAATGTATTCAAGATTTGCTGATTTTAGAAAATGGCTGACTTAATTCAAATAAAAACTTCAAGCAAGCAAGAAAACAAAAGAAAAACAAATTTCATATTTAGTAGATTAAAAACAAGGAAAAAATTAAGTAAGGATCTTACTACATAAAGGCCTGTAACTATTGCATAAAACACCTTAAATTTCTTTTTACTGAAATATATGATTTTTCTAACTCCTTGCAGAAATTGTTTTTCTGTGTTTTTTTACAGCCAGAAAATTTTCTATGCAGAAAACCAACCTGCCCTTAACTTAATCTCCTCTGGAAAATACTCAAAAGTTTCATGACTTTCAATGAACAAAAACTGCAAAGTCTTTCTCTAGCAACCAAAATCTACTAAGTAGTTAAAATGTTAAATTTTGTTACTTTCCAATTTCTGAGAAGACATCAAAAGTTGGTTTTCAAATTTCACTTCATTTTGCATTGTGATTCCAATGACATTGTGAACTCAGTGTTCAAGCAGTCTAACCTTTGAGAAATCAGAGGAAAGCAATTAAAGAAAGATGTATTTTCTTGAGTGTGTCACCATTGAGGAGACAGCATTATTCACAGCCATCAAGAACTTCAAAAGAAATTATTGCCTTTGCTCCTAAGGAGTCACTATCACTGAGGAATTATCTGCTTAAAGGACAAAATAAGAAACAAGCATTGAAAGTTACCACTAAATTTCTTCCCCAGGAGGGTTTAATTTCTAGCTGCCAATAGAAATGAAAAATTATTGTTCTACTCGGTCCCTGGCTCGGCAACCATTTAGAAGTTGCATTTTCAAAGAAAGCTTAGGAAAAATTGATGGAGGGGAATATTTTTCATCGTTATGTGAACTGCATCAAATGATAGGGAAAGAACAGCTCCTCTACGGAGGCATCAATTGCAGCAGAAGCCTGGCTGTGGAGCAGTTGCCGTTGGACTTGAGTCCAAGAGTGGAAGAACTAGAGAATAAAACAAGTTAAAGAGAAAACAGATAAAGCAACAGGATGCTAATTTGGAAATTTCAAATGAGGTGAAGAGAAGTGACATAATATACCAACAACTTACAATGAGACAGACTCTATTTCCAGAAGTTAGAGCAGGCTTTGTAAAATGTTCTTTCTATAATAACTTTTAAAATTAATCCTCAATCATTTTTTAACCAATATTTTAAATCATTTTGACTTAGTAATGGCTGGAAATATTTTACACTTCATTATGATAGAAGACTTGTATGTCACCCTCTAATTCCTTCCAATATTTCTGTTTCCATAGAGGCATATATTTCATCAAACTCTCAAGTCCCATAATCTGAGAGTCAGCTGTCATTGTAAAAGGCGAGAGACCTACGAATGAAGCAGAGAGGACTGGAGAAGTGGCTCCCTGGTTAAGAGTGCTTGCTGCTCTTCCAGAGGACACAAGTTTGCTTTTCAGAACCCACATCTAGAAGACCACGACTGCCTGTCACCCAAGCTTCAGCTGCTCTGATATCCTTTCTGCCTTTACTGGTACCGGAACTCATGTTCACATACCCATAAACAGACACACAATTAGAAATAAAATCAGTACGGAAGAAAGAGGGAAAGAGAGAATCAGACAGATCCAGAGATTAACAGAGTACACTTTATTAAACAAATGTGAGTTGTGGCCAACTACAAATTATTTAGTCTTCCTCAAAAATTATTAATGTGTGCAGTGTCCGCTAAGAAATGCTCTCTGCAGCAGTCACTGTGCCTCGCCTGGGCAGCACACTAGAGCTGACCCTGTTGGTAGGGGCACAGGTGAGTCGGGTCTGTGAGTGTGAAACAGGTGGGAGAGCCAACCCCGAGAGGGGAGCATGAGAACAGAAGAGCCGGCCCTGACCCTCACCACGTGCAGCAATCCAGAGAGCGGGCCTTGTACCTAACCTGGGCAAAACAGTAGAGCTGGTTCTGTTGGCGTGAGTGTGATTGAGTCAGATCTGAAGACCAGAGAGCTGAGAACTGGCCCTGCTCCTTGCTGCAGGCTGAATTAGTGAGCTAGTTGAGGCAGTGTTGACAGGCAGTGACCATGAGAGAAAGCTGGTGGGCTCATCAATCCGCTACCACCCAGGTCCAGAACCAGGACCACAAGGTCCTAACCCATCTTAACTTCCCCCCTCATTTATGACCTGCTGGAGCATGTGAAGGGGCCAGCACTGTGGATCCAAAGCTATGGGATCTCCATGACACAAGGGAACAGTAGGATTTCCAAGAGGAGTACCAGCAACTGCAGTATCGATGTGTGTGGCAGAAGCCTCAGGCCTCAGACCAATGACTCATTGCAAAGAACACTTACAAGTAAATATATGTGGACTAAAGGGTAAACTGTGTAACTCTCTGGGCCACATTACCACTTCCTTGCAGAGACTTTTTATTTGTTTGCTTATTTGGTTGGTTTCATTTGGTTTGTTTTTTTTTTTTTTTTTTTTTTTGGTTTTGCTTTGAAATTTTGTTTGGGGAGTGTTGCAAGGACAAAGGGAAGAAGCAAGGGAATGGGGAAATGAGTGGGATCTGGATGCATGATGTTAAATCCACAAAGAATCAATAAAAAATTTAAAAAAGAAAGAAAGAGAGGGAGGGGAGAGAGAGGGCAGGGAAGGGAGGGAAGGAGGGAGGGAGAGAGGGGGAGAGAAAGAGAGAGAGATGCTCTCTGCATCCATAACCAGCATAGCACAGTTTTCTTACCACCCTAATAAATTTGCTTGTTTGTTTGTTTGTTTGTCCTACAGGATGGGTACTGCAAGCCAGTGTCACCATGTGAGCAAAATGGTGACTCGAACATTTACAAGGAGACAGCTACAAATCACACCATGAAGGGTTCTTTTAACACACATTTAAAATTATTCTCTCCTTGCAGTGAATTGGAAATTTTGTTACATGTAGAGACGCCAGTTCTAGTGTTCTTTTCAAACATTAAGTCTATTTCGTCTGGTAATAACATAGTACTTAACGAATCTAATTTTTTTTTTTCTGAGTTGAAGGGAGAGCACAGAGGTTAAGAGCACTTGGTACTCTTACAGAAGACCTGCATTCAGATTTCAACACCCATATGGCAGCTTACAACTTAAGTTCCAGAGGTTCTGACATGTTCTGCCTGTCTCTGTAGGCCCTGCACATACAGGATTCATATACATAAATGCAGGTAGAGCACACATACATATAAAAAAATGTTCCTACTAGACACTGTCTCAGGACTTTACTGCTGAAATGAAGCCCCATGACCAAAAGCAATTTGAGAATGAAGGTATTTATGTCACTTACATAAACCTATAGTACTTCATCATGGCCGAATGTCAGGGCAAATACTCCAGGTCATCCACCTGGTGGAAGTAGCTGATGCAGGGGCCATGTAGGAGTACTGTTTACTTACTTACTTGTCACAGTTGACCCAGCCTGCTTCGCTACAGAAGCCAGTACCAGCAGCTCAGAAGTGGCACCATGTACAATGGACTGGGGTGTCCACCATCACTAATTAAGAAAATGCCCTACAGGTTTGTTCAATCTTGTAGAGGTAATTTATCAAATGATGTTCCCTCCCTCCAAAGGACTATTGATGGCATTGCATTGAAATACAACTAGCCAGATAATTCGCCATCAATGTCTACTTCTGTATGTGCCTTCAGCCTTTCATGCTCTTATAAATTAAGTATGTCAATAACTGATGGTTGTAAAAAAATCTCATAGAATATAACAAAAGTGTTGTTTTATGAAAAGTTTTAGTCTTAAATAAAATATGAGAAGGGCAGAAAGTGAAGGTGGATATTGTGGCACATACCTGCACTCCCAGTGATCTGAATACTGAAGCAGGAGAATGATAAGTCTGGGTTAACGTGAGCCACAGAGTGACATGTCATTTCACAGAAAAGGCGGGAATAACTGAGAACAATTACCTAAGCACATTACTTTGCAAGTAAAGGACATTCACCCAAAAGTATTTTTTATTGAGAGGACACTAAGGGCAGAAATTGGTGAAATAGAGAATATTTCTTAAAGGCTTATCAAACGGTGTGCTCTTTGAAAAGACAAACAAGACATAAATTTTACAAGGGTCCTATATCCGGAACAATAGCTCTCAACCAAGGATAATTACACCCTCCAGGATATGGTTGACAATATGTAGAGATATTTTTTTACCATCATAATGCAAAGGACTCCAACTGCATGTCATGAGTAGAAGTCAAGAATATCTCTGACCAATGACAATCAAAGTACTCAATTCTGTCTCTAACAAGTAATGACCAAACTCTGAAAGCCAGCGATACCAGTTTTAAGTAATGCTACCTAAATTAAAAATAGAGTAAGAAATAAAATGGTCTCATCAATTGCCATGTGCCTATCATGTTCTTATGTTTTTAAAATCCCTGAAAAATGTCATTTTAATTGACTCAAGAAGAAATGAGGCCTAAATAATTCCCTATGTAAAAATAACCAAAATACTGCACAGAAGAATCACTAGTCTCATTGTTTTGGAGATAAGTACAGTTAAAGCGAAATGCAGGTCAACCCAATCTGCAACAGGAGGAAAATTAAAACTAGTCATTGAGTTATTCATTAAAAAACAATAACTCCGAGAGTAAAACCAAGCAAAGACAAACAAGTCTATTTCTCTCAAGATCATCGATGTTAAAAGTCCAAAATGAAAGATTATTCCAACATTAAGTGAAAATGCATAATGGGAAAAAGTAGATCTGGGAAGGTATTGTTATTCACTGTTGCAAACTCATAAATATAAATTTATCACATTTACATATTAGAAGAGAAAAACATAGTATAATTCTTATGAGTTCATAAAACCCATTTGCTAAACTGAACACAAATTCAATAAAAAACGCCTAAGAAAACACAGTAATAAAGCAACAGCATGCAGCAAACATCACCTTAAATTGGGGGAACATACAAAATAGATAAAGATTTTCATTACCGTGATTTCTAATAACATTTTTATTGGGTCAACTAAAAAAAATTAGAGCAAAAAGTATATGAAAGTTTTAAGGATTGAAAATGAAAAGATACAATATCATTTTCAGGCAATACTTCCCCTTATATGAGGAGCTGAGAAGATTCTATAGAAAATTTAAAACAGCAAGACAAATTATTTATATCATTGTTTTAAAGCAAGTGCAGGGAAAGTGAATTGCAGATTAACCCAATCTGCAACAGAAGGAAAATTAAAATGAATCCTTGAGTTAGTCTGTAAAAACGGTGACTCAGAGAGCAAAGCCAGACAAAGAAATGGAAATCATTCCTACCCACAAAGAATCATTTAGAAAATTATTTAAAAATAAGCTTTGCTAAAATAGCAAGAATAGAATTCTAAGATATATAATTGAGCTTTAACAAATTATATGGAAACCATCTTGGGGAGCTATACTTTTTAATGAATGATATTTAAAGGAAATTCAATAGCTATACATATTCATGAAATAATATATTATTTTCAAACTGACATGAAAAATGGAAAGACTAAAATATCTTGACATTACCAAATATTCAGGCTCATGTAGAAGTTATATAGCAATTATGTCTTTGGGACAGATACAGAAAAATTGACTGTCAGTACATAAAATTTAGAAACATATAAATATGGGGTTTTCATATGTGCCAAAGTTTACATGTCAAATCATTTAGGGGAAAAGACTGTTTTAAAATGGATCAAAAATAAGGTTATCTGCAAGGGAGCAGATGGTAGAGTCCTTTCTTATGTTGTACCCCCAAATCAATCCAATTTTATTATAAACAGGGGCATCTTTTTGACCTTATCACATAGAGAACATTGGCAGAGCCCATGATCTACAAGTTCCTTCTCTAGGCATATGCCTGAATGTCGGCACCAGGGCATCTGCACATCCATCTTCAGTTCATAGCAACCCTGTTTGACAGTAGCAGAAATCTCTATACAATGAAACTAAAAGTAGAATTAATATATAGTAAAAATCACATAGATATCAGTCACAAAGAACTACCAAATAAGTCTATACATCTAGATATGGATAATTTTATATTATTCTAAATATAATTCTAAGTAAAAGCATGAATCAGAAAGGAATGCTTGATTCATGCATGGCAACTCCTCATAACGTTAAAAACAACTCAAAATTCTTTTACTAGATCTGATAATTGTGCTAAGAAGAAATTTGGGAAAGGATAACATCACATTTGTGAGCAGGATTGTCTAATATAGCAGAGTAAGACAGGCATAAATCAGTATCTGCTATTGATGTTCTAGTTTTTTGTTTCCAATGGTGGTTTTATAGGCGTTTATCCTAAAGAGATGATTAGAAAATGGCACTGCATGCAGCAATAAGGAGGTCAGAGGAGTCATAAATCTAATACCACAATAAATCTAGATCTAAACCTCAGTGAAAAATGATCATTTAAGAGAGGAAGTGCCACCAGATCTTTAGTATAGGAGGAGACTGCTGGTATACAAAAAGGTCTAGTAACTTACAAATGGGTCAGAGAGTCAAAATTTACTTTTTAATTGAAAATAGATTTTTTTCATACAATATATTTTGATTATACTTTTCTCTCTTCCAATTCCTCCCATATCCTCCACAACACCCAACAACCCAACTCCACGCCCCATTTTCTTCTCTCTCACTAAAAAACAAATATGTCAAGAAGAAAGAAACAAATAAGACAAAAACTAATGAACCTGAATAGGATAAAATAAGCCAACAGTCAAGCAGTGGTGGTGCACACCTTTAATTTCAGCATTCAGAAGGCAGAAGCAGGCTGAGCTCTATGAGTTCAAGGACAGCCTTGTCTACAGAGTGAGTTCCAGGACAGCCAGGACTACACAGAGAAATCCCTTAGTCTCATGAAAACAAAAAAAAAGGAAGGAAGCAAGGAAGGAAGGAAGGAAGGAAGGAAGGAAGGAAGGAAGGAAGGAAGGAAGGAAGGAAGGAAGGAAGGCAGACGAACAAACAATAGTCAGAGAACACAAGAAACGCATACAAACAAACACAGACACACACACATTTGCACACACAGAAGTTCCTTAAAGACACAAGGACACAAATCACAATAGGTAAGCAAAAGACCTGTGTTGTTTAAAAATAAAAATAAAAAAGTCCAGACAAAGCACTATGAGACAAAACCCTCCAAAAATAGTGTTTGCCATCTACTGCTAGGCATGGGGGGTGGCCCTTAAGTATATTTTGTACACCTAATGAGACTTCGTTGGAAGCTATCAATTGGAGCTATCAATTGGAGATAGATTCTGTGTTAGGGCCAGGTGGTGGCAGTGCACGTCTTTAATCCCAGCACTCAGGAGGCAGAGGCAGGGAGATCTCTGTGAGGTCGAGGCCAGCCTGGTCTACAAGAGTTAATTCCAGGACAGGTTCTGAAGCTACACTGAAACCCCGTCTCGAAAGATAAAACAACAAACAAACAAACAAAAAGATTCAGGGTTATAGGAATGAGGGTTTGTATCTACTTCCCTCTCAGAGCTGGGACTCCCTCTGGCTCAGATCTGTGCAAGTCCTGTGAATAATGCCTCAGTCTGTGAGTTCCCATGGCCTGCTATGCCTAGGAGTCGTCCTTCCTTCCAAGTCTTTCATCCCCTTTGGCTCTTACATTCCTTCTGCCTCTTCTGCAGAGTTCCCTGAGACCTGAGAGGAAGAATTTGATGGAGACATTCCATTTAGGTCTGAGTGTCCCAAAGTCTCTCACTCTCTGTACATTTTCCAGGGGTGAGTCTCTAAATTTGTTCCCGTCTACTGCAGGGGGAAGCTTCTCTGTTGATGGCTGCGCAGGAGGCTCATCTACAAAGCACAGCAGAATATCATTAAGAATAACTTTATTGCTTGCTTGCTTTTCACTCTTATATTTCTGTCCTTTCTTCTTTCGTACAAATTCACTTGCATGTCAGCTTCTCATGCTGCTTCTCTTGTTCTTAAGACAATCACTCCAACCCTGAAGACACATCTGTTAGTCAGTGTTATCACTGAGACCCGACAGAAAAAAATTTAAAGGGAAGGATTAATTTCCTTCAGGATTTCAGGAGTTTCTATTTTTTTCTGGCTGGTTTTGTCATTTTCTGTGCTCAGGTCAAGACAACAAAGCAGGGACAGGAGTATGTCAAGGAAGAGGCTCTTGGTAGGTAGGAAGCAGAGTAAGCAGTGGATGTGAGGGGTTGAGGAAAGTCTCCTTCCCAAACACACATCTCCCACAAACTGATCCCCTGCACCAGTCCAGCCTTCTAGTTACAACACTCTCCAATAATCTATTTCAATAGTAAAACATCCATGATTAGAATGTTCATTATGTCTGGGTCTTCATGTGCTAACAGTCTTTGAAAAACACCATTACTGACACAATGAAAGGATCATTTTATTAATTTTCTGGGTGTTCTTGATGTACTCAAGATTAAACATCATAATACCCCAGTAAATAAAGAAAATGTCTGTTCCAGACTTTCTCTTTTTTGTGTGGGGAAGGGGGGGTTACCTACCAGCTCCCAAATCATGACACAGAGACTTCTTATAAGTTAGGAATGCTTGGCCTAGATTAGGTTCTTTCTGGCTAGTGATTTTAACTTAAACTGACCTGTTTCTCTTTATCTACCTTTGCCTTGGGTCTTTTTATCTTTCCTTTCGTATGTTCTACTTTTCCTGCTTCTTCAGTGTCTGTCTGTCTAGCCCCTCTCTTTCTCACTTATCGCTCCTCCTCCTTCTCTTGTTCCTCCCTCTAGAGCCTATATTTCTCCTCCTATTTATTCTCTCTGTCCAACAGCCCCAACTATCCTTCCTCTCTCCTTAGCTATTGACCTTTCAGCTTTTTATTAGGAGAATCAGGTTCCTTAGGCAAGCAAAGTGAAACAAATGCGACACAACTTTACATAATTAAACACACATCCTTATATCATTAAACAAATGTAATGTACCTTTGCACAGTCAAAGTAATATTCTACAGCCTAAACAAATGTAGCAAATATTTACATCATTAAAATAATATTCCACACAAAATGTCTTTCCTGAGCTTTATACTATTACTGTTATAATAAGCAATAAATACGTGCTACCTTATGGAGCTGTCATGGGGACATGGTCCATCAGTGAAAAAGACAATACAGAATACAGCAGATGACTGTGATTTAGTCTTATTGAAGATAGTGATAAGTATATGACAGATATTATGAATGCATAAATATAAAATGAATGGAGAGATGGATGGGAAGACAAGTAAGCAAAGGCTAATTGATAAAGTAATCTACTTCGACACTCTGACATTCCTTACCCCTTTCTGTGATTCAAAATACTAGTCCTCTTTTAGAAAAATAATATTATTTTCATAGTGATTGAATTGAACACAGGGCCTCATGCATGCTAAGCGATTGGTGTACTACTAAACTCCATGCCAACACACACACACATACACACACACACAAAAAACACATATACACACACACCAGTATTCTTTTTGCAATCTATCTTTATTCAATTACAGTCTTCTTAGATGATTCACTGAGGGCACTATGAACACACAGGTGATAGAAATTATGCAAATCAGAATTTGACTACTAGTAATTAAGTTTACTAAAATAAAAAATTGCATAGGACATGCTTACACTAAAAATTATTAGCTGTTTATCTGAAATTCAAATTTAACTGTGCTCCCTATGTTTTTATTTGCTGAATATGCTAGCCCCACTAGCAATTAAAGTCACAACCACTTGTCACAAAAAGAAGCTGCTGGGATTCAACTAGTCACCTGCTGCTGCTCCTTAAAGATCTATGCGCCCGCTTTTATCCCTGAAATTCCCTACTACTGATGAGCTAAAAAGTTCATTACTGCTATTAGCAGTATTAAAGTTAATTCCACTAACATCTAAAGGACAGAGAGAGAGGAAACAGAGAGAGAGAGAGAGAGAGAGAGAGAGAGAGACAGAGACAGAGACAGAGAGACAGAGACAGAGACAGAGAGTGAGAGAGACAGAGAAGTCATGATAATTTCCCCAAAATCTTAAATCTTGCAGAATGGAGCTGCAGTACCCATGACAATAATTGGCTGGACAGGAATATTTCTCCATTTAGAGCAAACGTAACATGCTCATTTATATTATCTGCCAGGCTCTAGAGGCATCTGAATGAATGAGCCATGGTAAACAGAGGGCCTTTGTGCTCTCTGGGGTTTGTTGCTTGTCCAATTCAACTCAATTTAGCTTAACACAATAAATCATCTTAATACAGTACAAATGCTGCTAAGAAGAGAGAAACAAGATATGGGCCACACTGTCAAAGAACTTCACAGACTGAAAAAGGGAAGAGGCATGTAAATGGGAAATATTATTGTTAATATTTTGAAAGCAGGTATGATGTGATGGCTACCCTTGGTTATCAACTTGACTACATCTAGAATTAACTAAAACTCAAGTGGTTGGGTACACCAGTTAGTGATTTTCTTAGTTAAATTATTTGAAGTGGGAAGACCCACCTTTAATCTGAACCATATCATCTGTTGGCAGTCTATATAAAGGACATGGAAGAAGGAGGCATTTGTTCTTGGCCTGCTTGCTCTCACCTTGCTAGCAAGTCCATCCGTTCACCTGCATTAGAACCTACTTCTTTGGGACTTCAGTGTATCCTTAAAACTAGCTGAATAATCCAGTGTCCTGGACTGAACAACTACTGGATTCTTGGACTTTCCTTTGGTAGATAACCATTGTTGGACTATCTGATCCACAGCCTGAAAGCCACTTTAATAAATTCTCTCTCTCTCTCTCTCTCTCTCTCTCTCTCTCTCTCTCTCTCTCTCTTCCTTTCTCTCTCTCTGTGTCTCTGTCTCTGTCTCTCTCTTTGTGTGTGTGTACTCTTTCTAACATTTATGTTCCTCTAGGGAACCATGAATATTTCATTTGAAGTTCTGAAATCAAGGAGGATTTCAGTCCATACTTCTGGAGAGGATAATTCTTTGCTTTGAAGGATAATTAAGAAAATATTGTAAAATAAGCATGTCAGGCAAATGGAAAAAAGCATAAAACACTAGGTGATATGTGAAAAAGAACATGTTCTATTTTAATAACAGACAGAACAATTCTAATACCACGATTCTGTTTTCTCTCTGATAATTTGTAACTCATCTTGACTGAAAGCTCCTGTTTTCACATCCGATGTCTGCCATAACTGCTTGCATATGACTTTCCTTAGTCTTTACCTCTTCCAAGATGTGCTTACTTGTGCTATCGACTTTAACTTTCCATGTTCCTCTGCTGTAGTCCCCACCCAGAGAAGAGTGAGGCTTCCATTTAAAGTCATTGTGGTATCATGTCTAGGCCAATTTCTTTTAGAGGATAAATATCAAATAGTGAACCATATGTCATTAATCCTTAACCCTCCCTTTGAAATCATGTGAGAGAGCTTTGGTTCACATCTATCAATAGCAGATCTGAGGATACTGTGTATGTACAGCATCAAATGCCATAGGCCCTGACCAAAAAGATATCACCATGAATTTCTTCTATTTTATTCTAAAATCACTCATCTTGATAAATATTCTTTGAAAGTTATCACAAAAAAAGATAAATTGTCTTGTTCATGCTGTACATATAATGCTAAGAAAATTATTTGGTACATAGTTGTAGCTGAACAAATAGTCTAATGAACGATACAGGATCTCTCATATGTGAAAATGTGTATTTACACATTGATTTGCTGTCTTAGGGTATCTATTGCTGTGAAGAGACACCATCACCATGGCAAGTCTTACAAAGGAAACTTAATTGAGTAGCTTACAGTTACTGAGGTTTAGTTCATTATCATCATCTCAGAGCACAGTGACATGCAGGCAGACATGGTGCTGCAGAAGGTGCTGAGAGTTCTACATCTTGATCTGCAGGCAATAGGAAGTGAACTGAACTAAGAACAGCTTGAGCATGGGGGAATTCAAAGGCCACCCCCACAGTGATACACTTCCTCCAACAGGGTCAAACCTACTTCGACAAGGTCACTTCTCCTAATATGCTACATCCTATGAGCTTATGGGGGCCAATTACATTCGAACTACTACACCTGTACACTTTTTTAATATTTACTCATTTATTTTGAGGTTATGGGGTTGAACCCAGAGCCTTGCACATGCTAAGGTAAGAGTTCATCTCTGAGCTATAGCATCGTCCCAGGTTAGCTTGATTTAAAAATTCCCCTCCCTAACCATCACCTCACAAGTATAGAACCACTAATTATATCATATTAATCTGTCAAAACAAACAAAAAGATAAAACAAAACCACCTTAATTAGAAACCACAAATATTTCTTCTATGTCTAGACATGTCATTGACCCTAAGGAAGAATCTACTACTGTTATTCTGCCAGCATAATATTAAACCAACTCCAGTGACTTATCGTAATATCGAAAGAGCAATGTATCTCTAAACTCTTAACTTTGAAGGATGTATTTGCAAAGACAACCAACTGTTCAAGGGGAAGAAAATGAGACTTCAGAATGCTCAGCCCTAAATGGAGCACATATACTGTACCCTTCTTCAAAGATCCTTGTGTAAGAAGGGGCCGAAAGAATGTAAGAGCCAGAGATTGAAAATAACAATAAAGAAGCAATGTCTTTTGGGCACAGGGAGGCAGCTGTGCATATAAATTCACAGCGGTTATTATATCATCTTCAAAATCTGTGCAAGCCCAAGCCAGACCAGTTCCTAGCAAGGAGATGGAAGCTGGACACAAAATTCTACTCCTTGACTTGAAGCAATGGGCAATTTTAGAAATTTTACCTGTTGGGGGTGGTATAGATAGTTTTCTCTAAGAATGTAGCCTCTGGTAAATCAACCATTCTCCAGTGGATGACCAGACGTCCAAGAATATTTTGGCAACACAAATTGATGTTCTTGAAAAAAATAGAGAATCATAGGGCTCGATATATAAGGAATGACATTTGACTCAAGAAAAGTTTGGGAAGGAATAAATACGATTAAAAACTTTTTTGCAACTTTAATAAATGACATATTCATGTGAAGAGATCAGGGAAATACAAATTAAAACTACTTTGAGAGTTCATCTTACTCGAGTCAGAATGACTCAGATAAAGAAAACAAATATGAAGTACTGGTGGAGAAAGGAAGGGGAGTGGGGAAAATATATAGATCAATAAAAAACAATAAAAAAAATAAATAGTGGTCACGATATGAGAAAGAGAAAACCTTGGTGAGAGTGTAACCTGGCCCAGCCACTATGGGAATCAATACGGAAATGTCTTCTAACTTCAGAATGTTTCTGAGCCTGTATGCGTCTCAACTTGCTTCCCTCTCAAATATTACACTGTATATTGGATTTTGAAATGACTTTATTTGTAATATTAATAAAAGAAGGTGAATTTCTGTCTTTTCAAAAATAAACAAGGAAATTGATGTACAGATTAGAGGCTTACTTTGAAAGCATCAGAAAGTTTCAGCAATGTTCCAGTCATCTTATACGCTGTAGAGATCTCAGCAACTGGCACAGTAAAATCCCTGTCTTTAAATGCTGAGATTTACAAAGCTGGGTAAGTCGGGTTTGAATTAGTATTGCTTATCTGTTATTTCAGAAGAGAACAAGATAGGCATATTAGGACTTTAATGGAAATTACCTGCCCACTTACTTCTCTCGTTCCTACCTATTTATATGCAGTCTTGTTCCAGAAAGGAATAAAGCTATCTCACTACGTTACACAAAGCACTTAGAAAGCATAAACACATGCTGCACAAGAGCAGGAACCGGGGCATAAAAATGAAACTAGGAATGACAAGAAAATGCAAATTGTGACCCCTATAAGATTACTGTAACCCTGCCACAGTCTGGCTCAGAACATTCTACCAGGTTCTCTGAAGAGTGTCAGCGACATCAGTTATTCCAAGAACATCACCCATTACAGGGAAATAGCAATTTCTCAGGACAAGCATAGTCATTCACTGCACAAAGATCGGGTAGGATATGCTCGGTAATGCTCTCATAGCTTACTTCAATATAGGCTGCTGGTTCCAGCAGAGTGCAATGTCATAAAGAGAAATTCTACAAGGAGGCAGTACTTCCTGGTGACTGGCCCCTTTGTGCTTAGTTCCCTTAAGCCACATCAGCACCAACGAGTCCCAGCAGGCAGTGGCTGGAACAATGCTTTATGCAGGATATTTAGGCTAATCTTAGTTTCTAAATGATTTTTTTTCGTTTTCTTGATGCTCAGATGCTTTTAAATTTCAAATATAAAAAAATTTTAGGACATTTGAAGCAGCAGCATCAAGAACTCTAAGTAAACTTAATTTGTTTTACAAGCTTTTCTGTCTGGTGCTGTATAAAGAAAATTTAAAAGCTCAGAAAGATCCCACCACCTCCTTTCTAGATTCACTGCAGTTTTCCAAGTATTTATGACAAAGGTGCATAAAGGTCATATTGCTTGACAAAATCATGATGACTAAGCAAACAACAGCAGTGAGGGGTTTTTGGAGTAATGCAAAGTCTTACTTTAAAAAAATATGATTGGTTCACATTGCACGAACAAAGTTAATAAGAAAATTACTTATTTTTAAAACTAATTATTGGGAGGAGTGTAGAACTTTTGAATAAAATTTATTAAGCCTCTGTGCCATGGCCATATACCAATCACAGTTCTAAAGTTTTCACACATAAATATCACAATAAGCATCCTGGAATCATAGCTTTGGTGTGGACATTATCTTTCCTGTTTTTGCAGATAAATAATTTGGGGTCCTATTGAGGCACTCACAAAACTTTTTCAATAAATACCAGAAGAGTAACTATTTTAGACTTTGTGGGCAACTGAAACTCTATCACAACTGCTCAGCTCAGCTGTTGTAATGTGAAAGCTGCCACGGGCAACGCTTAAGCTAATGAATGTGGTTGTGATCCAATAACGCTATAGTCACAAAACAGATGGCAGGTCCTCAGGCCAGAGTTTGCTTACCTCTGAAAGCCATTCATAACTTGCTCGTGATCATTCAGGCAAGAATAGGGGAATTTGGAGTCAAATTCAGATTTTCTGCTTTGAAGATTAATGTTCTTTCTATTCTCCCATAGCTTCCTTGGATATTCTACTCTGAAACAACTGTTATTTCTGAGTTATAAAGAATTAGTTGCTTTCAAATCTAGCCAAAATTATATACTGCAAGCTGATGGAAAAATTTTAGCTCAACCAAAGAAAAAGTTTATAATAGTTTTGTTTACTTTGTGATAAATGCAAATGTTTTTAATTCAATGGTAGCTTCTCCCCTTTAGTTGAACAAATAGACAAATTATGAATGTGTTCACTCAGCCAGCAGAGAGAGAGTTGATGAGAAGTTTGCATATATGTGAAAACTGCACTCAGATTCAGAAAAACCCAAATGAACAAGACATGAACTGAGAAGGACAATAGTCAAGCTCCATTGTAGCACACATACAAACTCCCTGCTGTAATGTACCTGAAAAATTAAGTCTGCTTCTGACCATCCCAAGTAAGAAACAAAAACAGTTCCTAAAGGTGTAAGACTAAACGCGAGTAAACATTGCTTGAGCAAAGCCTATTACCATTTAAATGCTAGAGCTAAATGCAATTCTGAAAATATAAAATTTAAGAATGCTTGAGGTTTAATAAAAATTACAAAGCAGGAAAACAAATAACACAACAAAAAACACTTAGCAGAAATAGGATCGATATGAATCTATATAAATAGATTCTATTTCTATTTAATAGATGCTATAAGAACAAAAGAATAGGATCACTGACAAAGGCATTGATGCAGCTACTATAACAATATTCTATTTTATGTGTTTAAGTGTAAGGATGAAAACACTATGGTCGCCTACACAAACCAAATGAAGAAATGAATAAAGTGAAACATATAAAATATACCCATAAATAATTGGAGTTTAAAAACTGCATCCGGTAGAATTACAAGAAGAAGATAAAGAAAAAAATACCAGTAGGTGTGGAAGCATCAGATAAATTATCAAAAATAATGAAGCAGTCATGGTGGCCCATAGGCCAATATCAACTCTGCTATTGAAACCCCAGAAAAAGAAGGGAAAAAAAAGATGGAGAGGAAGACAGGCAAAGTCCTTTGGAGAAATATAGCCAGTATATTTTATAGATTTGATACAAATTACAATTTGCTTCCAATAAATGACCAAGCTCAAGGGAGATTTTAAAGCAACTAATTAAAAATTGCTCAGAAATAAGTATGTGTTGAAGTAGGATATCAAGGAAATGAGAACCCAGGAATTAGTCCTTATTTAGGTAATGTTAAAGACAAATTCACTAACTCTATAACCCTTTTACTAAATAAATGGATGTTTAAAAATATTTGCAGTAGTGTGTAGAATCAACAACCTACTAAAGTAAAATTGACTTTGAAGTAAGAGAAGAAAGACAAGCTTACCATTTCTAATTCCTATAAAAAAACTGAAATTGATAATATTATTTTAAGATAAAGTATACTGAACAATAATAAATATTGTCATATGTACAGAGGCACATTTCAAAATCTTATAGGTGAAAGCAAAAACTAATCTCAAGTAAGATTAAAGTGGAATAGTCATCTCTAAAGAAGGAGAAAACCAAGAAGGCATGGGAAATGAGCAGGTTAGACAATGAATAACAAAATTAAATAAGATAAAAGCAATAAGTTCTAGTGTTTCACAGTATCTAATTTTGTTATAATTTACAACAACATATTACATGCTTCATTAAGATTTATGAGAGCAGTTTGAAGGTCCCAAACACAAAGAAACAACAGAGATAGAAATGTCTCAACCGTTCAACATTTAAGCATATATTGAAATACTTTGTTTTACCTCATAAGTATGAAACATAAATTTTATACCCATAAAAGTTTATGTTATTTAAAAATAAAACACATGCTAAAAATATTGATGTGCATATACCTTTGAAACAGAATATTGGTAAAACTTAAGGAGATACAGCAAGCAACAGTTAGAAATACCAGCAGTTGTCTCTCAGTAGTGTATTGACCAAGCAGCCAGAATCCTCAAGGGTACAGATACAAGCATTGTCAGTCAACTTGTTCTATTTGATTTTTGCATTTTACCCAGCAGCTACAGCTCACCATCTGATCACAAGTACACAGAAAACATCAAAGAGTACATACAATCAGTCCATCACAAAGAAATCCTTTAGAATTCTTCAAATGAAACTGAAATCCTAAATAGAAGTATATTACTTAAGCACAACAGAAGTTGAGCAAATATCAATAATAGAAAGATACTTGATGTTGTTCTCATTGGTATACTAAGCAATTCTACTCCAAATAACACACATTTCAAAGGAGAAAATAAAAGTGAATTTATAATATACTTTTAATTTGATGAAAAACAAATTGCAACATGAAATTTGAGGGGGTTCTACTAAGTCCATACTTAGAGAATTTGGAGCACTGAACACTTATTCAATAAATGCCTATTGATAACAATCAATAAACTTAGCATGGAAGCACAATTTGTTTGACAAAATTTAAGTGTTACATAATACATACATTTTATATATATATATAAACATATATATATATAAACATCATGTAGCCAGTTAACATAAACACTTGAAGATTTTATACATTTACTAAAACATATTTTTAAGTATTTCATATATGAGTACTGTACTGACCTCATTCCCACTCTTCCCTCTTCCAACTGTTACCATGTCCCTCCAAAACCCTCTCAAATTTATGCTCTCTTGCTCAATAATTAACACTGTTACACACATACGCACATACACCATACACACTCACTACCTAATGAGTCCATTCGTTGTTGCTTTTATGTACTTGTATTGCTTGAGATTGGATAACCTATGCTTGGGAAGCAAGCAAGGACAATGGAAATTACCTGTGGAACAGACAGATTCTCCGTCTTTCAGCTGCCACTGACTGCTTCTAGCTCTTCATTTGAGTGTGGGACCTTGAGAAATTTCATCTCTTAAGATTAGTTTGCCATCTGGTGTTGTTACCATGCCAATCATCTCCAGACAGGTAGATTGTCAAGATTTTCATGCATGTAGCATTTCCGTCACAGGTAGAAGACACTGTCCAGCAGAAATCATAGTCCTCCAGGTCCTGTGATCTCTTTGTTCTCTCTTCTGAAGTGTAGATGTACCCGTTGTTCCAGACACCCTGTGATCATTTAATCTCTTCTTTTTGACAAGTTTTGGATCTCTGGAGTATCCTCTATGTGCTCCAAAAAGAAGGATTTTTGATGAAAGGTAAAAGCCACACTTACCTATGGCTATAAGAATAAGTACTTCGACTACATTTAGATATTATACTGGTTTAAAAAAATGGCAGTAGTGGTGGCTTCTCTTCTTTGGTCCATGACATATCTAGCCACTGGTTGTTGGTTAGATTTATAGTACATTGCATGAAGCTCCTTCCTTTTAAGTAGGCCTTACGTTCAATTAGGCAGCTGTTGGTTACCCACAAGATAAAAGTGCACCACTGGGGATGTCTTGCCAAGCTAATCATGTTATGGTTTATGCCATTTATAGCTGAACGCAGCTACTGATGGAGTTTTCTCCTTTGGTGGCCTGTATTGTACTTCCAATAATATGAGAGCTAGTCCTCATGGAGAAGTCTTCCTGTCGGTATTATGTAGATTCTTCTTGCAGGTCCTATGTCTGAAGTGTGTATGTAGTGTCTTCAGCTACAGGGTCCTATCCTGGGAGGCAAACAAGGGCACTGTGAATAGCCTTTCTATGCTCGGGCGTCTCCCTTCTAACAGCTCAAAGAGAGATTACCTATGCCTGGTGCTGGGTATTTTGTTAGATAGGCTATGGACCTTGGAGGAACATAGTCATTCCATGAGTCATAATTCTATTTAATATGTGTGTGTTTATGTTATATAAGTATTTTAAATAAGCTTATAAAATAATGTTTCCTTACAGCTTTTTAAAAAATCTTCAGTATTATTTAATTTTTATTCCTCCCTTTCCATCTGTATTAACCTCCCTTTACCCTCCATAGTTATAAAAGGAAACCAAATTAAACCTAGAGAGAAGTTTTGAAGATAAGAGTAAAAATTGATTATCTAAACAGAACCTAAACATGAAGAGAAAATGTATCCTGAAAGTATAAATAAATTATATAAAACAAAAAAATGAATCAATGTCAATTAGAGTGGTCAGAAAAAGGAAAAATAAACTAAAAATAGAAAAAATCTTGACTGTTGCTGGGTCCTAACAGCTCTCTTGGGCGAGGGGGTGAGAAGGCATGGTGTCAACAGCATAGACACTGGGAGTCAGGCAAAAGTCAAACAGCAGACTCATTTATTCGGTAGGGAGAGCCTTACACACCCTCCTCCCAGCACCCAGGCTACCTTTCTGTCCTTTGATATTGCATGGTCGCTCCTCATTGGCTAGGCACTTATAGGGTTAGTACCTGTTGCTAAGCCCTCAGGCAGACTTCAGGTTTGCTCAGCCTTGAAGGCCTTATCTTCCTACACTTAACTATATAGTTCTTCATATACAAAACAACATGTCATACTCTTAAATATAAAATGTAAAGATATAAAGTTTCTCCAATTAAATGAAAGATACATGTGAACTTTTACTATGCAATTTTTAGTTAGAATAGAATCATGAAAGAAAAGAATGGATTTTATCTGATTTTAGTTACAAATAGTGGTTCATGCTTATAAGCCTCACAATCAGGAGGCTGAGACAGTAAATTCGATTCAAGGTCAACGCCAGATTGGCTCTATAGTTGATTCTAAGCTAACCTGGTATCTCAAAAATAAATAAATACTTCACAAACGCCTAGTAATAATACATTAGAACATAAGCATGTTAAAATCTTCATTAGTCTTTCAGTAAGCATAAGTCTACACAAAATACAACTGGAATGGCCACTGCTAAAAGCTGATAGTGCCTGGCTGTGTCAGAATGCATAAGAGCTAAGATTCTCTTGCGGTAATGACAGAGAAAAATAATTCTTTCATTTTAGAAAAGTCTAATATATGCCTCCCCTTTGGCCTCAATTCTAGGTGTATTTTCAGAAGAGAAAATAGAAGACATGTGGATGAACAAAGACTCACATTTGAATACTCATTGCCGTTTTATTGGTAAAGCCCCAAACTGGAAACAACCTAGCTGCCCATGGGTAGTAAATAGGTATCAACACCCTGTCCAATAGTCACAAAGATGAAATGTTGCTCAGAAATGGAAAGAAGCAAGCTAACAATGTATGTGAGCATGGATGAGCCTGAGAAGAGTTGTAATAAGTGAAAGAAGTTAAGTAAGAATGTGCACCTTTGGGCAGAGTGGGGAGAAGCAAGGTCGTTGGTTCAGGCCTGCTCCCGAAGATGTCCCTAGCTTGGGTCTGCTGCTGCAGAGGTCTCTCTACTTTATTTCTTGTTTATAAAACAGAAAACAAATGGTCTGTCTGTAATAAGCTAGTAAGGACCAAGAAGTATTTCTTTCTATTTTCCTTCATTGTCAAATACATGACCAAACACTGAAAATAAAGACGGGACTGTTCTTGATGTCTGAAATTGGACACACAACACTTTGTCAAACCCTAATGTTATTTTTTCCTTCTCAGGGTGTGAGGATTTTGCTGTCCAATGCAGAAGCCCACCCAATAGTATTCACATTGACACTCTATGTCCAAGGCTCCTCTGCAACTGCAGAGCATATTGGATTCACTACCATATTGGTGGCTGATCTGTCTCATTCATCAATTAAACACGTACTTTTATGGAGTATCTAGTATGTGCCTTGTCAGTGCTTGATCTGCTTCATCAGTAAAATGTGTATTTTTACTGGCTATCTACTATGCCTAAAGTTCTTTCTCAAGTGCTAAGAGAACAAATTTAGAGTCTGGTAGTGAACATGAATGAAAGGAAAAGCAATAACAGTTCATTAAAGTGAGTCAAATGTCATGACTTCCTTAAGCTAGTTCATTCATCTGAGACACCAAGTCAGTATCTTGGTTTTATCCTTCTCTATTTGGCACCAGATTTTCATTTCTCTGCCAGGAATCTCAGGATTCTCATTCCTTAGAAGCTATCAAGGCAGGAGCATCCTGTCTACATTTGGGGAAAACAGTGGAGGCTCATAGTTAGAGTCTCGTTACAAATCTCTGTGAACAGTGATGTGGGAGGTTCCTCTATGTGTTGCTTGTATTGGTTAATGAATAAAGAAACTGCCTTGACCTGATAGGGCGAAACTTAGGTAGGTGAAGGAAACAGAACTAAATTCTGGGAGAAAGAAAGCAGAGTCGGAGAGAGATGCCATGGATCTGCCGGAGATAGATGCTGGGAATTTCCCCCAGTAAGCCACTGCCACGTGACAATATACAGATTAATAAAAATGGGTTAAATTAAGATGTAAGAATTAGCCAGTAAGAATCTAGAACGAATGGGCCAAACAGTGATTTAATTAATACAGTTTCTGTGTGGTTATTTAGGGGCTAAGCTAGCCAGGTGGCTGGGACAAACAAGCGGCTCCTTTCCATGCAAGAAAACAGAGAGTTGTCTATGACTACTGCAAGCGTTTTTAGATTTGACATCAGTTAGCAATCTAATGGGCCTGTCTTCTCAGGGGCTAAGATGAGAGTGGACTTAAGAAGAGAAAGGGGTAGGTAGAATGTTTTCTGGCCAAGATATAAATCCCAAGTGGCCAAGTGATTGCCACACTTGTGATTATAGGATCTCCCATCCCACACTTCACACTATAGCTAAATGGTCCTTGAATAATGAAACAATAGATGTAGTTGAATGATAAGCTCAAGAAAGTTTTAGCCAGAATGAATAGGTATTTCCATTAATGGAAAAGATATTCCAATCAGAGGAAAGCCTGTGAAGATTCATGTCACCAAACAAAATCGAAATAATAAAGAAACATCAGGAGTATGGCAAGTCACAGAGACTACAAACAGTCTGGCAAGGATGGAGAATAAGGTACTTAATAAGAGACAGAGGTTAGTAGCGTGATTCTGACTCAAATGTGATGAACACAATAATGTCACCTCATGAATTTGAGAATAAGTTATTTCCTTTTCCATAAACTGGGTGAGAGTTCTCTAACATGTTACATAATATCTAGATTTTAAATACTTAGCCACTTTCTCTAAATCATTATGGGTTCCTGAAGGTATCACAATAAACATGCCTATCCTTCTGAGTTTAAGCAAATATGATCATTTAAAACATAACTTCTTTAAGAGTGGCTTGCTTCTCTTCTTAGTGACTTGCTCCTGGTTGTCATGGTTAGAAAGCTCATAAAACCATTCTACAATTGAGAAATAGTATTAATCGGTTTTAAAATTAACATTTTGTTTTGTGTGTCTGCAGAAGTGGATTCTGAATGTTTCCATTTAATTAGAGATATCCAATTATAATAAATTTCTCAAATGACAATATAAAGGGACAGGAATAAAAGCAGAAGGAATTAGAACAGAGAAAATAGATTTTTGCAGGTCAGTCATACTTTAGCCTCTTGTCTTTGCCCTTGGAATCCAATACCTGGCCTCAAAGAAGGAAATATAAACCACGTGTGGTTAGTAACAACTGCATTTTGGAAGTCTTTAGAGGAGTCAGGCATCTTTCCCATCTGAATATTTAAGAGTTACAGTATTGATTGCAGGATACTAGTTCAAGAAACAATTAATCCTTCTGCATTGCTTCAATCACTGCGACCTCATTCAGATAATCTTGAAAAGCTGAAAGGAAAGAAGCCGTCAAGCGGTAGCATTCCTTTGAACCTAAGTTCATGGCTTATCGGTTAGGATTTTTCTTCTAACTTTTAATCATAACTCTTAATTACTAGACCACTAACTCTGCCAGCTCTAAATTCTTACAACGCATGGCTGGGAATAATATCCTGAATGGTTTTTAAGAAATCACTGAAATTCAGATATTCTGGCAAGGTTTTTAATCACACAAGTAGCATTAGAAACAACCAATTTTAATAAAACTTACAAGCCCAAATTTTTTTAATGTGTAGGCATCTACCTAAGCCTAGAACAGCACTTTCAAATTGATGATATGACTAAGTTCAGAGAGGCAAAGCATTTTTTGAAGATCTTTTTCCAATTGTAAAAAAATATATTTTTGTTACCAATTTTGTAAAAAAGGAAAGTCAAGAATTTATAAGAAATAACACAGGAAGTTTATGGGATAACTGTGTTTACTATTTGTTAACTAACATCTATGCTTTTTGTTTGGTTTTAGATTTTTGTTGTTATTGTTCCATAGTTTTCTTCTTTAAATTAATTTTTAGATTACATTATAATTGCAACATTTCTCTCTTCCCTTTCCTCTCCTTAAACCCTCCCATATAACCCTCCATCCTTTCTTTCTTTCTTTCTTTCTTTCTTTCTTTCTTTCTTTCTTTCTTTCTTTCAGATTAATGGTCTCTTATTTTTTACATTCCCAGATCCACTTCCCTTTTCTATCCATCCAACTCTGTATCCTTTTCTTTTTTAAATTGGCCAAATCCAGTTATTGATGCTTAAAATATTCCTGTCTGTGTGATCTTCCACTAGTGAGTGGCTGACTTACCAGGGGCTGCACTCTTGGAGAAGACTGACCCTTCCCTCCCCAGTAACTAACAACTGCCGACTGCTGTGTAGTTCGTGGTAAGATGTTGTGCCCAGTTATTTTCTCCAAGCTGGTCTGGCTTAGATCTGCACAGCAGTTATGTAGGCTGTTAGAACTTCTCTGCATTCATAGAGTTCACGTGTCTAACTGTCCTGCTGTGTCCCAGATAGGCATGGTTTCATTCATCTGACACGTCAAGCTTTTACATTCTCCCTGATGCCCCTTCCACAGTGATCTCTGAGCCTAAATGGGGTCGTAGATCAGAATATATACTCCCTTTAGGGCTGAGCATTCTACCGTCTCTTATTCTCTGCACTTTTGGCAAATTAAGAATCTACATTAATTATATTCTACTGAAAATAGAGACTTCTTTTATGAAGGTTGAGAGAAGCATTGATCTACAGCTATAATGATACAACTTTAGAAGTTGGTGTAATAGAAATTGGCCATTTAGCAGAACAATAGTAGTGGGTTCTTCCTTAGGTCTGTGATCTGAATAACCTGGATTCTTGACACAAAAATTGTGTCAGATATGAGTGTCATCTTTTGAGTGGGGTTTAAATACCACCAGAAAGCGACTTGTTACTCCCATCACGCTAATGCCATCATTATACTAGTGGGCGTGTGTTCTCGGTCATTTTTGCAATCGGAAGACTTCACAGCTAGGTAAGATTGGCAATTACTTTTCTTCTCCTATAGCTTACACTGAAACCTGCTGTCAGTACCAAAGCTAGCTAGTAGAAAACATACTTCCAAATACATTCTAGTGATTTATCAGGTTCTATGACTCAAGTATGTGGTGTCTTCAACAATGAAGTCTTCCCATCAAGTTCTAGAGGGTAACAAAGAGAAATGACAGTGTCCTGAAATGTTTGAAGACATATGGGACATCATTGTTCAACATCCACAAAAGATATGAACCATTCCTGACACCAGGCTTTGTATTCATTATCCTATTGTGACTAGTAGCGTTACTAGTAAGTTAAAAATTTTGCTCTCTCTCTCTCTCTCTCTCTCTCTCCCTCTCTCTCTCTCTCTCTCTCTCTCTCTCTCTCTGTGTGTGTGTGTGTGTGTGTGTGTGTGTGTGTGTGCCTGTCTGTCTGTCTGTCTGTCTGCCTGTCTGTCTCTGTCTGTCTGTGTGTGTGTGTGTCTGTCTGTCTGTCTGTCTGTCTCTGTCTGTGTGTGTGTGTGTGTGTGTGTGTGTGTGTGTGTGTATCTAAGAAAATAGGAGACAGACACTTGGCTAATGGCACAGCCTAGAAGAATGCAAGTTTACAGTATTCCAAAGCTCACAGCTTGTACGCCATACCCACAAGCACATGAGCATTTTAAAGATAACTTGGAGCCCTTAGCAACTTCACTCCTAGTACCCAAGAGGTGTTGTCCTTTTCCCTGAAAAAATGTCTAAAATACTGTATTTGTCCTTTTTTGCTGTTTTTGTTTATGTGATAGGATCTCACTGGCCCAGATGCCTCAAACTCACCCTGTAGTTAAAGAACTCACATCTTCACTTTCCACATACTGGGATTATAGTTGCATGCTACCACACCCAGCCAACAATCAGAAACTAAATAACAATTGTAAATCAACAGCTATACCATATTCCCTATCACACTTTCGACTTCATGAGGCACAGAGAGTAAGCACATAGATTCCACAACTATTGGCTTGAATTTGCATTCCGTCTTTGTCAAGTTAGATATACCTCAGTTTTCCCCAATTTGAAATGGAGACAATAAGTGCCATGACTTGAATAAGAAATGCTTCTCTGAATCTCATGCTTTGAAAGATTATTTGCCAGGTGGTAAATACAGCCACTGAGAGACAATGTGATCACAAAGGCTCTGACCCACCATTGATAGATCCATAAAATGAAAGCTTTATTAGGCAGTAATGGAAACCTTCGGAGGTGAGCCTAGCTAAAGAAAGTAGAACACTGGGAAGAAGACATAGCCTTGAGGGTTATAGTTTGCTTTAGCTCTGCCTGCCCTCCTATTCTTTGTGTTCAAAATGAAAATGAAAACTCTGCCACATGCCCTTCCTTATAATCTACCTAGCCTTAGGTCCAAAGCAATAGATCCACAAACCTTAGACTAAAACTATGAATCCAACTTCTTTCTTCTTTGAATTGTTTCTCTCATGTATTTGTCCCAGTGATGAAAAAAAAAAAAAAAACAGCCTGAGCATCTCCTTCACACAGCTGTACTGAGGGGTAAATATGAATTGCCTACAATGGTGTCTGGTTCAGATACATTTACAATTCCTGTTAGCTCTTTGAAGGAACCATAAATTTGACTCTACTAAGTCCATGCTTATATAATTATAGAATTTCCACTGTATTTTCTATTTGATTTTGGAAAATGGTACTTTTATTCCAAGCTTCATTAATACCTCATTAAACACTCACAGGAAAATATCCTACCTCCCTTTGAACAATATTTCAAACATCACTGGTCACAAATGCCCTTCTCCTCTAGCTTGTTCATTCTAGCAGGGTTTATGATCATGCGTTTTTAATGAGTTGAGCATTCACACATTTCTGTCTTTATTTCCTCTAGCTTTTAATAGTAACAATAAATACTCTCAACTGTTTATTAATTCAATCTAAGTAGCATTCTAATGTCTCATGTCTTTTGGTATTTCTGTGACCTTTAAAGCCAACAATTGCAGAGAAAAATGAAGAGCTCAATAAAAATCAATAAAAAAGAAGTCAACAATTGCTTTGTCTTAAAGTCCTACAAATGGTTATTAAAAGGTGACACCACTCCTTATTCTTTGGGATTTTTAAGTTTCACAACTGAAAGTTCTTTATCCAAGAAAACTTCTGGATCCTGTAAGAACTAGAAAGCCTGATCCTTTTATATCACTAATACTGGACAAATATATTCCAGTTTGTTATTAAAATATCCCAAATCATTAAAAAGTGAAGAACAACGATGGTATAAAACGAATACTTTGCATTGGTGTGGATCTTGGTTTATTGATACAAATTTTAGGTCAATTTTGCTATATGTATCTTTCTGTTCTTGATTAAGGTATTATGTTTGTACAACTCATTTTAAAAATGTAATGTATAATTAAGAAATAAAGGTTAATAAATAATCATCTAAGCTTATAATCATGTTAGTTAAGTTTTCTATATCTAGAGAGATATATTTTAGCTAGATGGGTTATTCTTCAAATTTTTCAGAGACCTTCAGAATATGGCATTTAAAATGTTTAAGAACTTAGGACTTTTCATGACAGTGAGACACATCTGCTCCTGGCAGCACCAATAACTTCAAGAGGAAGATGGGCATCAAAGAGGCTCCTCAAGGAGTTTGATAGCCATTTGGGCAAGAAACTGCGCTTGCCTGGACTGCTTGATGAACTGGACATGCAGGACCCACAGAGAAATGACTGCTGAACTTGCCTAAGAAGTCCTTCAGGGGTCCTGCTCCATGAAAAGTATGCTAGACATTCTACAGGAAACAGAAGAATGTGACTGACAAACTGCCAAAACAGGCGAAACTGTCTTTGAAATTTCCTGTTTTATGGAAAAATCTGTCAGATACTATGGGCCTGTGGGCTGAAGATTGGATGCCCCAATGATACAGGAAAACTTTGGGTGACTGTCCAGGTAGCAAGATGTCTCTAACAATTCTAGAGTTTTGAAAGTTGCTTACAATGTACTTCCTGTTTACTTACATAATATTATATCTTACTGGAGTCTTTGATGGACTTAAAGAACAGATAGCTATAGTTTTTGTTAGTTATGATAAAAGATAAAGTAGATATAAATATTGTAACTATAATTATTGCTTGATAATTGTTTTGTTATATGTAATTACTATGTTAAAGTTAAAACCTTTTTTATTTAAATAGAAAAGGAGAGGTGATGTAGGACTCCCCTCTTTATGCTGTGATTACCATTAATGAATAAAAACCAACTACTTTGAACCTATAGCAGGGCAGAACAGAGGTAGCCAGGGAAAACTAAAACTAAATACTGGGAAGAAGAAGAAGGTGGAGTCAAGGAGAAGCCATGTAGCCTCCACTAGAGACAGACGCCAGACAAAACTTTACTTGGTTAGCCACAGCCACTTGGAGATACACAGATTAATAGAGATGGGCTAGTTTAGGATAAGAGTTAGCCAAAAGTATGCTTAAGCTATTGGCCAAAGAATATTGCTAATAATATGGTTTCTGTTTGAGGCTGAGCAGTCGAGAAACAAACAAGCAACCTCCTTACTACACAGTGAAAGCAGCCTTAGACTAGTTTTCAATAACATGCTAATTATGTACTTTTATCTCTTCTATATTAGCCAGTGAAGTATTTAAAAATTTAAATGGAAAACACTGGTCACTCATAGTAGGACTTTATTGATTTTCCAAAGTCGTGATGGTCAGGTAGACAGTGTCAATGAAGAAAGCTTCACCTGTTCTTTGTTCCGGTCATAACATTTAATGCTGCAAAATTGTATTTCTACAAGATTTCAATTGCATTTAGTCTTCAAGAAGATCTCTTCCAAAATTTTGAGTTAAGGCTTTTCATATTCAAGTACGCTCTAGAGTCAAAAGATGGCATCCCAGTGCCTTTTTGTTCTGAATAATGGTGTTGATGTGGTCTCAGCATCTGCAACCAAAAGAACCTTCATTTTTATTAACCTTTCCATGGACCATCTTCTTCAAAATATGTACCAAAATATTAATACCACCTCCATTAACAAGCAAATGTCTGGTTTCCATGGTTTTGTATAATGTTAATAGAATTGAAAAGCTCTCCCTCAGCCAGGAAGTTAAGGCATCCTTTGTAGCCATGGTGACTATTCTGGCAAGATAGCCTCAGTTCCACCCAGTCCGCTGTGACTGCCTTCCTTCCCTCGCCATGTTGCCTCACTAATTCTGCAGCATGAGTCATCTCTCTCCACAAAGGGGAAAGAGGCCACTGACTTGCTGCTGTGACCAGCTGCTCAAGGTGTTACTATTTAAATTTCTTCCGCTTTAATAAGATCACATCTGTCTTGAGTAACTGTGAACCTATTGAGTAACATAGGGACTAGCATTTAGTTTTTGTCAGTGAGATAACAAAACTGTCTTGAAAATGACAGCCAGGTCTTCTCACTTTTCCCAACCTTGTATTTTGTGTTTCATTCTTAAGAGCAAATGGGAATAACAAGGGATAACAATTTTGTTGACATGGTTTCACAGAAGTAAGTCTGGTGCCATCTCTTGCCCCTCAACCAATGGACCATTAGTCAACCTCTATTCATTAGAATAAATTAAACCAAAAAAAGAAAAAGAACAGAAACGACAATCAAGAATAAATTGTATAATAGTCTATAGTAGAAACACACTAATTATAATTAATAAAACATGAAATAATTGCAAATGTATGGAACTGAGGTTAGCTCTGTTTAAGGATAGCAGAGACCCAGGCTTTCCCTGGCCAGATAAGCCAGCATCTAAAAGATACTCTGCGATCCACAATGGCCGCAAGATCTGAAGGTATCTCTTCTGTTCCCCAGGAAGAGACAAAATTCAAAGATTTCACCTCCTAATTTGCAGACAAACTTTAGTCTTCCAGGAACTCCGGAAAGGCAACTCCCACTTATGCATCTGCAACTAGGAATTAGAGGTCAGAAATGTTCACAGTGCTCAGGGTGGAATGAATATTGGGAGGCAGATAGCAACACCTGCCAAAACATCTAGGAAGAAATCCTCTCTACATAAATCATGCTTCACAAGATGAAACATGCTTTCTTTCCTGGAGATGAAATTACTGTCGAATAGAATGGTGGCCTTTTTTTTCCCCAGTTAATTTTGGGGCAGGTGGCTCCATTTCATTTTGGCAACAAATAATTTTGCAGCTCTCCACTCGCAGTGTGTGACAAAGTTTTCAGGCTCTTACACTGAAGCCGTGTCCAAAACAGAGGATCGCAAGTTTCGTGAGCAAAGACTTGAAAGGATGTTGTCTACAAAACTGCGCAGAATGCTTGAGGGAGTGCAGTGGGCCCCAGGATGCCCATCAGCCGGAAGCTGCAACCGCAGCAACTCCAGACTTCATCAGAGACGAATGTAAATGAAGTGCAGGCTGGCATCTTGTCATCTCCAAGGCGCAATCAAGACCTGAACAGGCTGTGGATAGTACCGGAGGCGTTATTCCACTTGGGAGAGGAAAAGAAGCTAGGAAGGCAACCTTAATGAGACTCCTGTGGGCTGAGAATCAAAAGAAGTAAGGTGTTATTTACGCTGACCACAGAGACAGCTTTGTATCGGTCTGTGAGCCTGAGCGACTCAGCGTTCCTTTTACAACACTTTCAAGGAGATTATTTAAACACCTTACTATGCTGCCATAACAACGTGATTCTATCTTCGTTATTGAAAATAGAATGCCAGACAAAACAGAACCTTAACAAATTGAAGGAATGCCCTATCACTACGTCAACCATCTTCTTCTAGCATTAGCTAAAATTTAGTTTGTCAAAATTAGCTTATCATTTGACCATGTGAATTGCTATTCAGGCATGACATGTGACCACAGTGCGATACTTGACAAATGCATACATCCAAAGGAAGTCTAGTTTGTGTGGGCACTGGGAGTCCAGAGCTCAGGAAGAGTCCACCTCCCACCCTCAGCGCTGCATAACTGCCTGAATCTCCTATCTTGCTTGCCTAAGTTTTCCCACCTGCAGAACTAGGATGCTGGCATTTTATAGAGCAGCTTCTCAGTTGGCTTCAGGTAAGGCTTGGCAATAAGGTACTCGGGATGACTAAAGAAGGAACGCGGTAGCAGAGAAAAAATAAGTCTGAGTATGAGGGATCTAACGTTTTCTCCCAAATATTCATAAGCAATAAAGTTAAATCTGAGCGCCCAAGTACTTGCTCTTAAAATAATAAATGGCCTTCATAATTAATGACTTAAATCTCCTAAAAGCGCAACTTCTCAATAATTTTGGAAAAGAGCTGAACACATGTTCCCAAATCAACATTTCTGTTTTGATGACAAATTAGAAGCAATTGAGAAATCTAAGGGCAGTCTCTAGTTCTTTCAGAGTCCCACCAGGACTGTGTGGTCTAAAATCTACCCTCTAGTTGTCTGTAACTGCTACCTTTCAATAATCCATTGTACATGGAGCTTTGTAAGCCTGACTGGTCAAGTTTAGTAGGATGCAATAAAGTAGAAAAAAAAAAACAGAATTGGTTATTGGATAGTTTTAAAGATTTTCAAATGATGTAAATTTTTGCTAAGCTGAATTTATTAAGTCAATCTTTACTCCACATTAGGCGTGGAGACATTATTCCTAAATCACCATGCAAAACAGAACAGGACCGACATCTGAGTTAGCCCTAGTACAAATGGATCCCTGGCCTCCATGATTAAGAGCTCTGAAGGGAGCCCAGCCAGGTTTTCACATCAGCTCTAAATGAGTCTCTCAGAGAAACTCTTTGCAGACTCTAGAAATGTTGCTACTTTGCTTGGGGATTTAGCATGAATACATAAATCCATTCTCCTGAAGAGGAACAGACACAAAGGACTGGCCAACCCAGGCTGTGCACTAAAACCCTATCTCAAGAAGAAAACACACACACAAAAGAATATATATATATATATATATATATATATATATATATATATATAATCTCATATGGCTTTTTGACAATCTGCTCAAGTACTTTCCAGCTCATACTTGTAGGTAAGATGTAAGATGTTATAACAGCTGACCCTGGCCATTGCTAGTCACTTTTTTCTTCTTCAAACAATACATTCACTGTCAGACAGCCCATCCCTGCCGATGCCACATGGATAGGACCTCTTGCTGCTTACAAGAACCATACATGCAGCAACTGGAAGTAATGTGTACAAAACCTGAATTTCATAGAAGGGAAAGATTTATTAATGCACAAACAAAATCCTCTCAAACCTGAGATGAAAGACCTAGAACTACACATTTGCAATGAATCCCAACTATCACTCGTCCGTTTCTATTATTTGTGAGGTGGTTTTGTTTTTCCGATTTCAAAGTGTTAATCTGATGCTTTGAGAAAGTCTCCTTTAAAAATATTTTAAGATGTTTATTATAAGCTCGCTAGAGGCAGTTCAAAGTAAAAATGTGTCTAGCAGTCCTTTAAGTTCCCGGAGATGGGAAACAAGATTGTGCCTGGTATAGCATTATGTTTTGACCCCCAGGATAGCCACAGGGATGTGAGAAGCAATGCTACAGACCTACGGGAGTGCTATATGAAAGCTAATGCATTACTTTCCAAAATTACTTCTAGTAAAATAAAACATAGACAGTGCACGCCAATGAATTCTGTGCTTAAATATAAGACTATGAGCTATGTACTCTATACCTTCACAGAGGTACTTGATATATTCTGTCTACATTTCAAAAAAAGGTAGGAAATGTTATTCAATAAATAACTTTGTTTAATACAGAGTTTCTCCACATTTTTAGGTCACAAAATTCTTATCACGTAATATTAGAAAAATACGTGTTTTCACTAAAACATGGTGGGGATTTTCTCTCAATAAGGCACAGGAAATATTTACATGAAGACTTGACAAATGCATTAATTTTACCTTGGTGCAGAGTTTCAGTATCTTTTAAAAAAAATTTTTAAACAAAATTTCAGTTTCACAGAAAAGGTAAGGGGAAGGTACTGAGGCTTCCTGCCCTGCTCTGACACTCACTTCCATGGCTTTCCCCTTCATCAACACCCTTCTCATCCCAAAGTGGTACAGTCATGGTAACTGACGAAACGTATCCGCACAGCATCATCTTCCAGGGTTCACAGTTCATGATGGCGTACACCTGCTGCGACGGACACCTGCTGCTGCGTGCTCCGTGACCAGCATATGATGGTGTGCACCTACCATACTAGTGTCGTGAATAATAATTTTTACTGTTCCCAAAGCCTCCCTTCTACATATCTGTCTCTCCCCAGACCACAGCCTTGGGCGATCATTGATCATTTTATTATTTTCCTAACATTGCTGTTTCTCAAACATTAATTTCAATAGATAAGATGCAATTCCTTTAAGTAAATACCAAGAACTGTAGTAGCTGAATTTATGATAAGAATGTATTTACTTTTATCAGAAATTTCATAGTCACCCTATGTATTTCTATTGTTTTGTGTTTCTTGGACATTTTTGTTGCACCATTACCTCCCCACCTTCTGAGACTCGATTTATGGATTTCGGTCTTTTTAACAGGTGTCATTTCATTGTTAATATAATTTGTACTTCTCTGGTATGGAACACCTTTACATACTACATCCTATGTGGTTGGTTTCTATGTTTGTCTCTCTAATTATTCGAGCATCAGTTGTTGCATTAATTATATTTTTTAAATGTAACTTCTGACAATTTTAATGTTTTTACTGTGTGGCCTCAACAATCATTCTTGTTCTTTCATTCTTCATAAGTTCAAAATTAATAATATTAATTTGACTAGCAATGTGAATGCTTTTGTCTCTACAGGCTAAGTGATTAGGCCTTATTTAGATCAACAAATGATTGGTTTTATAATCTTATTACATATTTGGCAGTGGTAGTCACTCCTTCCAACTTAGTTTCTAATGTCAGAACCTTATCCATAACTCTCGTGTGCCAGGTATGAAACACAGATTTTCTCAAAACATCCGTTCAGGTAGGTGGGATGAAGCTCCCTTGAAGCCTTGGTACCTCAGAGAGGCTGTGAATCTGTATTAGTTACTTTTTCCTTGCTGTGGCAGAATGCCTAGATAAACAGCTTCCAGGAAGAAGGAAACATGTGGCTCATGATTTCAGAGGTGCCACCCAAAGACAGACAGCATGACAGATCTAAGCAGCTCACTCCGTGTGGCCACAAAGCAAGGAAAGAGAAACAAGACAGGGACAGGGACAAGATGCCTCGAGGACCTGTTTTTAGTCTCACCGCCTACTTGGCAGAGCCTTCCAAAACAACGCCACTAGCTGGGGACCAACTCTTCAAAACAGGATACTGTTTGGACATTGCATATTTATTAAGCCTTAACAAGATCTTAATTAGTAAATATCAGAGGGCCAAACTCATGCACGACTAACCATACCCACTTTCCCGTGGATCCCTCAGCCTCCTGCTGCCGTGAAGCCTGCTTGCCTTCTGTTTTTTGGTCAGAATGCATGTAAATTAAAAGCATCCTGAGATACTGCTTTTGAGGGAGAAGAAAGGTTGTAGTTATGTACTTTAAATCAGCCATTGTACACATCTCATCATGAATACTTGTGGTCTTAACAGTGTGCGAGCGCAAACTATCTCAGCTATGCCTAACTTACGCTGGGAAAATAGCAACTGTAGGGACACCAGCAAAGAAAGTGAGCACGTCCTGAGCAGTGTGATTCAAACACACTAAATATGTTATCATCCTTTCTTCTCACCTCAGTGCCACGGCAAAAGTGCTTTTGTTATTAAAGTATTACGGATAAGAAGCCATGCATCAGGAAGGGAAGCAACTTGACCAAGAGTCCACATCTTACAGAGGGGAAGAGCCAAGGTCTGAGGATTCAGAGGACACACAAACGAAAAGTTAGTTACAGAGTGAAGACATGAACTCCCTCTCCGTGGCAGCCACCATTCTCCATCCACCATAGCTCCTATTCCTCTCATTCTTCACACATCGCTGCTGTGAATGCCATGGCTATGCCCCTATTTCCTACCTCAGAGGAAACTAGGTTTAGAAATAGGAGCAAAATAATCTGGCAAAAGACCTTCAGTGACTCACCAAAGTCCCAATGCTGCTGAATTCTAGGGCACCAATTAGAGCTAACTTCGGAACTCGGGCTTCCGTGTTTGAATAAATGAATAAATTAACTAATTACAACTTTACTTCTAAAACACACGTACCTGAATTTTTTCAAAGGTTTAATTAAAAATGACCAACCTCGGAAAAAAAAATAGCCACATTTCTCATGAAGTAATTAAAAACACTGAGAGTGGGGCATTTAGGTTGCTTCCAGGTTCTGGTTATTACAAATAATAGTGCTATGAACATAGCTGAGCACATGTCCTTGCGGTGTGACTGAGCGTCCCTTGGGTATATACCCAAAAGTGGTGTATTATTGGGTCTTAAGGTAGGTTCTTTCCTAATTTTCTGAGAAATCACTATAATGATTTCCAAAGTGGCTGCGCCAGTTTGCACTCCCACCAGCAATGCAGTAGTGTTCCCTTTACCCCACATCCTCTCCAGCATAGGTTCTCATCAGTGTTTTTTATCTTGGCCATTATGACAGGTATAAGAAGGAATATCAGAGTTGTTTTGATTTGCATTTCCCTGATGGTTAAGAATGTTGAGCATTTCATTAAGTGTCTCAGTCATTTCAGATCATCTGTTGAGAACTCTGTTTAGGTATGTACCCCATTATTTTATTGGATTATTTATTATTTTGATGGCCAGTTTCTTGAGTTCTTTGTATTTTGGAAATCAGCCCTCTGTCTGATGTTGGGGTGTTGAAGATCTTTTCCCATTTTGTAGGCTACTGTTTTGCCTTGTTGATCGTGTCCTTTGCTTGACAGAAGCTTCTTGGTTCCAGGCGGTCCCATTTATTAACTGTTGCTCTCAGTGTCTATGCTACTGGAGTTATGTTTAGGAAGTGATCTCCTGTGACAATATGACTGAACAATGCATAAAGAAGATGTGGTATATTTACCCAATGGAGTACTATACAGTGAAAAAAAATAATGACATCTTGAAATTTGCAGGAAAATGGATGGATCTAGAAAACACCATATTGAGCGAGGTAACCCAAGCTCAGAAAGACAAATACAGTATAGTATGTACTCACTCATAAGTGGCTTTCAGACACAAAGCAAAGAAAAACCAGCCTACAATTCACAAACCCCAGAGAACCTAGATAACAAAGAAGACTCTAAGAGCTACATACATGGATCTAATCTACATGGAAGGTGAAAAAAGACAAGCTCTCCTGAATAAATTGGGAGCATGGGGGCCATGGAAGATGGTAGAAGGGGAGGAAAGCAGAAAGAAGGGGAGTGAAGAAAATATATAGCTCAATAAACACAATTTACAAAATACTGACAGTAGTCTTCATTTTGAAATTCTACAAACTGATGTCCTAAGTTAAAAAAAAAATATTTTAGCACAACATTCTTTTTGTGACTTTCATCCTATTTTAAAGAAAATCAAATCAGCTTTTGTTTTGGTATTCCAATAAAACTGCTGAGGGATTTTAATTCCCACTGCATTCCAAAAAGGATGAAGACCATTAATAAGACAGTCTCCACGTATTTGCGAACTCCTTCCAAATAGGACATGCCTATCCTTTCTCTTCTACACTGCCTCCCACCCCAGCCAAATCCTCAGCCCTAAATTCTCCTAAAGAAACAGAAGTTCGCAATAACTGGAAACAGTTAAATCGCAGAAGATGTAAGTATCATTAAAATAACTGTGTTTTTTTTTTATGGGTGGCGCTGATAGGGCAGTTTTCTGCTGCCCAACAGCTGCACAATGTTCAGCAAAAATCTGTCCGCATAGATTTATGAGGTAGAAAACATGACCATCATAAGGTCTAAAAATGATGAGACCCGTCCTGAAAGCACCGTGTCGACACTTAGAAACTGCAGTAGGGAGCAAATAAACATGATTAAATTTCGTGTGACAGAAGGTGCCAGAATGCGGAGAACAGGCAGCTGTTTCCTTGGAGAACCATTCATTGTAAATGGTCCGTTGAGGCTGGCCAGGAGCCGGTGGGCAGGGGCAGGTGGATAAAGAGAGGCTTTTGATGTTCTGTTAACTTCAGAAAAGAGGCAGCGTGGAAATGGCCTTACCCCTGGCTGCATGGGCTCTTTCCAGCATCACGTCTTCCTGCTTCAGCTAGATGATGGTTGCACATCTCCCATAGTGCACAGAGGCGAACCGATGACTCATCATCACTCCTCTGAAGTGGCACATCTTGTGAAGAGCAGCTCTAAGGACAACATCATCCCATATTTAGCCCTCAACATTTTCCTTTGGTTTTGCATTATGACCAACTTCCTGGTACATACTGAGAGACCGTGACATGAAGATGGACTGCACAAATTGAGTAAGACAAAATAATCCAGGCTTCCCAAAGAGCTATTATGAACTCAAATCATACTTTCTTAACACTCTATCCAAATCTATAATCCTCTTCCTTCTGGACACAGCAACTCCTCTATTCCAATTGTCCGTGAACTAAGAGTTACTGGGGAAATCAAAAGAAGAGTGTTATGTAATATTTGAAAATCACACAGGAGTCTAAATTCATTGCTAATGTATAAAGTTTTATTGACACACTGTGAAGTTCATTCCTGTGTGTATTATTTAAGACTTGTTTTTGAGTTACATTGGCTGAACCGGGTCACTACAATAAGTGATGTGGCAGCTGACAAAGTCCCTTAAATTTTTCTCTTTTAGATCATTACAGGAAAAAAAAAAGCAGCACCTGCTCTGTGAAGTCCACAAGCAAGAGAAAGGCCGACGATCCAAATTTCCTTTTCCTGCTCTAGAGATGTGGTTAAGTAGTTGAGTGTACTTGCTGCTTTTTCAGAGGACTTGGGTTTGGTTCCAGAACCCACCTTGAGCAGCTCACGGCTACCTATACCTTCTGTTCCAGAGGGTCTGACACTCTTGTCTGGCCGCCTCTGAGTCCAAGTGCATATTCACACACAAAGACACATGCACAGAAATAAAAACAAACTTCCTGTCCCCATGGAATGATCTAGTCATTTACACTGCCCAATCCAACCCTCCAACCACCCTTTTCTGTCTCTCCCATGTTCACATCTGCCTCTTGAGCTGAAACATGGCATGACACCTGCAGTAGATTAGCTTGTGCTGGGGTGTGTGAGCAGAAATATGAGTATGAAACGCCAGCACTGAAAGGGGAAGACATTCTGTACAAAACTGAATAGCGAACAGAGCAGTTTTCCGTAAGTGTAACTCGCTTCATTTGAAAGGTATCCGGGGCAGTCTGAAGAGATGGCTCATTGGGTAAGGTCATTTGCAATGAAAGCATGAGGAACTGAATTTGGATCCCGGTACCCACGTTAAATAACAGGCCTGGAAAGATACTTATAACCTCTCTTTGGCAAGGAAAGAGCAGAGACAAGAGGGGTATGGCTAGCTCCAAATTCCATGAGAGACCCCATCTCAAAGGAGTAGGTAAGATAAGGATAAAGAAAGACATCTACTGACCTCTGAGAGTCACATGCACAGATGGGCACAGTGCACACGCAGTTATATACCACACACACACACACACACACACACACATGCACGCATGCACATACATGCATGCACTTGCAGGTGGACTTGGCCAGTGTTCTAAGCAGAAAGAAGGGAATTGACATTTGAAGACTGTTTTTTTGTCAGAGTGCTCCTAATGAAGAATCAAAGTTTGAACAATCTTTCAGAAAACAAAATGCCTCAGGCAGATCAGCCAGTGCCTTCTCAGTGGCTCAACCATCCGCAGCTAAAAAGGAGACAAGCCAATGCAGGTGTGTCGCTCCTGAGAAAGACACAGATGTACATACGAAAGCAATCACAGAGAGGGCACAGCAATTGGGAAAGCACTGCTTCATCCTCCCAGACGACCAGATTTCGAATGTTTTAATAAAGAAAAGTCAAAACCACATTGAATTTAAACATCAGTTTGGTAAAAAATTTCCCCTGAATACTTCATGCCTGGCTCTTGTCTCTCAGGCATCACTATAGCAACAGCCAGGGCAGGATTCAGCATTTCCTAAACCACAATTAAGTAGATAATAGATAAAAGCTGCGAGCTTACAACAAAAAGGCCAGAAAACATACATCTTTAGACTACAGAGCTCTGTTTTCTTTCCTCTTGGATTAATATGCATATATAAGAACAGAAAACGGGTGGACAAGTATCATGATTACCTCCAAATAGGAGGTATCACTCTGCCTCCCAGAGATGTGTTTATATATCTACAGAGATGGAACAGTCCCATTCTTGGTTCTTTGACCTCAATGCACAATTTTTATCTGTATCTTTATATAACTCTAAGTCTTCATAAACACCATCCAGTGGCAGTGAGCCTTGTATACACAAGAAGCTAGGCATTCTCACCAGGGAAGTGAGGAAGTACAATAGAGACAGCTCGGTAGAGGTCACACACAGCAGCCTCATAGACATTCAGTAAACAAAAGCAGTGGCGTTTGACAGATGGGATGAAAAGCAGGGTGCACACGCTACAGGTTCAACTGCATCTTCTAAGATCAAGCAAAGCTTTGTCTAGCAAGAGAAGAAACTAACCGTTGCTTCAGTTTCCTCAAAATAGTCAGCTGGGAGAGATGCTATGGCCTGACCGCAAGCCACCAGAACCTTCTGTGACTCTCTAGCAGAGCCTGAAATAATCTTAAAATTCAATATGAAAAGCAAAGCGAAACATCACTTCTCTTAATCCTCATTTCACAGACAAGGAAACAAAGGCACAGAGACAAATAGCTCAGTACTAACTTATTTATGGACTATTGAAGTTTGTGTGTGTTTGTGTGCACACCTGTTTGTAAGAAAGAGAAAAATTAGAGAGATGGGGAAGCAAGTGGGTGCATATGGACGTCAAAGGAGGATTGTAGGTATTAATAGTCTCCTATAACCTTAGGGGATCTGAGTATCAAACTCAGGTCTCCATGCCTGTGCTCAAACATTTCTCCTCTCTGAGCCGTTTCACTGTCTCCTTGACATTTGGGGGAAGACTCAAGTACTTCGTTTCCATAACCTATAAGATCACTGTCCTCCCTTGTTCTTCCAAAACTACAGACATTTGTCTTAAAGACACTGGATTGCTGCAAAGCACACTATTGTCAAGAATTTTATTGCTTACTGAGACACGTTCTTAGAAACCTATGTCTAGGAGAAGGAGACATTCTTCTACGGTGTTCTTTCACTGGGAGAAGTGGTAAACACTTGACAGAATCAAATTGAAACAAGTGAGGCAAGTTTGAAGTTGCTGCCCACAGCATCTCTCTTGAAAGATCATACATCAATCAATAGAAAGTGCTTCAGGCTTTGAAGTGTGCAGCCCCTTAGGTAAGCCATTTCAGGGAGGATTTATTAAGAATGGGCATAATATTGGGGACACTTTCTTTTTTCCTGTCTCAGCAGCATCCAGTTGTACATAGTGTAAGAAAAAGAAAACACCTTCTTTTCCAAGGTTCAGTCTTTCTTTAGCTATGAAAACTTAGGAAATATTATTTCCAATGATGATCTCAATAATGGAAAGCCTTATGTTTGATTAGTAGATTGGAACAAGCCATGATCTGCTTTCCCAATCCTCCTGTTTTGTACACATTCTTCCCTCAGCCTGAAATTCTGAGGAATTCAGAATTCTGAAATTTCTGAATTTTCTGAAATTCTGAAAGAAGAGAAGACCTCTCTTCTTTCTAGTCTTAAGCTTGAGGTCAAGCTTCAAGATTACTCCTGAGGTTTTCTGATCCTGCAAGCCAGAGCAGTGCTCACTGTTATATCTAGTTGAAGACCTTGTATAATTTCTTGTACTCTCCCCATCACACTAACAAGGTTTTATTGAAAGTTGTATCATGTGTTTGGTTGTTCAGCTATTAGGATGATGAATTACGTGCATGTGGAGGGCTTTGTTCTATTTACCTTTGCCCATGGAATATGTAGAGGCACAGAATACTTACTACCTAAAAAAATGTTTTGTGAGAGATACTGAATTTTTAGAGCTGGCACATCCTAGAAGTCCATAAAAGTGTGTCCTTCAAGACGTTGATGCTTTTTTCTTTTGTGTGCGCTTTTATTCCATTTTCATTCTTAAATTGATTAGATCATTTGGCTAAAACTCAGAAGTTACCTGAACACTGACACTAGGAGTTCTTGCCAAGACAGCTGACAGTCTGCAGACGTAGTGCCCCGGCCTAGAGGGTTGGGGGTGATGGGTCTGCCCATCCTCTCTCCCTGATGGTCTTTCAAACAAACGCTATTGCTGCAGGCCCATGGCAATATGTGCAGCATACACTACCCTCACATCTTTCCTAGCTTCTAGAGCCAGGTTTCCAAATTGGCATTGCCTCTGTCCTTAGAGGTTTTTCAACCTCTTAGTTTCTTCATTTGCAAATTTATGTTAGTAATAAGATCTGTCTCTTGGGGTTGCCATGTGAGTTAACTGAACTATCATATCAATTGAGTTCTTAGGACATTGTGAGGTGTTATGACTTGTATTATTTATATACATAAACAAAACCAGAAGCTTATGAAACACTTTATCATATCATCTGCACTTAAAGCAAATTTCTCATGGAACTTCAACTTGCTTTCAGAGCCAACATTTAATGCCATTGCTAGTGAATATATCTTTTATGTAACCATTTTTGCTAGTTCACATGAAAATGAATTGCTTTCTTTTCGAATGGGCAGCTGATACAATTTCAGCCAGAAGGATCAATACGCTTAGCCCTTTATTTCAAAGATATTTTCATCAAGAAGGGATCTACATTACAGCACTTGAATTCTGTTCTCTATAATACAAATGAGCATTGAGTTTTCTGAAGTTGGCCCTGTAGGGAATAATAACCTGACAACACTTTCAGAAGCCTAAATCTCAATGACCTGCACAATCCAAGAGCTCTTTTAAATCTATGCAAACGGAAACAACTGCTAAAACTTAGTTTGCATTTTCTCAGGTGTAGTTCTAGCAATTTCTACTCATATAATTTCACCTAATTCTTAAAAAAAAGCAATAACAATACAACCTTAAGAGATAACTACTTTTACTAATCCTACTTTGCATGTGAGGAAATCAATGCACAGAGAATTTAAATGTCTTTCAGTCACACAGGCAGTAAGTGAGCTTGGATGGAAATCAAAAGTCATGCGGTGAGCATAGGCCTTTTTAATGAAGCCCTAGACCCAGGGAGGAGTCAGTGTGAGCCTGGGCTGTGGAGTAGAACTCAGCACAGGACCTCCTTTAGAGAAGGATTTAGGCACTAGCTGTTCTGAGAACTTGCTTGCTGTGGATGCTTCCTTATACTCCAGTTGGCTGGCCCGAAGATCTTTTCCCAGCTCTTGATAGCCTCTTTTGTTTTCCCCTTGGCCTGTGTCCTCTTGGCTTCTCCCTGGTCTCAGAAAGCTACTCTATATGATACATCTCTATCTCTGTGCTCACTTGACAATGTGCACAAAACTCAGGGATAGCGAGGGATAGCAAACTTACAATGGCATTATAATTGGCACTTTTTGTTAAGTCACCAATACCATCCTAGGAACCCCTCTGTGCTTTCTCTATTTATATTTGTCATTGCAAGGGCTGGCATACAGCCTGCCAAATAATTGGCACTCGATCAGCAAGCACTTAACCAGTGTGAATGGGAGGCGAGGCAAACCTCCACATTGCAGGCGAGAAATTGCCTTAATGTGGGCTCCTATTTCACTCACCACACTTCTCTGCCAGTCTTTGTTACAGAGGCTTTCCTAGTGGGCTGGAAATCTCAAGCTAAAAATATAACAAGGTATCTCAGAAGTGTCTTGCTGTTACTGTTATTTGTGTTACACCAATGGTTTAATATTTCCACTATTAAAGTGGCTTCAGATTATCTAAAGTGTGATACGTTTCTGCCTGTACCAGGTTTTGCTCACCTCCTTCAAGTAAAATGCCATTGCCTACCATGATGACTCCCAACAAGTTCTCACCAAATCCACCCCGTGGGCTGCCAGACAACATTTCCATGAAGCAATATAAAGTGCGTAGCTACACATCAGTGCTAGAAGGACCTTGTTCACCAAATATCCAGTTAATGTTAACAATTGGAATCCTTGGCTGAGTTCTAGTCATGGTTCCTTCCTTCCTTGCATTTTGAAGGAATAAGAAATGTGTATCTGACTTAATACTGTGTGCTGTCCTCTCTGTCTAAAAGTAATACTTAAGCCAATGCAGCAGAGAGGGAAGACAATGTAACATAACACAAAGTTCTCTGTAAATAAGTTACTTGATTCCTCAGGCCATTGACTTACAATTTAATTTCCAGCGTAGCTGTGATAAGTTAGTGATGCACCATACAGTTGTCGGGGACTTGGTCCAGTGGTTGGCGCTCAATTAAAGCTTCTACTTACTAATCTATCAACGTGAGGGGATTGTGAAAGATAGAACTGATATCATTATCCTTGTTAAAACTCCACTTAACACTCTCAAAGTGATATCAAACTTACAAAATTATCTCTTTCTGTATCCAATGAGCTTTCTGGTGGTTCGGCAAAAAGACACATCACTATAGAGATTGTAATGCCATATCACCAAGGAGACAAGATGACAGAGCCTAAAAATATGTGATTCACAGCATGACAACAACAACGAAGTGGGAAACGTGAATTGTTCTGTATATTTCCACAGTGTATCCCAGAAATCAACAGAACAAGTAGGCTGAAAAATCAATAGGGATGTGGAATACTTAGCACCACCAGCCATTTCAAGCTAATCAATATTTAGAGAACATTCTGTCAAGCTGAAGAGAGCGTGTGGAATATCCATCACAATAAAACATGTTCTAGGCCATAAAGATAAATTGTAATACATTAAAAAGAATTGAAATCATGAATAGTATGGAATTAAAGTAAAGACAGTAGATAACAAAACATGTCTGGAAAATAAATCTATGAGAATCTAGAAATTAAATAACCCATTCCTAAGGTCTTAAAGGCATCATAATATGAAAGTCAGGGAGAAAATGATTTGGCATTTTGGGCATGACTCAGTGGGTAAATGCCTGCCATACAGGCTTGTGGACATGAGTTCAAATCCCAAGAACCCTCATTTAAAAAGACGAATGTGCCTGTGAGGGTAGAGACTGGGCAGGGCTAATGGAGCTTTTTGGATGCCGAGCCTCACTCCAGGTTCCTTGAGAGATCTTGTCTCAAGGAAAGAGGGTGGAATATTGATATGGGATTCCCCTCTATATGCTGTGAATACCATTGGTTAATAAAGAAACTGGCTTGGCCCTGATAGGATAGAGTAGAGCTAGGTGGGGGAAACTAAACTGAATGCTGGGAGAAAGAAGGTGGAGTCAGTGAGACTCCATGGAGCCACCAGAGGAGAAAACTGAGAGTTGCCAGTTGAAATCTTGCCAGTAGGCCACAAACTTCATGGTAAAATATAAAGTAGTGGAAATGGGTTGATTTGAGATGTGAGAGTTAGCTTGCAATTTCTTAAGCTATTGGTCAAACAGTATTGCAAATAATATAGTTTCTGTGTGATTATTTTGGGAATCTGGACAGCCGGGAAGCAAACAGGTGAAAATCATAGAGTAAGACACATGAAATACTCCTGTAACCTCTGAACATGCCTGATTCTGGACACACACACTCATATACATACAGAAAGTATAGTGAACTTAGTAAGAATAAAAGTATAAAATATTAATGCAATTCATTAATGCTAAAGAAGGAAATTAGTTATTCTAATATTTATATTGAAGACTAAGAGTTCTAAAATCAGTGAGACAATAAGTTTGTGATATAACCCTGTATTTCTACAATAAAATATTATACAGCAAGAACAAAGTACTGAGTCTTATAAGTATTTAAATTATGCTACTTGAAAAAAAAACAGTTGCATGCACTACAATCCCATTTATGTGACAATTCTGTAAGACAAACATATTCTAGAGATAGAAAACTGAGCCATGACTAGTTGACTACAGAATTTATTCAGGAGCAATGCACAGAGACCATTTTAGGATGATAAAGTTTTCTTTTGATATGGCTATAAGAAACTTACATAGTTGATGTAGCTCAGAAAATTCATAAAAACAATTCTTTTGTTCTACAGAACTTGTATTTCAATGAAGTTTCTTTTAAGTAATGTGTATGCATTTGTTTGATCCTTATGATTTTCTGAGAGGTCTGGGAAATAGTAAATATTTGTTCATTTGTATATACACATGGTATAATAAAACAGTATATACAAACAGTGTATATGGGTGTTTATTTGTATCCACATATGGTGTAATAAAACAGTATATATAAACAGTATATATATATATGTGTGTCCATTTATATACATATAGGGTATAATAAAAACATATGGTATAATAAAACCATACATATAAACATTATATATAGGTGTTCATTCGTATACACATAGGGTATAATAAAAATATAACACTAGGAGAGTAACCAATGGTCAAGTTCTAAATTGATGAGCTTAGTGAGGAAAAAATACTATTTTAGCAGTAAATATTTATACAACCTTTTATTTATGGAGGGGAATTTGACTTAAAATTTCTAGAGTACAAAAAAGAGCCTAGATACAATCCACTAAAATATTCAGATTTCACACTAGTTTTCTTATAGTAAGTTCCTCAAGTTACATTTACTTTGGAAAATCAGGTTATTGCTTCATAAAATATGCAATAAATCAAGCTAGATATGAGCTCACAATCTAGACAGTTTGATTAAAGTCTATTCTTTTGTTAGGTCGTTTCCTCAAGAAACACTTTAGAGAAACTTTCTTCAAACTGTTAACCTTTCCTGAATAGAAGGCTCGTCTGGCCTGATAAGAACATAGTACATAGTATGTAGTACAAGGAAGGGAAGTGTGTGTATTGGTTTGTTTCAATTGTGTGTTTAAATCTAATATACAAATTTCTGCACAAGTGTTGGTGCAGGTAAGATAAAATATGTAAGGAACAAAATATGAAAATCAGCAGCTTGCACCCAGCTCAGATAACACACACAGAGTCTCTTACAGCTTTGAACAAATAAGAAGGCATGTCTATTTTAGTCCTGACATGAAACCCTCACATGAAGAGAAGAAGCATCAAGTTTCTTCCTGGGTTGTTGAAGTGGCTCATCCTCATGTTGTCCTGACCCTGTAACCTACCCCCAGACCACAAGGCCTCCCATCTCAGACCCACGGACCAGAATCTTGGTAAAGTGCCTGTGGTAGTTTGGAAGAAAATGATCACCAAAGGAGGGGCACTATTAGGAGGTATGACATTGTTGAAGTGGGTGTGGCCTCGTTGGAGGAAGTATGTCACCATGAGGGGTGGGTTTTGAGATCTCATATTTGCCTAAGCCGCACCCAGTGTCTCAGTTCATTTCCTGTTGCCTACAAGATGTAGAACTCTCAACTACCGTCCAGTTCCATGTCTGCCTGCATGCCACCATGGCCTACCATGATGACAATGGACTGAACCTCTGAAACTGTAAGCCAGCACTCCAATTGAATGTTTTCCTTTGTAAGAGTTGCCATGGTCATGATGTCTCTTCACAGCAATAGAAACCCTAACTAATATAGTGTCTGAATCCTAATTTAATAGATCATATTTCTCATTTTTAGAGCCCAAAAACTTGCATTTCATAAAATTTCCCCAAGTGTCTTGTAGGCTAATCCTCAAGCGCCTGTTAAAAGGGATAATATGGATTTATTATGATACATTCACAGATACACAACAAGCTAGATTGCCCCTGTGGTCCTTCGTTCTTCCCCAGGGTTAATGGCACCTGCAGTCTGATACCCGACCACCCCTCGAGAGAGAATGACTGCACCCCTCTTTTTTTTAAAGGGGTCAAACCAGAAGAACTGCCACTATTGGGTCAACCCAAGGTCATGAGCACAGTGAATACCCACTGCGCTCTCTCGCGCTCTCTCTCTCTTTCATTGCTTTCTGAACTGGTCACTTTTCTAAATCTTGTCAAGTTACCTATGACAATTTGATGACATCTCCCATGGCCTCCAGCAGCCTCAAATGAGAAATGTGGACAGCATAAATTGTTAACTGTTAGTGGATTTGAGATGACTGGTGAAGAACCACCTAGCTACTAGAAAAGCTCCCCTTTAAACATGGAGATAACTCTCTTATGAATTTCTCCTGTGGTTTTGGCAACTTAACAGCCATGCATGTCCTACGGAAAGAGTTTGGTTGTATGAATGTAAACTTTCTTGGAGCAATTAGGAAAGAGAAAACCAAATTATCATGAGCAAGTCATCTAACGGAGAATATGATGGGGCTCGCGAATTTCTCAAGTTCAAACTGAAAGTGTAAGGCAAGATTAGAAAAGCAATGAACAAGCCCCAGCTAGGAACTGAGACACTCGTATGAGGTACCCTATGAACTGTGGTGCTGGTTTTTCTTATGAGAAATGTGTCACAGGGTTGAGAAGCTTTGCCTAAATGGCAGAGGGTCAGAAAAAAACAGCCAGCTCGTGGACTTGAGATGTGTGCGTGTCACCGTGGCTCCATCTGCTCATTGTCCTTATGATGGAGCACTTACTGACTAGAAATTAAGACATTATGATTAAGAAATCTAATTAATTAATTAATGCAAATATAAGGTTTGCTAACATTTTGCCTTATTTTGTGTTATTTGTTGCAAATAAAAAATATGTTATATATTAGCCCATTAAGGTTTATAAGCAAAAATCTACTTTACGAAATAACAGTTTCTTCAAAAACACAATGTTGTAGGGGGCATGAAGTTGATAGAAAACATGTAGGAACATAATGATCTGATTAGTTTGGAGGTGAAAGTGGGTATGTGAAGGACTTTTTCCAGACTGTAAAGAGCAAGTGGAAGGGGATAATGTGAGCCCCAGCCCAGGGAGAACCCTCCTTAAACACCCAATCTGGCAGCCACCCAATGTCTATCTCATCGCAGTTCAACTCCTCCAGGTCAAGGAGGCGGTCTCATCTTTTCCGACCCCATGAAATCCTTGCCACTTTACACAGCCTTGCCTGTCTCATCATCATTAATCCCGATGTCATCTTTTGTTCCCTCTTCTAAAGGAAGCTGTGCTTTTCTTCAAAACTTTTCAGATGCTCCCTTGTATGGGAAAACCCAACCTGGTTTCTCTGTCCACTGCACGGCCACTCATGATCAACCCACTGAATGTTCATTTTCAATGCACAAATCATGTAACTTTTCTAAGCCTGTTTCTCCCATTAACTGTGAGCTATTTGAAAATGTGATGTTTACTTACTAACCACACAGCACATAGTACGAACTTAACAGTTATCTGTTGGGAGGGGACGCAAAATGAGGTGCAGAGTATTTATTCAGAGTAGAGATGCTGAGGGATGCCCTCGGGAAAGACTTGACATGGAGCTGGAGCTGAAAGAACTGACTTCCTAGCCCGCAATTGCTCGCTGTATTGTAAAGACATCCAGCATGGGAGTCATCCCATACCAACTGAGAGCTAATTAAAGGCCACGGGAGAATGAGGAGGGAAGGTTAGCTTAGAAAGTAAGGCTTTAATTTGAAGTAGGTAAGTTAGGACCGAGGAGGAAGATAATGTCTCCCTCAAAAGGATGTTCACACTGATGAGCAGCCAAGAGAGGAATGGTTCAGAGTCATCTCTGCCCCGTAGGCCAGGGAGAAAGCATCCCTCAGCCAAACCAGTGGGCAGAACAAACTAAAATTCAGGCAAGGATGGACCCGGGGTGAGAGAACACACACTGGAATGGGGTCCTCCTTGCCACTCAGAATTTGGGGATAATTTAGAGGCCAAAACTTAAACCTTAACAGGGACCATACATGTATGATTATGGGAGAACAAAGCTGACTTGTGTAAAAGACAGGTGGAAGATTGTGTGGCGTGTAGAACATGGGAGAGATGGCATCCTACATCAAGGACTCTGACTATCAGTCACTGCTTGTCCTCCATTAACTTCCAGGTGGGACTGTAAGCCCATCAGGACCAGACCCTTTAAATTTTTATGAGAAAATGTCCTGATTTTAATATGTAATTTCTAAATTTTGAAAGGTAAAAATAAGCCAATTTTTTAAAATCACACTTGAGCTGGTCCTGTGTAGGCCAAACAATACACGCCTGAAGCCTAAATGTGCCTTCTGGGATGCTGCTCTGTAAGGAGTGATGATTGGGTAAAAGAAATGGGTACCAAGGGCTTCCTGCCAGGAGTCAAAGGAGAGGTTGTTCGCTATGAACCACAGTTGTGGCTCAGTCTCACTGTTACTGGCATTGGACATAGCTCTGGTGTGGGAGAATTGTCTGTATTCTGTCAATCATATTTTAATAAAACACTGATTGGCCAGGCAGGCAGTATAGGCGGGAAAGCCAGACAGGAAGTAGGGGTGGAGCAAAGAGACTGGGAGTTTTCTGGGACACAGGAAGCTCTCTCGCCACTCCTGCACAGACCACCGAAGAGGCAACATGTAAGCTGTCACACTGAGAAAGGTACTGAGCCCATGTGGCTAAAATAGATAAGGATAATGGGGTAATATATGTTATAAGAGCTAATAAGTAGCCAGAGCTAAGGACCAATCAGTTTATAATGTTATGGAGTCCTGTGTGTGATTTTCTCTTTGGGATTTGCCGGCTGTTGGGGTACCGGGCAGACGGAAACCCCAACAAGCCGGCCCTCATGTTACATATGGCGCCCAGACGTGGATAACTGAATCCACAGAAAGCTTGAGAAAGCTTGGGAACGAATAGAGTAAAGCATGTTTTGTTGGTAGCAGCAATTTCTCGGGTCTGCTCTGCTTGCTAGAGGCAAGCAAATGCTCTCATCTAAGAGAGGCTTCCTGACTCAGCTTTAGCTGTAAAATGTTGTAGCTCATTAAGAGGTCCTGCCACGAAACACTTAAACGGTGTTGGTGAAAAGCTGAACGCATGCTTTTTGGTTTTCAGCCGTAGCAGGAAAAAAGCTGCGCTGTTTTAAAATGCCGGCTTTCTGGGCTGTCCTGCCAGGGCAAACTCTGACTCTTTCAGGCAGGCGGTCCGACTGAGTGTGGTCTGTGAGCAGAATGATGCAGCTTGCTTTCTAGCAAGGACCTTGAAACACGACAGAGTTGTGGCAGTGAACACAGCTGTGGCTGGTATCTCAGCTATGAATCTGGAAAGCTAAGGAATGAGCTGGATCTAGCTGTCAAAGCCACGGCTTTCCATATTGCTTTGTAAATTAAAGGCTCATGTGGTCAGAAAAAGAGATATACAGTAAAGAGAGATTCAAAGAGGAAGAAAACCTCTAAATATTTTACAGTGTGTTAAAAATATATGCAGGCTAAAAGTTAAAGTTCTCAATGTAAAAAAAAGGAAGAAAGAGAGTAGTTGGGTGTGGTGGTACACACCTTAAATCCCAATGCCTGGGAGGCAGAGGCATATTGACCTCTGTGACTTCAAGGGACAGAGGTAGAGATTGACCTCTGTGACTTCAAGGTGTGGTAGTGCACACCTTTAATCCCAATGCCTGGGAGGCAGGGACAGACAGATCTCTGTGAGTTCAAGGTGTGGTAGCATACACCTTTAATCCCAGCACTGGGGAGGCAGAGACAGGAGGATCTCTGTGAGTTCAAAGACAGCCTGGTCTACAGTGTTATTCCAGGACAAAGATATACAAAGATCCTGTCTCAAAAAGTAAAAGTAAAAATAAAAGAAATAGAGGTTAAAATAAAGCCACATAAAGATGGAAAATGCACAGAGAATCTTCATACTGTATGCTATTATGCTCTCTTTAAATTGTTTGATTGCTGAGGAAGGAGCAACAACTGCTAAAAGACTTTTGTTTATAAATGCTGCTAAACTAACCCAAGATAGGAATTTTGAAAATACCTTGGCTTCAAAACTGAAGTCAAAAGGTTTGTTACTTTGGAGAAGAGATTTTGCTTGTGTTTCCACAGAAAATGAGAGCCTCTGGATTTATTCAGAGTTAAGAAAATTCATCTTTGGCCAAGGGAGACCACCTGAGCAATCTCCTGTAGGAACAGATGGCCCAGATGTCTGAGTTCTACATACAGAACGGATTCAAGGCGCTGCCTGAGATGATCAGGTCTCACAGGATACTCCAGTCAGGACTTGATTATAACTCTAAATTTTCTTTAGGTCCCCATAAGATCAT